>NC_052632.1:49813539-50125847 GCF_016161935.1 Mauremys reevesii | reverse complement strand
GAACGAGGAGTACTTGTGGCACCTTAGAGACTAACAAATGTATTTGAGCATAAGCTTTCGTGGGCTAAAACCCACTTCATCGGATACATGCAGTGGAAAATACAGTAAGAAGATATGTATACACAGAGAACATGAAAAAAATGGGTGTTGCCATACCAACTGTAATGAGAGTAATCAATTAAGGTGGGCTATTATCAGCAGAAGAAAAAAAAACTTTTGTAGTGATAATCAGGATGCATTCCCAACAGTTGACAAGAAGGTGTGAGTAACAGTAAGGGGGGAAAACAAGCATGGGGAAATAGTTTTTACTTTGCGTAATGACCCATCCACTCCCAGTCTTTATTCAAGCCTAATCTGATGGTATCCAGTTTGCAAATTAATTCCAGTTCTGCAGCTTCACGTTGGAGTCTGTTTTTGAAGTTTTTTTGTTGAAGAATTGACACTTTTAGGTCTATTATTGAGTGACCAGAGAGACGGAAGTGTTCTCCTACGGGTTTTTGAATGTTATGATTCCTGATGTCAGATTTGTGTCCATTTATTCTTTTGCATAGAGACTGTCTGGTTTGGCCAATGTACATGGCAGAGGGACATTTCTGACACATGATGGCATATATCACATTGGTAAATGTTTAGGTGAACAAGCCTCTGATAGCGTGGCTGATGTGATTAGGTCCTATGATGGTGTCCCCTGAATAGATATGTGGACAGAGTTGGCATGCATCCGATGAAGTGGGTTTTAGCCCACGAAAGCGCATGCTCAAATAACTGTGTTAGTCTCTAAGGTGCCCAAGTATTCCTCGTTCTTTTTGCGGATACAGACTAACACGGCTGCTACTCTGAAGTCAGTGAGAAACATTTAATTGGCTTTGGATCAGGCCCCCAGTAGAGATGCTGCTTTAAGCATGAGGAGCAGCAGGAAAGGAGAAGTGAAGTTGGGACTGGGTAAAGGAACAGCAAGACTAAGAAGGAGGAGAGAAGAGTTGATGTATAGATAGGAACAGGAGGGAATAGTTGTGCTGAGCTTTGAATATGAAGGAGAATGGAAGCCAGTGAAAGTATCTGAGGCTACATTTACAGTTAAAACACTACCACCAGTGTAGTGCTTCAGCAACGGGAGGGGCTCACCAGCTACTATAGTAAACCCACCTCACGGGGACTTAGTTCGGCTTAACTCCAGTGCTCATGGATGTGGATTTTTCACACCCCGAGCGATGCAGCTGGGTCGATCTAATTTTCTAGTGTAGACGAGACCTGAGAAAGGGGTGTAGGAATGAGATGATTGGGGGAGGGGGATAAGAATCTTGGCAGCAGCATTTAGAATATAGTGAAGGGGAGGGGGAAGAAGGGCACAAAGGGGGTGACGATGCACAGCATCATTACACTGTGGCATGTCTTACAGTGCTTAGAAGACAGGGAATCAGGACTTTCAGGTTCTATTCCCTGCTGTGCCACTACATTGCTATAAACGTCACACAAGTCACTTTGCCTCCATCTTCACATTGGTAAAATTAGCAGAACATCTCAGAGGAGTATGGCCTCAGGGATAGAGCACTGGGACTTAGGAGACCTGGGTTCTAGTCCCATATCTGTCACCTGGCTGCTGGGTGACCCTGAGCAAATTACTTCACTTCCCCGTGCCTCAGTTTCCCCCTTTATAAAGCACTTTGAGATCTACTGATGAAAAGTGCTAAAGAAGAGCTCGGTATTATTTACGTACTTCAATGGGGTAAGGGGATGCTTAATAAAGGCTTGTGAAGTGCTTTGAGATCCAATGATAAAGGGAAGGTGTTATTACTCAATTTGTTGTCCAGGCAACTACCTGTTCAGGTGCCCCAGCCCCACCCCTGAACACCACCTGGAGCAGTCTTCAAGCTGTTAAATCATTTCCAACGTGGTGTGCAATTTGTGTAGCTGCTTCCAACAATCAGTTAATTTGGCCCACAAGTGTATTGATTGACATTAGGAAGGATCGCAATTTAAACCCAAGGACAGAATAGGGTTTGGTTTTCCTGTCAGAAGATTCAAACTGATGCATTTCACTATCCCCGTTGAAAGGATCGATGCACCGGAGTTGAACCTTGATACTTTCTTCATGGGTGTGTGTTTGTACTCCCCTCCCTCCACCTTTCATAGGTTGTTTTTCTTCCTACAACGGCTGATTCCTCCTGGGCCTATAAGAAACAGGAGTGAATGCAACAAGGCAGCCCTCACAGGAGATTATCCCCCCTACCTGCCATCCCCTCACAAACATTAAAGGATTTTATCCTCACAGTGGGGAAGGATCACCCCATTCTTCAGATGGGGAGACAGGAGATTAAGTGACTTGGCCAAGGTCACACAGCGGATCTGTGGCAGAGCCAGGAATTGAACCCAGGTGCCCCACTCCAGAGCCAAAAAGACCATGCTTCCTTCCCACACTGTGATGCACACTCCTGGGGAGGGCAAGAAGGTTATTGGGAAGGAGAGAGGGAGGGGGGAGCGAGGACCTGACCGGCTATGAATTATTTGTTGTTTCTTCAAAATACTGTTGATGAAGTAAGAATTCCTCTCTCTAGCCAAGTCCCCTATTCCAGCTCCAGCCACTGCTGCCTGGCTGGAGGAGCATGGCTGCCCTGGGCAGGAGGGGTGGGGAGCCCCTGTCCCACCAGAGGCTGATGAGCCCCCATGGGAGGTAGAACCTCCCTGCCCACACAGGTTCTAGGACATGCATGCTGGGACAGCGCCAAGGCCAGAAGAGGCTGAGGCCTGTGAGCAATTTGAGGGCCTCCAGGGTGGCATAAATGAGGAGAGGGGCACAGTCTGGCTCTCTGGGACCTGCTGCCTGGAGCATATCCCAAGAGCAGTGGGGCACCCGGCCAGGATGGGCTCCCAGACCCCAGGCATCCATGGAAATACTGTTTTTTAGAAAGAGGGGGGCTCACCTGGGACGTGAATCCCTGAAAGAGGGTAGCATTTGGGGGACTGGCAGTACAGCTAATGCTGCCCCACTCACTGCTGCCTATGCACCTGGCCCACGTTTGGATTCCCCACACACATCTGGCTGGGGCAGGATCAATCAGAGGGGTGGCTGCCTCACTTTGGCATTTACCAGGCATCAGCCTGTTTTCTGTCCCCCTGGGGTTTGGGAATCAATGAAATAACTGACATGTCACGGGCCAAATTCAACCCTGAGGTAAATGTACTGCCATCCCTGGAGTTACACCCAGCATGATCTGGCCCTGAATGATGGAGGAGTGTTTCAGAGGCCATGCTCAGAGTCAGCGTTATGAATGTTGGATGGTTTTACAACATTCTCCTGGCAGACAGGCTGCCTCCCAGGGCATCATCATTGTATTAACCCTCTAATTGCCTCCTGGACCTTGTCCAAAATCATCATCTGGCTCCATAAACGGAAGACAACATACTCTGCCCATTGCAGGACTGCACTATTACAGCGCTCGCTAGCTCAGGAGGCTACGGGGATGCTGCCATCTCTCAGCAGCAACTAGGGTCTCAGCTACTGCTGTCTAGTTGCTAAGCCAGTCACATGGACCCAGCTCCATACACAGAACTAACCCTCACACAACAGCCATTTTAACTGGCCTGCTAATCACTTGCAAGTTTCATTTCTTCAATCAGAGCGGCTTTCCCTGAGTAGGAGGCCAGGGAGAAACAAGCCCTTTGGCTGACCCAGGCCTGCCAGTTTCCTATTAGAGAGAACTAAGCCCAGAGAGATATATCCTGAGTCTCCCAAGACACACATACAAACCCAGGAACAAGAGTGACCCAGCCCCTGAGGATGTTTGCTTTGAGTACAGTGTCCCCCATTCTGCAAGAACCTCCGAAGTACAAAGCTACAAAAAGAGGCCTGTGCTCTACCCACTAGACAATGCTGCCTCCCAGCACTAAGAGCATCAGACAACTGACGAGGGAAGTGAAGCAAGTTCAAAATGAAGTCTCCTCGTTCAGGCCGCTGGCTCCAGCCCTCCATGATGTGGTAAGGCAGTCAGGGTAAGATACTAGCTGCATCCACATAGTGCAGCGGTCTCCAACCGTTTTATGCCCAAGATCACTTTTTGAATCTAATGGCAACCCAGGATCTAGCCTGCCTCTTCCCCAAAGCCCTGCCCTGCTCACTCCATCCCCCCTCCCCATCGCTCGCTCTCCCCCACCCTCACTCATTTTCACCGGGCTGGGGCAGGGGGGTGGGGTTCAGGAGGGGGTGTGGGCTCTGGGATGGGGCTGAGGGTTTCGCAGTGTGGGAGGGGCTCTGGACTGAACCTGGGGCAGGGGGTGAGGGGTGCAGGAGGGGGTAAGGGTGCAAGCTCTAGGAGGGAGTTTGGGTGCAGGAGGGGGCTCCGGGCTGTGGCAGAGTGTTGGGAGGTGCAGGAGTGGGGGCAGAGTGTTGTGTGCAGAAGGGTGTACAGGGTGCTGGCTCTGGGAGGGGGGTCAGGGCTGGGGCAGGGATGCAGGAGGGGGGTACAGGGTGCTGGCTCTGGGAGGGGGGTTAGGGCTGGGGCAGGGGGTTGGGATGCAGGAGGGGGTTCAGGGTGCTAAATCTGGGAGGGGGCTCAGGGATGGGGGTTGGAGTGTGGTTTCCCGCTGGGCAGCGCTTACCTCTGGCAGCTCCCAGAAGGGGCCAACATGCCTCTGTGGCCCCTGGGGTTGGGGGCCTCGTGGCTCTGCGCACTGCTCCTCTCTGCAAGCACTGTCCCCACAGTTCTCCCAGCCAATGGAAACTGCTGGGCCGATGCTTGCAGGCAGGAGCAGCATGCAGAGGAAGACCCCTGCCCCCGGGCTGCAGGAGTGGCATGGGGCTGGGGTAGGCAGGGAGTCTGCCTTAGTGGTAGCCACACTGCACTGCTGGAGATTGTGATCGACTGGGAGATCCCCTAGGACTGATCAGTCAATTGTGATCGACCGGTTGGTGACCACTGCCATAGTGCCTAGGAGCCCTAGTCACGGACTAGGACCGCACTGTGGGTTTGTGATTATTTCAAACATGTAGTGCTGATCTGCAACTTTTTCATGGTTTTTAATTGTAAAAACAAACTACAGATTCCACCCCCATTGCAAGGGCAGGCTCCGTGCCTCTGCATGTCTGGGTGGTGAGTCACGGGAGAACAGGAAGGTGGCCCCAAATCAGCAAGAGGCCAAAGGAGCTAAGCACTGTTTGAGCTGCTGTCTGATGGGTGGCCCATTAACCCTTCGCTCACCGGTCAGCCTGAAGGAGCTTACGCTTCTCATTGCTGCCCAGTTTGTAGAAACACAGCTGGGCTGATGGGGTTCTCCATCAAGGAAGAGACAGGCTCTGTGCTGCTGAATCAGGCCGCTTGAATGGAGCCAGATCTAACCCAACCTGCCTTCCCCTCCCACTGGTCCAGTGCCTCACCGCAATCCTAAGAGGCAGACAGGTTTGGCAGCGAGGGGCAGAGCTGAACCGGCAGTGAGCCATTCGTACTCAAGAGGCAGGCAATATTCAAGGCCAGGTGGGTGGAAAGCCAGAGGTCCTCTCCCTCTTTCAACAGGCACCGCAGGGTCTATTCGGATAGTGGCGAGGTGGAGCTGGGCCCCGCGTTCACTCCTCTCCCAACATGAGCTCAAATGGTTACAGTGCCAAGAACCAGTCTTGAGTTACCAGCATGGCTGGACGTGGACAGACTAACGCTCCCTCTCTACTGCCTTTCCATGGGCAAGTGGACCAGCTCTATCGGAACGTTCCGTTTGAAGAGGTGATGCAAGGGCAACAACAAGGAGACATTTTGTGAAATGAATCTTTCTACAGGATCATTGGATTAGCCACTTCCCCCAGCCAGTGCCCTTTCAATCAGGATAGAGACACTGAAGGAAACACCCCTTCACCAAACCAATCCCAGTGTTCTCCACCTAGAGCTGCTTCCACAATGCCCACACACCGCAGGGTTGTGGGAGAGAGTTGCAATGAGAGGGTGGAGAACAAGGATTGGGATTGTGGGCCATGCACAAGACACAGCACCAAAATAAATAAATAAATAAACACACACACACACCTGTCAAAAGCATACAGCTAAGGGTAGCATAAAATCCTTTTTTACCTGTAAAGGGTTAAGAAGCTCAGATAACCTGGTTGGCACCTGACCAAAAGGACCAATAAGGGGAGAAGATACTTTCAAATCTGTGGGGGAAGGTTTTTTTGTCTGTGTGTCCCGGAGTCAACAATAAACCGGGGCAGGGAAAATACATCTCCCTAAGCTAAGCATCTAATATTGCAGAAATAGTAAGTAATAGCAAAGAAATGTGTTAGGTTATCTTTTGTTTTAGCTTGTGAATTTTCCCTGTGGGAGGGAGGGAGGTTTTATCCTTGTTTTTGTAACTTTAAAGTTTTGTCTAGAGAGGAAATCCTCCGTGTTTTTGAATCTTTTGTTATTCTGTAAAGTACTTAACATCCTGATTTTACAGAGGTGATTCTTTTACCTTTTCTTTAATTAAAATTCTTCTTTTAAGAACCCAATTGATTTTTCATTGTTCTTAAGATCCAAGGGTTTGGGTCTATTTTCCCTGTACCAATTGGTGAGGATATTATTCTCAAGCCTTCCCCAGGAAAGGGGGTGCAGGGCTTGGGGGAATATTTTGGGGGAATAGGACTCCAAGTGGTCTTTTCCCTGATTCTTTGTCTAAATCACTTGGTGGGGGCAGCACACTGTTCAAGGCAAGGTGGAATTTGTGCCTTGGGAAAGTTTTTAACCTAAGCTGGTAAAAATAAGCTTAGGGGGTCTTTCATGCAGGTCCCCACATCTGTACCCCAGAGTTCAGAGTGGGGAAGGAACCCTGACAACGCCCCTGGTGAGTTTGGTCAGCAGCTTCCAATCAGTGCTCTGCTCTGCCCGGAGCACGCATAGCATTTGGGAGCAAAGCAGGATGGAACATGGATCAGATGCCCTGAGCAACATGCCGGCTGGGTGTGGGCTGTATGCCAGATGGATAGAGCCCCCACCCTAAAATAAAAGCATCTGAGAGATCAGGCATTTAAAACAGTGTTCCCTGATCAGTATTTCAGCATCTGGAAACTAACTAATGTCAAATCTGAAGTGCCTGAAAGGCTGAAAGAAACAAGCCAGTGTCCAGCTGCCCTAGTCTCACAGCTTAGCCTTGCAGAGCTAACAAATTTGATGACTAGCTCACAGCTAAACTGTGTACCCCAGACTGTATTTGGAGCAGATTGCAAAGAACTAAAAAAAATCAACAGGCTGTCCTGATTTAACTGACAAGGATTGGTAAATGGGGAGGGAGGGAGCGGGGGGGGGCAGGGAAGGGGTGTGACAAAAAACTAAAACCACCCTGCCTTCCTCATGCATACACTCAGACAAATCCAGAAGAAAACGAACCCAGAGACATTCTCCTCTGGATGATGACCTGCCCTAATGGCTAAGGTTCACTGGAGCTTGAAGACATACCAGGAGGGTCTTGAGAAGTGACTTAATTTGAAGCATCGTACATTAGACAGCTAAAGCCATGCTTCTCTTAGCCTCATCTCCACAATCATCTATTCTCCTCCGCACAGAAAGCCCAGTGTGAAAGTACCTGCAAAATGTAGTTCTTCCAGAGAAGCAACCCAAACTGCCTTAACACGACCATTCTTCAATCAGAAGAGGAGAGTCACCCAGTTCCTGGACTCTAGAAAAAAAGAGCAGTCAGCAGTGAGTGAAATGTACAAAAGAAACCCAGGCTCATCTATCATGGGGGTGGCTATTAGAAGAGCCCAGCACAGCTTTCTCTTGCTGATTCTGTTTCATCTGCCTGTATCTAGTTCTTAGGATGACCCCATCTTGCCCCTTCTCCTGTCTGATGTAGAATCTGTACAGCACAAGTAGCAGCAGGGCAAGCTTCCCCGACTCTACCCTGCCATTGTGCTTCAAACCTGGCCCAAAGGAACTACCTCTTGGAAAGAGGGAGGGAGGTGTTCATGCTTTATAGCCCATTTGGTTTTTGGCCAGTTGTGAGATTCCCAGTAAGGTGCTCAGTTATGGTGGGCTTCTCAGGCAAAAACAACTGATCTACCAGGAACTTACCTGGGGCCACCAGCTCTTTTCACATCACGCAGCTCCCTGAACAGCCAGCACATGGGAACAGCTTTGGGTCTAGCCCGGTTTCTTTTAGCAATGGATCCAACTCTTCAGGGAGTGAGGAAGTCTTATTTTTACAGCATGAGATTTTCAAATGTGTTTAAGTGAATTATGCGCACAAGTCCCATTGACTTTCAATGCAGGATCTTGGGTGCCTAAGTCACTTAGGTGACTTTGAAAACTCCCACTCATAGGTGCACAAAGACCTTTCCAGAGGCAAAGCTGCATCAGATGGGTTGATAAATTACTAGGTCCTTGCCTCAAAGAGCTTACAGTCTCCAGCCACCATACCAGAGACAGCACTACCACCACTAGGAGCAGACGAGAGACACATTCTGAGGTTAGCCCCACTAGACCTCCCAGAGCAGAAGGCTTAGAGAACTTGGACCGGGGGGCAGGTCTGTTCCATGTGTAGCGGAGATATGTCTGAAGAGGGCAAAAGACCATTAGAAGAAGCCTGGATGCAGCCTAAGGTAGAATTATCAGTAACAATGCAGGAGCCTTCAATAAGGAGGGGGATGGGGTGTAAGAAGAAATGAGGCCAGGTGCAGAGCTGGGTGCTTTAAAGGTCAGTATTTGTGCAATGCTTTGAATGCTTAAAGCTCTAGGTAAGTTATATTACAGCAGTCTCACCAGCAGCAACTGCCACATAGGAGGTTGGAATGAAAACTGTTACCTATTGTTTCCAAAGCAGTCAGCTTTCAGGCTGACATTTTCCAGGCTCAGTCTCATACAAATTCACTTCAGGCAAAATTTGAGAAAAAACCCTTTGGCTGTGGAATAACAGGAGGACAAGCTCACACACTCCTCCCTCCCACCCCTCTACCCCACTGTAAAAAGCAGCCTCTCTTTCCCCCACCTTAGGGCTAAGTTAAAAACATCTGAAATTGTTCCGATCACTGCACCCACACAGAGCCCCAGTGAAGTTAACTGGGTTCTGCCTGTGCAAGATCAGGGCTCTGATGTCTCAACAGGTCTTAATAAGCAGCACATGCTTGGCTAAGTTTGGGGAGGGAAAGCATGAAGGTGTGTCGTGTGCATGCGCGTGTGTGGTGGGGAGAATGGTTTTGAACAGTCAAGAATGTCTGAAAATGCAGCACTGAGCATACATATGCACAGCAAAAAGTTGTGCTAAGCTGTTAGCCGCCCACAGAGCCAGCTCACTTGCTAATGGAGATAATGGCAGCGCATTTGTCGGTGACTTTAGTGAGAGCAGCATCAGGCTCACCCAGGCGGATACAATATACGGCCCTGACCCCACAGTCGGATCCAAGTGGAAAGAGCCTCACGGAGCCCTAGTAACATCACCTAAATGAGGAAAACGGACTAGAAAGGAGAGGAGAAAGTGAAACTGACCTGACAGAGAACAGTCCAATGCACAGAGTAAACAACCAGAAAAAAGTAGAGAAATCCTTTTCCTCCCCTATTCTCTTTTACTTGCAAAGACTAGAACAGTAGGAAAAACATGCCATGTTCACTCTGCCATGCCCCACAAACAGATATGTGTAGCATAATGTTAAGTACAGCCCTGCAAATCTGCGGATATGTCCATGTTTACGGATCATGGATGGATGCAGATATAAAATTTGTATCTAGAGCCCTGCAAATCTGCGGGTATCTGCTTTATATCCACAGCCCATGTTTGCGGATCGCAGATCAGATGCAGATACACATTTTGTAACTGCACAGGGCTCTAATGTTAAGTTTTGATAAGCCTGATTTTTAGCTTAGCCTTAACTGGACCTCCCTCTTGGGACACAATTTGCACAAGCAAATCATTAGAGAAAAGATACTTACTGGGATTTATAAAACTAACAAAGGCATCTGTTGTAAACTCTAGTGGCCTGTTTGTAGTGTTAAGCAACTCCTGCTCTGGCTGAAGTCACTAGAGCTACAGGTGCTCCACCCCTTTAAAAAAGAAATCTGGCCATTGTTGTTTATAATAACAAATAACCATAAAGAAAGAGTCTAAAGGGAAGAAGTCAAGCCATAGCACAATTTAGATTATAAGACATCTCAGCACCCAATTAGCAGGTACTATCAGAGACTTAGACATCCGAGTGGCCTAAATTACACTTAATATAGTAATTGCATGCACAAAAAGGGAGGTCACCATTTAAAAGTCTGGCCCTATAACTCCAAAACAAGATATAATTGTGTATAATTATATACCACACTGAATACACCCTATACCACACTGCAAATCCTAGGAATGCTGAGCATGTCCTTATAGGCTAGGCATTGAAAAACAAACAATACTAGAGGAAAGATTACCTTTAGTAAGGCAGCAAAATATACCAGGTGACTGACTCTGTGAGAGAGACTGAATTAAAAATGTGAAAAAAACTTTAAAGAGACAGTATCTTAAAAAACATATTTCGGTTCACGTGTTTTACCCACCATTGTTTCAGACAAACCCTATGATTCCTAGAACTGAAATAAATGAGGGAGGTGGGAAGAGTCTTTATGCTGTTTATTCAGCAATTTCTGTCAAGTCAGTTTTACCACTTCCCCTATTCCTAGGAGTCTTTCACATAGCAAAGCTATTTTTTATATAATGGGAATGAGAGATTGTACAACCTCAAAGATTGGAAGACCACAAAGCTACTTTTTACCCATTATGTTAAAACTGATTAGATCTCAAGTTGGTAACTTCTGGAATTTCCAGGCTTTGGAGTATTTGGTTTTGCAACCTTAGCACTACATTAACAATAAGTCATCTTATTTCACTATTACAGGTGAGGACAAGAACAATGTGGGGAGCTCCGTAGAGACCCAAAGGGAGGTGTGTGGGAGAAAGATCAGTACTTGGATTGCACCTCAGTCCTTCAACTAGTCTTGCAAGATTCTCTCTCTACTTTTCATTCCAACCACTTTCCCATTATTTTGGCCACTGCACTAAGAAATTTCCTTATGGGAAAAAAAGAAAATCTCCACCCCAGTGAGAGATGAGTTGTGATTTTTCCCTCTTGTATTGCCGATTGACATTGCTCCTCTTGGGTAAGAAAAACCTGGCTGTAAGGGGAAATTTTTCCACACTTCTTTTTGTACTTTGAGCTGAAACATCAGACTTTTCTAAAAGCTTCCGGGCAAACAATGGACTTATCCATCTCCCAGTGCCCAAGCACCAGGTGCTGGCACACTGCACGCTAAGGACTTGATTAGTGTTTACCCAAAAAAAATGTCAAGGCCTCTTGCGCAAATATGGCTTAAGTATGCTACAAACAGTAGGAGTCCCAGGAGCTTTGATGTCTGGCTATTCAGCCTAACACTAGGTCAGCAGCTGGCATAGCCCCTGCCACCGGGCTTAAGAACAAGGCTGCCTTTGTCCCTGGCTCCCTTAGAGGGGATGGGAGTAGTGAAGGAAGGAAGGGAAGGAAGGAGTCAAGTGGAAGCAGATCATGGGTAAGATCTGGGCAGACACATCTGCCTCTATGTTCTGGGATGTAACAAGGGCAGCTGCTTCCCTCCCATCCTGTAATCCCCCAGAAGCCACAAGGGAGGTTCAATGTAACTATGGTCATGGCCCTCAGACGCCCAGGTTGCTAGTACGTCATGGCTCCCGAGGCTTACTTCTGAACTAGAACACGCCCTTGGGTTGCTGAATAGGAATGCTTGATTTGCCACAGCCCCCCTGTGTTCTGTCCACAGCAGCAGACAGTACCCTGATGCTTCAGAAGAAGGCAAGATGCTACTGTGACACCCCCAGATAAGCATGAAATGCAATACATGGATACTGGGGGAGAACACAAAGGGGCGTGTCCTTTCTGACCCCTTCCGGTAGTCACTTCATGCCTGGAAATACAAGATTTAATCACCCTTCTCTTAGCAAGCCCAACCACCAGTAATAAGTTTTACAGAGCCGAGACAGACTGTACCCCTGTATTCACCCCTCACATACCACTATAATGATCTTTGTACAAAGTATGCCTTGGGAGGTATCACTTGAAAACTCATAATTTGCTGATCATTATTGTCCTAGTAAAACATGTGTAGCAACATTGCATGTCGAGTTCTAAGATTCCTCGGTCTGGAGTTACTAACACATATTCCAAGCCTGGAGGGTGGCCAAGCCAGTTCTTCCACGACAAAGGGCAAGCTGCTGCCTCAGCCAGAGGTACATAAGGTCAATGGACCATCACCTACTAAGTGGCCATTCTTTGGCAGGAAAGGGGACGTGAGCAACAAATCTACATTTTAGCAAAGAAACAGCCTGGGGTTCCTGTCCACATAGATCTTCTGTCTCCTGACTGGAGATGTTGCCCAAAGGCAGGAGAGAACTATAAAAAGAAAGGGGAAACACCCCAAAGCACCCCTCCTTCTTGCTCTCCATCGATTCACTGCACCAGAAGGAACAAACGAAGCAGCCATTACACAGAAGAAGGGGTCCTGGCCTACAAAGCTGGTCCAGTAATACTGTTGAGAACACGTGGCAAGAGAATCTTTGCTTAGAATCTGTTTGTTAAGTGAGGCACTAGCTGCTTTTTATCTTTATTTTTCTTGTACTTCATTACTTATATTCACACAAAATCTCTCTCACTGTAGTTAATAAACTCGTTTTATTCTTTTATCTAGACCAGTGTGTTTTGACTGAAGTACTTGGGAGAACTGGATTTGTGCATATCATTTCTATTAATAAAATGACGGACTTATATGAGCTTATATTGCCCAGGAGAGGGCTGGGCAGTACAAGACATACAATTCTGGGGAAACATCTGGGGCTGGGAGTATGCTGGGGTCACCCTGCAGTATAATCCAAGCTGGTAAAAGTCTGGGTGTGACTGACAGGTTGCAAGTGCGCACAGATATAGCTGGGAGTGACTTACACACTAGCAGTGGGTTCCAAGCAGTCCAGGAATGGAGGCAACAACAACAACAAAGCAGTGTAAAGAGCCCCCAGGTTAGAGGGCAGAGATGACCCAGCTAGTGTAGACTGGACCCTAGGTATGTCACAGGGGCTCTTTTTAAAATCCTGTCACAGTGGTTGTGCCTCTGCCGTCCCGCAGCTGATACTCTGCAGGCTGCCTGCACACTGGAATCAATCAAAGGAAGCAACTTTGTGCAGTGAGACTGCTCAGCTGCCGCAGACTGACACAAACATCACAAGACAGAATTTCCTCATCAAAGAGATGGGTTCCCAGAGATGAAACCATCACAATACCACACCTAGCCTCAAACCTCCATGGAGAGCTCAAGGCATCAAACAGAACCACACAAATCGATGAGAAATTTCAGGTTAATGAATCACCTTGTCTGATCTACGCTGCAAGATAGGAACTGCCTTGTAGCGTGCACTATCACTACAGTATGTACTGCTGGAATAATTGCATTATAGCGATTATCCCAAGGTCTGGCAGAGAGTCAGGTCGATACAGATCCATAGACATCACACGTATAGATACGCATCTGCGTACATCCCACACAGTGTCAAAATCCCAGGCGCAAACCGGCCTCTAATATGCATGACTGACCCACAACCCATAATCGGATGAAGTGTTGTACCCGTCTAGGAAGGATCTTGTTACCCAGAACCCAGCACAAGGCTGAGCACCCTCTGGGCAAACAGAAGTGTTGGGTTTCCTGCCATTGAAGATGCGGGTGTCACAGTCACCAAACTACAGGAAGCACCAGTCCGTGGTCCACACGGTGGCCCAGCAATGAAGAATTGGCCCATTCTGGCAACGTACAAACTGAGAATCAGCAGTGCTTTCCCTGGGACGGAACAGGAGAGGCTGGGCCCTCACCCACAATGGCTGCCTCTAAATTGACATTTAGACACCATTAAATGGGAAGCAAATGACAGCACACGGGCCTTTTGAACAAGGCTTATATGTTCACCAGCCACCTGCCTGTGTCACCCCTGGTGGAAATACCACTAACTTACAACACCGCTGTGGCAGAAGCCCCACCCACATGCAGGCAATGAAGAACGCTCCAGGATCTGATGAAGATACAAGTGAGTGGTCCAAGAGTAGAAACTCTCCAGTTCCAACAGGCTATTTGCTACCAGCGTGAAAAGAATTGGGAACACGGTCACAGGGAGCACCCAGCAGCAGTACCAGGCAGGCTATTCTGCATGATCAGATCTAGACTGCAAACCGGATGGACATCAGCCATCTAGAATTGAACTTGAAGTCAGTTGCACAGCCTCAGCGTCTGATTTGTAGGGGCATTTTAAAGTGAAGACAAAGCTCAACATATCAGATTAGCATGTCCAAACCTCATTTAAACCAAGAGGATAAAAACTGAGCAATCTTGGCCCAATAGCCCAGAGCAGAACAAGAAGAGTGCAGAGAAAGGCCCTTAGTTGCAGAAGCATTAATATTTCATTTCAATTTGCCCGAGGGACTGGGGCCATAGCATGCAGACTGGACAGCCAAATTTTTGCAACAGACATCAAATTCGAAATCTAAAGCTGCCCAGGCCAAGTGATCAGAAGATTTTGTTTACCAGCCTCAACTGTGCAGACAATTTTAATTTAGAGTTTAAAACAAAAGAGCAACAGAGAGGACTGTAGGAAGAAAGAGACACTCCTGGCAGGAATTCCTCTCCCCGTCCTGACAGTTCTCCTGGCCTGTACTTTCTGCTCCAATCAGGGTGCTCAGACTGTTAATGATACTATGGCGTTAGTTTTATAAGGAAACCAACAAGCAACTGTTGAGTAAAACCAAGATCACATGAAGCCAGAAGACTATATTTATGCCAGTCAAAACCCAGCAAGCCCTCAATAAGTCTAAAAAGAGAAGTACAGAATTCCCACCCTATGGGAGATAAAGAAGTTTCACTTCAACACTGATGTCTGACTTGTCTGACCCACTGGAGACAGAAGAAAGTGGAAGTTAGGGGTTAAACTGAATAGTCAGCATATGGCTGAGACCAGCGCACATTCACTAGCGGTGGGAAGTGGAGTGACACGGCCCCAGCCCGTGGAGTGGGCTGGGGCCGCATCGCTCTGCTTCCCGCCGCCGGTAAGTTGTGGGGGGCGTCCTTTCCCCAACCTCCCTGCACTCACTGGTGGCGGGAAGCGGAGCACCATGGCTGGGAGCTGGCAGAGTAGAGTGGGCTGGGGCCGGGCTCCTCCACTTCCTACCGCTGCCAGTGAGTGGGGGGAGGGGAGGGAATCCCTTCCCCAAGTGACACGGCTGGGGCCCGGGCGAGGGCAGCGGAGTGGGCTGGGGACACGTTGCTCCGCTTCCCGCTGCCAGCAAGTGCGGGAGGCGTCCTTTCCCCAACGTCCTTGCACTCACCAGTGACGAGAAGCGGACACCGCGGCCCCAGCCCACTCCGCTTCCCTTGCCTTGGCCCCAGCCGTGTCACTCAGGGGGGTTAGGGAAAGGTCCCCCCCACCTCCCGACTCGCCAGCAGTGGAGCACCGCAGCTGGGAGCTGGTGGAGTAGAGCTGGCTGGGGCCTGGCTGCTCCGCTTCCCACCACCGCCAGTGAGTGCGAGGTTGCTGGGGGAAGAGGTGGAATGGGGACTGGCTGGGGGTGGAGCAGGGGGGAGGGTAAGAGGTGGGGTGGAGGGAGTTGTCCGGGGTCCCACACTCTCCTATGGACGGCCCTGCCCTTTGCAGTGGGCGCAGCTCGTGGGGGGCCGGCCAGGGGATAGGGCTGGTCGCGGGGCTGGAGTTGCCGTGTATGCAGCACGCAGCTGTCTAAGGCACCATGAAATTTGGGGCTGTTTGGTGCCCCAAATTTCATGGTGCCCTAGGCAGCTGCCTATGCTGCGTATCCCTAAGGACAGCCCTGACTCCTGAACTACCGGAGCCAAGCCTCTGGTACCCGAAAGTGTGTAGCTATTTCTTGAGGAACCCGTAATGTCAGCACTCAAACACTGAGATAGAAAGTCTATCACAGAAGTTGCAACTGCACTGGCCATTTTCTTCGCATTTCCCGCCATTTCACTAGCACAAGCAATGTTGGGAGAGGTAGCCTGGATTGACCCCAGTTGATTAGCGGCCGTGTTGTCCAATCCAGTTCAGAAGAGATCTAAATCAGTGGTTCTCAGGCCCCCTGGGGGGCCACGAGCAAATTTCAGGGGGTCCGCGAAGCATGGCTGGAATCAGACTCGCTGGGGCTCAGGGCAGAAAGCCAAAGCCCAGTGCATGAGACTGCAGCCTGGGGCCCTGAGCCCCACCACCAGGGGCTGAAGCTGAAGCCTGAGCAACTTAGCTTTGTGCTGTCCCCTGTGGCATGGGACCCCGGGCAATTGCCCTCCTTGCTACCTTCTAACACCGACACTGGCTTTTATATGCAGAAAAATGGTTGTGGCACAGCTGGGCCAAGCAGTTTTTATAGCATACTGGGGCACGGGGGCGGGAAGGGGTGTGTGCTCAGAAAGAAAAAGGTTAAGAACCCCTGATTTAGATGACTCAGTGATTAAAACACAAGCTGTCTGCATATACTAGTGCTCTTCTGCTGAAGCACCTTGTCATGGGGGCTGGCCACTTCCAGCTGCCATCGCAACAGAGGTGGGTGAGTGAGCTGAGAACAGGCCATGTGCTCTGAGAACTGGCAATTATTTTAAAGCACTTACTGCATTTCTGCTCTTCTGATGTCCTGTTTCCACAGAAACCAGAACTGGAAAAGGCAGTTTTCCTTATCAGCACTTCTCCTTCCCCGACTTGGATAAGCATTAGAACCCTGTAATGTAGGAACTAGCCCAACCTGCAGGACTACATCAGACAGCTGCAAGCCAGAACCCGCCTTGTGCCCATATTGGCAGGGTGGGGCTGCAATAAGACATCACATGCTAGCCTTACTGGCAGCATACCCCGGCATAGAAGTGAGGAGGGGCAGGGTGGAAGGACACACTTGAATCAAACATTAATATTAACCCCCCGGTGCCCCCTCTTCCACCCCTCCTCCCACCCAACACAGCTAGAAGGGGATGTCTCCTCTATTCATTCCCATACCGAGACATTCCAAGAAACATACTGATGGCGGCAGGCCCTTTGGCCAAGACTTTCAAAACTGACTAGTAAACTCATGGGCCCACACTGAGCCACCTGAAAGACACTGGGCTTTCAGAGAGGTCTGGCCTCCTCCTTTCTGAATGTCAGGCCCCTTTAAGGTGGCTCACGTTGGGCATCCAGAGCTTGAAGCCCCCAGAATCACTAGCCACTCGCCAACACACTGAATCACAACTAGACAATCCAGAACCACTAATCATTTGCCAACATTTTCACCTTCACTTGTTTTGAAAGCACACTACCATTCTGATCGCTCTGTACTAACACAGTCCTAAAACAGAACCAGCGTAGAATTCTTTGTTGGCATCCCTACCTCTATACAGGAGGCAATTAAATTATTAGAAGAATAAAAGTTTCAATAGAGGCTGCAAGATGCAAAAAACACAGAGACCAGCTGATCTTTGTACCCAACACGTAGTACATCAATAACAAGTTAACATACCAAAGCAGGTTGCTAACAGTTTTACAACCTTCACCGAATCTCAGATTTTATAGACACCCCAGGTGGATTTATTTTTATGCACAAAGACATCATCAGTTCTCAAAGGTTTAAATAAATACACACAGCGGATGTGGTAGTTTCTCAGTTTAGAATGCTCTGGCTTTACAGGATTCAGAACAGTACTATGTACAATGCACTGCTTAATACAGTACCAATAAACTGCAGGATCTCTTGTCAGATCTTAACAAGCACAAATAACTCACCTCTCCCACAGATGAAATGAGGCAACAGGGCAAGTCATAAGAAAAAGGAGTTTGGTTTGGGATTCCTGTAGGTGCTGAGAGGATGAATGATTAAGAGGCAAGTTAAGAACAATCCATCAAGAAGATAGCTTGGGTGGACAAGAAATGGGGAGAAAGCAAGAAGGGGCCCTGTACTGTAGTCTCTATTTTAAAGTGGTGCTGTCATTTATAAACACTTCTCTGAACAACGTTCCTGGTTATTACAAGTAACATCTGGGATTCTGTCCTGGGGCAATTACCAATATTTTCTGTTTTATATATTTGATGGGTTTGCGGTTAAGGCACCAGAATGGGACTCTGGACACTCAACCTCAATTCCCTTAATATCCATATCTCAGTTCTCCAACTGCGACATAGAGACAATAATCCGACCTTTGGCAGTCTTGTCTCTTTACACTGTAAGCACACCAGGGCCAGGTCTGCAGTTGTGTTCAGCACCTAGTATAACAGTACCTCAATCTACAATCTAAGATACAAACGCATTTGCCCCAATCCCTCACAGAGACAAACACCTACAGAATCTCTATCAAGCATTCTTAAAACTACAATACCCACCTGCTGAAGTGAAGAAACAGATTGACGGAGCCAGAAGGGTACCAAGAAGTCACCTACTACAAGACAGGCCCAACAAAGAAAGTAACAGAACGCCACTAGCTGTCACCTACAGCTCCCAACTAAAATCTCTCCAGCACATCATCAAGGATCTACAACCTATCCTAAAGGATGATCCCTCACTCTCATAGACTTTGGGAGACAGGCCAGTCCTCACCTACAGACAGCCCCCCAGCCTGAAGCAAATACTCACCAGCAACTACACACCATACAACAGAAACACCAACCCAGGAACCAAACCCTGCAACAAACCCCGGTGCCAACTCTGTCCACATATCTATTCAAGGGACACCATCATAGGACCTAACCACATCATCAGGGGCTTGTTCACCTGCACATCTACCAATGTGACATATGCCATCATGTGCCAGCAATGTCCCTCTGCCATGTACATTGGCCAAACCGGACAGTCTCTATGCAAAAGAATAAATGGACACAAATCTGACATCAGGAATCATAACATTCAAAAACCAGTAGGAGAACACTTCCGTCTCTCTGGTCACTCAATAACAGACCTAAACGTGGCAATTCTTCAACAACAAAAAAACTTCAAAACCAGACTCCAACGTGAAGCTGCAGAACTGGAATTAATTTGCAAACTGGATACCATCAGATTAGACCTGAATAAAGACTGGGAGTGGTTGCATCATTACAAAACCTTAACCTAATTTCCCCAATACTAATTTCTCCCCCCTACTGTTACTCACACCTTCTTGTCAACTGTCTGTAATGGGTCACTCATTACCATTTCAAAAGTTATCCTGCTGTTAATTGATTTATCTCATTAGACTGACCCCACACTTGGTAAGGCAACCCCCATCCTTTCATGTATTTATACCAGCTTCTGTATTTGCCACTCCATGCATCTGATGACGCGGGATCTAGCCCATGAAAGCTTATGCCCAAATAAATTTGTTAGTCTCTAAGGTGCCACAAGGACTCCTCACTGTTCTTTCAATCTACACTGGAGCCACTAGGGATGACCATAATACAGGATTAAGTCCTCTCACGCTTTCCACTGTAGGGCCAATTACCCCATTTGTGAGAGTCTCACACAGCAAAAGGGGAGAGAGACTATTAAGAAAAATGGGAAAATAGGATTGCAAAGCCACAAAAATTTACAGTGGGACTCAGAACCTGGAACTAGTTGTTTAACAAGCTGTCCAAAGGAACAGCGTGCTGTGAAGGAGCAGGCGGATGAGGAAGAGCTACTGATGAGCTGAGTGTTGGCCCATTGGGGATGCATCCAGGAATCTGTGTGTAGACTCTCCCAGCCAGATTCTCTTGTTTCTCAGTCATGTTCCCCCGTTAATTTCAGTGAAGTAACCCAGGAGTTACACCAGCATGAGCAAAACAAAATGTGTTCCCATCTGTGGGGACTGGCTAGGGGCGCCTGATGGCAAATGAAGTGCTGGAGAGGAGACAGGCACAGAAGTTGAGGGTGGGGAGGGAGAGGAAGTTGAGTAGTAGAGGTACAGAAATGTCTGCAAGGTGCCACACATGATCAGTCCCTTTCCTAGGACAAAACCTTTCCCGTCATGTCATGAAGCCACCTGGACTCCAGAGATGCAGGTTTAGTTCTTTCCAGTTTCATCTCAACATTTCGAGAGCCCTTCTGATTCCTGCAAGAGTGACCCCTTCTCTTGGGGTGCACTTTGGCCAGGCTAACGTTTATCTCCCAGCGGGGCCATTGTCTGCCTGACCCTGAAGTGTCATAGAATCATAGAATATTAGGGTTGGAAGGGACCTCAGGAGGTCATCTAGTCCAACCTCCCTGCTCAAAGCAGGGCCAATCCCCAGATTTTTACCCCAGTTCCCCAAATAGCCCCCTCAAGGATTGAACTCACAACCCTGGGTTTAGCAAGCCAATGCTCAAACCACTGAGCTATCCCTTCCTCCCCTCCCCCAATGGTGTCAGCTGGAGACCATTCTCTTTTCAGCCCCAGCCTTAACTGCAAAGTGATTGGCACGTTCCAGCTCTCAGTAAATCCAATCTCTCTCAGATAGGACTGACTGATCCAACCCATCAATCTGAGGAGTGCTTTGAAGACATCACAACTGATAGCCAGTAACTCTTCAGTATTATTATGCGAGAAGATACGGAAGAGCAATAATATTTAGTGATCCCAAGCTGAGGGAGTCCATTGGGTCACCTCGGAGGATCTTATTATTCCAACACAACCAAGTGACACTACTGTACTAACTCAGATCAGTGACTCTACCCCAGCATAAACTGGAGAAACTAAGGCACAGAAGAGCTACAGCAAAAAAAAAAAAAAAAAATGGCCACTGATTTTAGGAGCCCAACTGAAGACATGCTGAGCCCTAATATTTAGAAACACTGAGCGCCCCTCATTCCAACTGAAATCAAAACATTTATGAGCTCAGCACCTCTGAAAATCAGGTCCTAGGCATCTTAAGTTAGGCACCCAAAACCAGCAGCCACTTTTGAAAACACAGGCCTACTGCAAGAGACGAGCGTAAAGTCACACAAGTCTGCGGCAAAGCTGGGACTAGAACCTGGGCCTCCCATCAACCAGTTCTCTCCTTCTAGCCACTAGACAACGCTGCCTATCATGCATGTTGCGCAAGAACACTGTCAACCAACCCCAGTGCAGACAGAAAGGAATTCTCCCCAGACAAGCTAAGTTACATACACTGCACCCTAGTCCTCCCATCACATGCCTTTCCTCACACACACTGATCTTTGGAATAGTCGGTGAAGGACAAATCCACTCTGCATCTCAAGGACCTCTGCCAGAGCCTGGAGGACTTCACTAGGAGACAGGAATCCTTCTCCAGGCACCGAGTAAATGCTCTCTATGGACACAACATCAGCCTAATGGCTGAAGGAGACTCCAGTGCCTATAGCACAAGGCGAAAGGAGTCCACACAATGGTGCATCATTCATCCTTACTCCCCGTGCAGCAGACTGGGACCTCTGTATCATACAGTGGACATGCTTCTCCGTGCCCTCCTTTGTACTGTGAGACCACATGGGTTCCTGTGCAGGGGGATCCTACACAGACCGGAAGAAAGGGCACGTACACTGTACCATTGCCAGATCACCTTCAGAAGTATCTGAAACCCCCTTTGCAGACACATCTTTCACCAGCTTCTAGCTCATGTCATCCCTGCCCTTACACTCTGCCCGCCCAGCACTGGTATTGCTGGGAAATCCTGCTGGGCCAGCATTGGCAGCATGGACTGGCTCCCAAACCAATGGCAGATATTCTAGCACCAGCATCTTTTACTCGCTTGAAAACGTTTCCTTCGTGTATGTAACTAACACGTTTATTGCACTCAGAGGCAGAGACAGCCCTTGCAGCAGAAGGAAATCCCAAAGTGAAGTTACAAGCTCGCTGTGCTCTGTAGCAGTGCGAGCGCTCTCCGGGCCAGAACCTGCAGCAGCATGGTGAAGTGAGTCAAGGGTGGCACAAGGGAGTCATGCCAAAGGGGTGGCAAGAGCAGCCCAAGCCGGGACCCTGGGGGCGGGAAGCACATCTGAGAACACTATCAGACGTTACAAAATGAAATCCACGCAAAGGGATAAGACTGAGTGTAGAACCCGTCAGCCACTTGACATTTCAGAGAGGACTTGCAGTCCCCACAACCAGAGATGGCCCCAATCCAAGGCGATCTCAACCCTCCTGAATCGCAGCAATAATGGGCCCAAGCCAAATTAACCCTGCCCTAATCAAACACTCCGGCTCCCATTCACTCTCTTCTCTCTGCTGTTAAGACAAAAAGCCCACTTCATTTCCTTTAGTGGCACTTCCCCGCTAAAATGCTTGTTCTCTTGCTGTTAAAATATTGGTCATTTCATCAGGACACTCTTCAGGGGAGGCTCTAATGTTTGCTCTTTTAAGCAAGGAACTGAACCCTTTGATCTTACAGTGGTGAGGGAATTTGTGCCCAAAGGGATGGGCCATCTGAACTCACAGATATTTTGTATGGCTCCAGCTGTGCCCTCTGTTCTAAGCCTGGAGTTAGCGTGGATGCAGGAGAGCGACTGGATGTAGAATCTGGGCTTTGTCACTTACACAGCACTCTGTGTCTTCAGAGCAATCATCAACTAGTTACCATAAGCTTCCTGACAGGCAAGTATAATCCCCGTTTTATACACAGGGAAAACAGAGGTACAAAGAAGTCAAATGACAGCCCAGCCTGAAATTCAGTCAAAGGAGTCTTCCAATTCCCAGTCACACGGTCATTCACCCCAGACCATGCTGTCTCATTGATCTGCTGCACGAGCCCGTCTTAATGACTGCTTCTTGAAGCAGTTAGTCCTAGAACCCACAAGGGAAGAAGCAATTCTTGATTTAGCCCTAAGTGGTGCACAGGATATAGTCCAAGAGGTAAATATAGCTAAACTACTCAGGAATAGCAACCATAATGTAATTAAATTTAACATCTTTGGTGTGAGGGTGGAAAACACCAAAAAAGCTCACTGCAGGAGCATTTACCTTCAGAAAGGGGAACTACACAAAAATGAGGAAGCTAGTTAAACAGAAAGTGAAAGGAACAGTCACAAGAGTGAAATGCCTGCAAGCTGCATGGAAACTTTTTAAAAACACCATAATAGAGGCTCAAATTAAATATATACCCTAAATTAAAAATAATAGGAAGAGGACCAAAAAACCATCACCATGGTTATACAGACTAAGAGAGACAGTTAGAGGCAAAAAGGCATCCTTTAAAAAGTGGAAGTCAAATCCTACTGAGGAAAATACAAAGGAGCATAAACTCTGGTAAGCCAAGTGTAAAAGTCTAATTAGGCAGGCCAAACAAGAAATTGAAATGCACCTAGCAAAAGACACAAAACTAAGAGCAAAAAGTTGTAAGTACATCAGAAGCAGGAAGCCTGACAAACAATCAGTGGGGCCACTAGATGATCGACATGCTAATGGAGAATTCAAGAAAGACAAGGCCACTGTGGAGAAGTTAAATAAATTCTTCACGTCCATCTTCACTGCAGAGAATGTGAGGAAGATTCTCATACCTGAGCCATTCTTTCTCCGTGACAAATCTGAGGAACTGTCCCAGATTGAGGTGTCAGCAGAGGAGGTTTTGGAACAAATTGATATTACTGTTCAACAGGGCTGTCAATTGCACTTAATGCCTGCAATTAACTGAAAACAAAATTAATGCATTAATTTAGCACATTAATTGCATGAAGCCCCTGCCCTGAGCCCCGTGCTCCCAGCCTATATCTGAAAATATAGAAAACATCAAAAATATTTGACTAAATGATATTTTATTATTAACAGTGCAATTAAAACTGCGATTAATCACAATTGATTCTTTTAATCGCTTGACAGTCCTACTGTTTAATGTACATCAGCAGGACCAGATGATGATATTCACCCAAGAGTTCTGAAGGAACTCAAATGTGAAATTGCAAACTACTATTGCTTAAATCAGTTTCTGTACCAGATGACTGGAGGATAGCTAATGTGACACCAATTTTTAAAAGAAGGCCCCATAGGCGATCCTGGCAATTACAGGCCTACCTTGAGTACCAGGCAAATTGGTTGAAACTATAGTGAAGAACAGAATTATCAGAGACACAGAAGAACACGATTTGTTGGAGAAGTATCAGCACGGCTTTTGTAAAGCGAAATCATGCCTCACCAGTCTATTAGAAGTCTCTGAGCGGGTCAACAAACATGTTGACAAGGGTGATCTACTGGATATAGTGTACTTGGATTTTCAGAAAACCTTTGACAAGGTCCCTCACCAAAAGCTCTTAAGCAAAGTAAGCTGTCATGGGATAAAAGGGAAGGTCCTCTCATGGAACAGTAACTGGTTAAAAGACAGGAAACAAAGGGGAGGAATAAATGGTCTGTTTTCATAATAGAGAGAGGTAAATAGCAGAGTCCCCCAAGGATCGGTACTAGGACCTGTTCTGTTCAACATATTCATAAATGATCTGGAAAAATGGGTAAACAGTGAGGTGGCAAAGTTTGCAATCGATACAAAATTACTCAAGATAGTTAAGTCCAAAGCAGACTGCCAAGAGTTACAAAGGGATCTCACAAAAGTGAGTGACTGGGCAACTAAATGGCAGATGATATTCAATGACAATAAATGCAAAGTAATGCACATTGGACAACATAATCCCAACTATACATACAACATGATGGTGTCTAAATTAGCTGTCCCCACTCAAAGATCTTGGAATCACTGTGGACAGTTCTTTGAAAATATCCACTCAATGTGCGGCGGCAGTCAAAAAAAGCTAACATTTGGGAAGCGATAGCTTATCAGCCAAAAAATCCATGTTACGCCCACATCGTGAATACTGCATGCAGTTCTGGTCACCCCATCTCAAAAAAGATAAATTAGAAAAGGTGCAGAGAAGGGCAACAAACATGATTAGGGGTATGGAACAGCTTCCATATGAGGAAAGATTAATAAGACTGGGGCTTTTCAGCTTGGAAAAGAGACGACTAAGGGCAGATATGATAGAGATCTATAAAATCATGAGTGGTGTGGAGAAAGTGAATAAGTGTTATTTACCCCTTCACACAACACAAGAACCAGGGGTCACCCCATGAAATTAATAGGCAGAAGGTATAAAACAATCAAAAGGAAGTACTTTTTCACACAACACGCAGTCAGCCTTTTGGATCTCATTACCAGGCCAAAAGTAGGACTGGGTTCAAAAAAAGAACTAGGTAAGTTCATGGAGGACAGGTCCAGCAATGGCTATTAGTCAAGATGGTCAGGAATGCAAAATCCTGCTCTGGGTGTCCCTCGCCTCTGACTGTCAGAAGCCTGGAGTGGACAACAGGGGATGGATCATTTGCTAAGTGCCCTGTTTTGTTCATTCCCTTTGTAGCATCTGGCATTGGCCACTGTCCGCAGACAGGATACTGGGCTAGATGGACCATTGGTCTGGCCCAATCTGGCCGTTCTTATGACAGCATCATGAGAAGCAGGTACCCGAGAATGCTATTTCAGTCAACTCCCAACATTCCTGGAAGTGTAGCTTCCAGGTCAAGCATTTCTTTGTACTGACTTAGTTCAGGTCAAGACAGCTGTTCCAGATACCAGCCATGTTTACTTTATATTTCCCTCCTCGCAACCCATCCATAATTATGAGGGACCTTTCCCAACTGTGAACAAGCAAAGAAACGTAACCCTCAAAATTTCCCTACATATATTAGTCACCAAAGCAATACAATCCTATAACCACTAAGTAGTGCTGGAAAAGCTGCACGTTGACTCTCCTTTGGAAATCAACAGTGTCATCATCACAACCTCCTTTACACACACATGCACAGGACAGGAATTTCACCAGCACACTTAAGCCATCCACGCTGTAGGGCTACAATAAAACAAATCTTTCCCCAGCTTTTACAGCCCCAGTGTTCAGCAGCAGCAAGCTTCCCATGCTGGGAAACAAAGATATACACTGGAAATAGAGGCCAGGTGATTGCTAATGGGGTCCAGTCATTCTCCAAGGTGGAGCACAGAGACTGTCATGTGGTACCAGAAAGACACTCTCCCCTCCTATAAAACACCAGGAAACCCCAACTCCAGCTCAGTCTTCTGCTGCCCCATCTACTATACTTTGCTCACTGCAGCATGTTTTAAAGAGACTGAAAAGTTGCAGCAACCAAATCCCTTGGGTAATTCTCTGGCCTCTCATCACTTCCTGTTCCCAAGTAAAAACCCCAGGCAGGGCCCAAAGCTGACGTGGGAAGACTCCCAGTTAGAATTTACTACTAGGCAGCTATCCTGTCAGTCACAAAACCTTGTACCCACTCCGAACATTAACACTTGTGTGTGTAGAAGGACAACAATTATGAAGACTGGCAAAGAGTCAAGAAAGGGACAAAGAACGCATGCCATTTGGACTTAGAGCAGGGGTAGGCAACCTGCAGCACACGAGCTGATTTTCAGTGGCACTCACACTGCCTGGGTCCTGGCCACCGGTCCAGGGGGCTCTGCATTTTAATATAAATTTTAAATGAAGCGTCTTAAACGTTTTAAAAACCTTATTTACTTTACATACAATAGTTTAGTTATATATTAGATTTATAAAGAGAGATTTTCTAAAAACGTGAAAATGTATGACTGGCACACAAAACCTTACATTAGAGTGAATAAATGAAAACTCGGCACAGCACTTCTGAAAGGTTGCTGACCCCTGACTTAGAGACATCCTCACTCACACACAGTCATACGCTCAGATTATTCTCTCTGCCACCTGTGCCCTACCTAACATAGGCAGATAGATGGTGAACAACCATGAGGTTAGCTTCCTGCAGCAAGAGGGTAGATACAGGGCACAGAGGTTTTCTAATTTTCTAATTCATGGTCAAATTACACACAACCAATGGCAGCTCTGAAGGCCAGTCTAAGGGTACCAGTCTGGATTCCAACATACAAGAGACCTCCAGAGAACAAAGGAATGGATGGGCCAGAAAGAGAAGATTACCCTTTATCTTCTAGAGGTGATCTCTACCAAACAAGCCTTAAGCACCGCAGCAGGATGACACCTGGGAGCTTGCACTGCCACTACTGTGCCTGGTATGGAAAGAGAAGACTCAGCCTCCAGGACTGGAAAGCTAGTATCTTCCACCTTCACTAAACCCACCTCAAAATTAAAAATATTAACTCCAGGAGACTCCCTTCAATGAGTACCCCCTGGGGCCAGTTATTGCCCCTCTTCTGATCCCTCTCCAGGCACTACTTTCACATAAAACATTCAGAACGAAGATTCAAACCTTACAATGAGCACAGGTTTCTCTCCAAAGCACCCATCCAGCTGCCAAGGGCTCAGGTCACAGCTGCTACAGGGGCTTCTTACACCTCTGCACACCCCAGTAGCTGAGGTGGCCTCTGCTTCAGGTGGCTGCAGCCACCGAATGGCTGCGCACCTGCCCAGAAAGCAGACACACCTGCAAGTGCGAGCTTTCGTGGGTGAATACCCACTTCGTCGGATGCAAGTACATGTACTTGCATCCGACGAAGTGGGTATTCACCCATGAAAGTTCATTCTCCAAAACGTCTGTTAGTCTATAAGGTGCCACAGGATTCTTTGCTGTTTTTACAGATCCAGACTAACACGGATACTTGACACCTGCAAGTGTGAGTCCCACCCATCTGCCCTCCTGCAGGGTCCTGACTGGATTCCATGCTATGCGGCTGCTCTACAACAGTGGGCCCATCCTCTCCATCATGTGGTACCAACCACAGTGGAGGACTAGAGCTGGAAAAGCCCTGCCATGCTTTGGATTCCGCACAGGGCAATGGGCCTGCTGCTGCTGAGGGAGGAGTAGGAGGACAGGAACAGAAGAGGAAGACATGGGTGGGGAGTGAAGAGATGGGGGGGGGGGGAGAACGACCCTGAACATCTCCCCCAGCTCTGCTGCCAGTTCAGAGTCAGAGCTGCTCCCCTAAGAAGCAGGGGTGGGTGAGAGACATGTGGGACAATTAGACCTGGGCTGGGGAGTTGGGAGTAGCTTGTGGGGAACATGGGGGGGTGAGACTCAGGGTCTAGGAGGAAGAGGGGGGCTGAGGCTGCCACGGAAAAGGTCAAGGGGGGGGGGAAGGAGTGTGAGGTTAGGAGAAAGGAAGACGAGGGGTGAGGCCAGGGATCTTGGGGCCTGAGGAGCAGGTTCTTCCTGGGGTGAAACTGGGGCGGGAGGAAGATGGAGGGCAGGGGTCCCTCTGCAGGACGCTGGGAGGGGACAGAAAGGGGGTCCCGGGGATGGGATTCCCACCGGGGAGAAGGGAGGGGCCAGGGATCCCCCGGGGGCAGCTGGGGGGGTGGAAGGGGGACCCCCAGGGAGAAGGGGGGTCTCTTACCGGGCAGCGCTCCGGGCCGGGGTGTCAGTGCTGCCCCGCTGCCATCCCCACTCCCGGCTCGGCCCAGGCTCTGCGCCGCCTGCGGGGAAGGCAGCTCGGCAGCCAGCTGATCCCGGCGCCGCCTCACGTGACCGGATCTCGTCACGTGACCCGGGAGGTGGCGCTGCCGCCGGGCCTGGCCGGGTGCCGGTCGGGAGGCGGGTGGGCAGATCCCAGGCATCGCAGACCAGCCCCCCTGCTGGGCTGGCCCTGTCTGCGCCGCTCCCTGCCCAGGTTTCGGTTCCTGCCCAGCCGCCAGGGTTGGAAATTTCCTATTTAAAAACAAAAACAGCGGAGAGTCTCCCCGGATCCCGCGACTCCAGGCGCCAGGGCTTTCCTGAGCACAGTGTCACGAGGTTCTCAATGAGATCGCCGGAGTTAGCCACACTGCTGCGGCCTCTCTTGGACCCCCTCCTGTACCTGGGGAAACTCGCATGTGCCCCTCCGGTCCGGGTGGGGGGGAGGAAGGGCTCAGCTTCCTTTATTTCCATCCCTGTGCCCCTTTGGCTCTCTGTTCTCACAGAGCTGCGCTTGGCTCAATCTCTGCTCCTGATGGGGGCTCAGATCAGCTAGCAAACAAAACCCCCTCCGTGACCTCGAGCAGTTTTATCTACCTGCTTTAAACGTTGTTCATGGAGAGAAATAAGGTAAATATGTTTCTCCCCTTCCCAGCCTACAGACCTATCCGCTTCCGTCCCCTAACTGTCCCATTGTTGTGGGGTAGCATTAGAAAAGCTCAGCTGCTCTCTCTGTAGTCTAGGTTGCTCAGTGCTGTTTTATTCCTTAGATCCTCACTTTAGTCTCTTGTCTGCCCCCTATTCCCTTCTTCCCCCCCCCCACACCAGCACCTTTACATCTCCCCCTCTTTCAGCCAGTTGCTTTAGTGCCTCTTCACATCCTCATTCAGACCCCTCTTCCCCAAGAGCATAACACTTTCTGCCTGGCCTTTCCTCTCTTCTCTTAGAGAGAGAGACCTTTAGCCCTGCTTAGTTTTCTCCTGGAAGAGGTGTCATCCTCCTTGCTTAAGGACATCCCCATTCCCTCTCTTTTCATCAGCAGCAAAGAGTCTTGTGGCACCTTATAGACTAACTAAATTTCCTGGGGCAGGTATATATATGTAAGGTATATATGAACTAACCTCATTATCTCTAGCCTGCTTCTTGCTTGCTTATATATACCTGCCCCTGGAAATTTCCACTACATGCATCCGACGAAGTGGGTATTCACCCATGAAAGTTCATGCTCCAAAACGTCTGTTAGTCTATAAGGTGCCACAAGACTCTTCGCTGCTTTTACAGATCCCTCTGGTACTCTCTTTTCATCCAAAGCCCAGATGGAGCAGCTGAGGCTCTCTCCACTCAAAGAGAACCTTATGCATTTTCTTTCCCCAAGGACAGCATTTGGAAAGTTGGGTTTTGGGAGGGTTGAATTGTAGAAGCTAAAGTCTCCTGCTGGTCAATGCGAACTGCACACTGCACTGCATGCAGCCAGCACAGCCCTTAGCCCAGAGAGAGAAGGCTCCATAAAGCAGATACTTGGTGCTCTCTGCAGACCTTTAGCAAGCACTGCAGGCTGCATAGCTGCTCTCCAGTTGGTGCAGCAATCAGGTGCCTGCCATAAGAGCCATGGGGCCCTGACTTCATTTTCTGATCAGTTTTGCCTTTCTGTCCAAGTTGATTAGTGAGGGGGAATCTCACTCTTTACCTGCAGGAGTCTGATTGTCTTGATGGATCTATCTTCTGCCCTGTCTCATGCAGACATGCCATCCTCTGAACCAGTCAGCTCTGCCAGCAGCACTGGCTGGCCCTATGCTTGTGCACCAGGACAGTGCCAGCCGAATCATGGCTGTTCCTGTGTGTGTGGGCGCTGTCTACCTCCCCTCTCCAAATTTAGTATATCAGGGTAGGGACAGCCATAATTAGCTCTGAGACTCTGGTCAGTAGTGGAGCTGTATCACTTACTCTTTAGTGAGCCCACAAGAGTGAAGAGGAGTAAAACAATATGCGTGTCTGTCAAGTGACATCTCCTTAAAGTGGATGAAAGGCCAAATTATGAGGATTCTATGTGCATCTAAAATCCAGGGTTCTCCAAGACAACTACTCCAGATCCCTCGTGGAACGAATCATACTTGACTGTGCAGTGAGTAAGTGCTGCCCATTCCTCCATGCCAGGGGCGGCAGCTTATATGGGCTCGAGGTGCTCAAGCACCAGGAATATTCAAGGCTGGGGGCTGTGCTCCACCAATATTTGGAGCAGGGTTTCTCCCCTGCCCCCGCCTCGGAGCTTCCCTGCCTGAAAGAAAACAGCCAGTACCTCTCTCCTTTGTTTGTGCTGCTTTTGCCTAAGGCTATAGAGATCAGTGGCAGGCAGCCTCTTGGAGCACCGGGGGAGGGGAAGAGGGAGAGAGGAGGGGGAAGGAGGCACACACATGCTTGGGAGCTCTCTCCCCTGCCCCCCCGACACCCAGGGGCAGCAGAAGGGGTGGGGAGGGCACACATGATGGCAACCCCACACCCCAGTACCCACCATAGGGGAGGCGAGTGGGCTTTCTGGACCTGAGAGAGTCCGTAGGAGCATGTGCAGTGACTGTGGTGCAGAGTGAGTGTGCTGCAGGTGGGGGGGGGGGGAAGGAGGAGAGGAGGGGTCCCTCCCCTGGAGCTAGCTGCTACCAGTAAGGAGGGGGGAGAGTCCTCTCTGGCCCTAGCCCTGGGGCAGCCTGTCTGCATCCCATGTTCCTTATCCCCAGCCCTGCCCCACCCTAGAGCCTGCACCCCCAGCACCCCAACCCTGAGCACCCTGCTGCACTGTGAACCCCTCATCCCCAGCCCCATCCCAGAGCCCTCACTTGAGAGGAAAAATGTGCAACTTAAATTTGGTGGTCAGTTTGGAGTATCATTGTGTTTAGCACAATACTTGATTGTTTTACACCCTTTAGAGTATACAGGTGTTACAAAGTGGGAATGTTCTTAATGTTTTCTCTGACTACTGTGTGGGTGCCTCAGTTTCCCCTATGCATTTCTCAAGGATTTAGATGGTGGGATAAGGGTGTGTGATTGTTGTAGAGCCCTAGAGTGCCAGTGTGATGCCGTCTGCACAGAGAATGGCTGAAACCCTGTCTCTGGGCAACTGATGGCTTGGGTTGCTCTCTTGCAAGGTGCCAACTGAAGGTGTTGGAGAACAAAGAGATCAGGTGGCCTCCTATTGCCTGGAAAAGAGACAAAGGCCAGAGGGGAGAGTGTCAGTGCCTGTGTGGACTTCCGGGAAGTGCATGGTGTGGAAGAGGATGCTGGGATTCTTTGGAACTACTCCATACAAAGCCAGTCAGGACTCTGGGGGAGCCTCCTCTCTCTGAGCGTACTGTCTCCAGGGCAAGAAGCTTACACCTTCCTGGGTCTGACCTCGGAGCATTCAGCATGCCCTTCCACATCATGCACTTTCCGCAGCGAGTCTGCCCAAGCAGGTCCTGGGGCAACCAGAGGTCCCTGCACCCCAACTCTGCAGTCAGACGTGACTCTCAGCCAGCCGGTAAAACAGAAGGTTTATTAGACAACAGGATCACAGTCTAAAACAAAGCTTGTAGGTACAGAAAACAGGACCCCTCAGTCAGGTCCATCTTGGAGGGTGGGGAGCCTAGACCCAAGTTCTGGGCCTCTCCCCATTTCCCCAGCCAGCTCCAAACTGACACTCCCTCCTCTAGCCTTTGTGTCTCTTCTGGATCTCTTCTGATCTCTTTGTCCCCAGCACCTTCAGTTGGCACCTTGCAGGGGAAACTGAGGCACCCACACAGTATTCAGAGAAAACATTAAGAACATTCCCACTTTGTCACAACAGGTGCAACAAAATATAATACCGTATATTGAAGCAGGCAAGTGCTGCTTCTGACTTTCCACTTTTAATTGACACTTGTAATCTTGTGGTGCCGACACATTGTAGCTTCATTTTATATCAGCTTACAGGGCGAGAGCGGGGGGGACAGGGGCGGGCACCACCATTTTTGGCACCACCAAAAATTATACAAACCTGCCGCCTATGCTCCATGCTGCCCATCCCATTTCCAGCTAGCATCCCTCCTCCACTGGCCAAGATGGGGGAAAGAGATGAGTGCAGGAGAGGAAAGGAACTACGGGAGAAAACCAAGATGAAAAGCAGGGCTGAAATCTCAATGAAGAAGAGCGTTTTAAAGATGGGGGGGGGATATTACCTGGCTACTTTAAAAGACAATGAGACGGGGACAGAGAGATGGAGGTGCAGGGACACAAGAACTCAAGGGAGAGCGAGTTTATTTGATAGAAGATGGGTGTTTTTACTGTACTTTGGAAATTGTTTTATATAGATGCAGCAATAAGGGCCAAGACTGAGTCCATGGGTTGCCCAGAGTGTAAATTAGGTCCCAATTTGGCCATGAGTCAAAAGATACAATAAACCCTTGATAAACTACTGGGGATCCAGGGTCTGATTCACCACTGTGTTACACTTGATGGTGGTGTAATACTATTGGAGTCATTCGGTTGCACAATCCAAGCAGCAACTGGCCAAAAGTGCTCACTCACGTAGCTGTGAGCAGTTTACATGCCAGAGGCTGTGCGTGAATAGCCCGGGAGTGAGGGTTCTCACAGCAGAGCAGGGTAAGGCTGGCTCCCAAAGTCGAGGATTGGAGTGACCTAGCAGATCACCGGTCCAGATAACACCAGGGGAATGTCACAGAGGGAGCCTCCTAAATAACTACAGCTGACAAGACTCAATTTGTTCTTGAATATGAATTGACTCATCATCTTGTCATCAATCTAACCAATCCCACCTCCATCCCCATGATCTCTGCTAAATAAAAATCTAGGCCCTGATCCTGCACTTCAGTCTGTGCCATTAGACCCATGCGCCCATACTGAGCCCCTTCAACTTCATGGGCATGAGTCTTCCACCTAGATCTGCATGTAGGTCTGGGCCCCACACTTCCCTCAGCCACCTAGTCATAGGATGGCTCACATATCTGAGATTTGCCTCTACTAGAAACGACAGCTTATTACTTGAACAGAGGACCTCAGCATAGGTGGCAGGTTATATACACCTGTGATGCCCAGGCTCCAGGAATATTCAGGGGCCGGGTGCCCTGCTCCAGCAATATTTGGAGCTGGGTCTCTCCCCCGGGCCTGCCACCCCCGCCCCCCCGCCGCGCCGCGTCCCTGCCTGACAAAAAGCAGCCGTGCCTCTCCCCTGCCTGCTCTGTGCTGCCGGCAGAACGGCTGTCTGCTGCCCCAGGGTCCTAGTGCCTGCCCTTCACTAATGGCAAGGCAGGCTGCCCTTACCCTGAGCCTCTCCAACGCCCCAAACCCTCAGCCCCAGCCAGAGCCCTCATCCCCCCGCACCCTAATCCTCAGCCCCAGCCAGAGCCCTCATCCCCCGCACCCTAATCCTTATCCCCAGCCAGAACCCTCATCCCCTCGCACCTTAATCCTCTGCCCCAGCCCTGAGCCCCCCCACGCAACATGAACCCCTCATCCCCCTGCACCCTAATCCTCAGCCCAAGACAGAACCCTCATCCCCCCGCACCCTAATCCTCAGCCCCAGCCCTGAGCCCCCCCCCCCGCATCATGAACCCTTCATCCCCCAGCCCCAGCCAGAACCCTTATCCGCTCGCACCTTAATCCTCTGCCCCAGCCCTGAGCCCCCCCACGCAACATGAACCCCTCATCCCCCTGCACCCTAATCCTCAGCCCCAGCCAGAACCCTCATCCCCCCACACCCTGATCCTCAGCCCCAGCCCTGAGCCCCACCGCAGCATGAACCCCTCATCCTCAGCCCCAACCCTCATCCCTCTGCACCCTAATCCTCTGCCCCAGCCCTGAGCCCCCCCACCTCATGACCCCCTCATCCTCCGCCCCACAGCCCCCACCCCAACCCTCTGCCCTGAGCCCCCTCCTGCATCATGAACACCTCATCCCCAGCCAGAGCCCTCATCCCCCTGCACCCTAATCCTCTGCCCCAGCCCTGATCCCCCTCCTGCATCATGAATCCCTCATCCTCAGCCCCACAGCCCTCACCCCTGTACTCCCTCCTATCCCCAAACTCCCTCCCCAGAAGGTGCACCCCCCCCCCCCTTCCCACACACCCCTTCCCAACCCCAAACTCCGTCCCAAAGCCTGCACCCTTCACCCCCTCCTGCACACCCACCCCCTGCCCCAGCCCAGAGCCTGCACCCAGAACCCAAACTCCATCCCAAAGCCTGCACCCTGCACCTCTCCTGCACCCTAATCCCCAGCCCAGGATCTGCACCCCAGACCTCCCCCACCGAGCCCCCTCCCAGAGCCTTAGGCAGGTGGGGACGGAGTTTGGGGGGGCGGAGTTGGGGGGCGGGTTCTGGGCACTACCACAATTTCTACAAACTTGCCACCCATGGACCTCAGAGCTTCTATTGGTCGCTTCACTTGGGTGACCAATACAATACACGTGGGCCACGATCCTGCATCACATACACTCGCTGACTTCAGGGTGGCCGATTTCGTGTGCATGGATCATTCCTATGAGTAAGGGTTACAAGAATATATCTACTTCTACTCTCTAATGTGTTGGGAAGCATTGCTGCCCTTAGCCCAGCTTTCAGATTTATTTTAGAAAGACTGTTTTGGGCGTCACCGCTTTAGAGGTTTTTTTTCATTAAGAGGTTTTAGTTTAAAATGCTTATTTACGTCTTTAAATGAATCTGCACTCAACTGCTTGAACCTACAAATAAACTCCCACAGCATCTTCCCAAAAAGAAGAGAAAACATAATGGAGACAGGAGTGATGCTTTCTCAATAAAAGACTAAAGATGATGCTGAGATCCTGCTTGAAAAACACAGATGCAAAGAAAAGAGTGCTCCATTTTTCTCAGCATTGCTAACACACATGGCCTATAATAGCTGTGCAATGGAAGATGAGCTCTTACACAGAGGTTAAAAGCCAGAGGGAGCATTGTATTGGTCCCAATCAAAAGAGTTGTTATCATTTAATAAAAAAAGAACCAGAGGCAGAGTTTTAAGATGTATTTTTTCATTTGACACAGGCAACGTTCAAAGAGTGTCCATTATAACAGTTGTACTGACCCTACATTAGGTGATTCTCTCTTCTGCTGTCTGAAGTTATAGCAACAACCTCTTAAGATAAGAAGTCTTTCTCTTTTTTGATCACTACCTCCCGAGTGGTGTTTTCTAGAAAGTAATTCTGTGTCTCCTGCAGTAACAATAATGTCAATAATTATTCCAATGTAACGTGAACCTTTTGGTTTTTATATGCTGTTGAGTATGGGAGATGAGTGGTGTAATATCTGTATAGCACTAAAGAAAAGCTTTAAATGAAGATGGTAGCAGTATAGTAAATGGAGAAGGGAGGGAAGAGGGAATAACAGCTCCTTTTTACTAAGAAAACTGTTCCCACTTTCCTTCTTGGATTCATTTTCCAGTTTATAAAAGCACCCTGTGCTCTAGATACCATACAAAATACACAGAACCCATCTCGTCCGCAATGCCCATTTAAAGCATTTTAATCCTCTACAAAACTATAGCTTACAAAGGTCTCACAACATTTCAGAGACCCTGAGGCTCAGCCTTTCCTATTAAAAGTCAGTAGTCTATAAGGGCTTGACTACTTGGGAAAGTTTTACTAGTATCAACCAGGGTGGATTTGATTTAAATCACTAGTCAGGAAGACTCGATTTAATCATGGCTTTCTACATAAAAGTGCATGTTGGTATAACCTTAATCCATAGTCTTCACAACTCAGAGAGATGTAGGTTTCATTTTTAGAAGGTACACACTGAACATTTTTTAAGTGATTTATTTTGAAAACTTTTCAGATTAGTTTTACAGCTATATCAGAAAATGAATGATTGTTTGGTTATTTCATTTACCAAAGGTAATTGAAGCAGATATTTATGAAGGCATTGGGAGGTGAACTATTCAACAGGTTAATCATTAATACTTGGAGGATTTTCTTGCCATGTTGTATTAGGAGGAGAACATCACCAGACAGATATTTAAATTGTTTTATTTAACTAAAACAACGTTATATATTCTGGATTTTTTTTCTTCAACAGCAAACATATAATATTTTAACAAAACAAGCATATGAATTTTTGAATTTAGTTAAACATTCAGGTTTTTTAAAATGAGGTTTGTTTCTGTTAACATTGTTTTTAACTAAAATAGTTAAATGAAATATTTTTAAAAAAATTAAATTGACTATGTCAGTCAGGTCAACATGAGAAACTTAAAATATTGGTTTCTGCAGCTAAAAGTCATCTTCACCTTCATTTTCATGTTTCTTCATAATCTGGAAAAGAAAACCAAGCTTTCCTGCTTTTTCAGGTCCCAAACGATTTCTCAGTTTGGACTGAATTAGTCCAAAGGAAGAAAATATTCTTTCTACACTGGCAGAAGAAGCTTCTGCTCTGATCATCACTTCAACAGTCTCTGAATCCAAGTGCTTAAGTGACTTCTACCAGTTCACAGGTGTGACTTTCTTTAAAACATCATCAGCAAACACATATGTCTTGAATGGTTCATCCTCTGAAGTTGATTATAGTTGGCATTATGGAGGGATGATTGCTGGATGTCCATGTCATAGCCAACTCCTCTTCTTCAGTAGTTAAGGTTTGACCCTTGTACCGAGTATTGAGAATATTTGCAATAAAATGTGCTGAGATAGTGCTTGTCCCATTCATTTTTTTAATGCTTGTAATTTAACTCTGTCATTGCATATTTCTCTTTTTAAGATCTCACTCAGTTCCTTCCAAATTTCAACAGCATCAGCAATAAAACAGCTGTTTTCCTGCATTTTGTTCAAGGCTACGGAAATAGGCTTCAGGGTATTCAGCATGTGTTCAACATTTCTCTTAAACCCAATGTTGAGAACTTTGGCTGTGATGGTGGCATCCATTTGTTCACAATTTTGTTCACAAACTGTCATCAGAATAGGCCAGTTCTTGATATAATGCTCAAAACAGTCCACTACTGAGGTCCATCACCCGTCTTGTGGGAGAGTTAGCTTGGTTCCTCCCACTTTTTTCAGAGCAGCTGCTGCAAAGTGGGTGTTATGGAAGTATTTTGCAATTTCAACAACATTAGCCTTTATTTCTGGAACACTGCAGTCTTTGGCTAGGAGGTGAATCAAATGAGCACTGCAACCGTATGTTATTAGCTTGGGACTCTTCAAAATTTCTTCTCATCTTGGATACATTTGCAGCATTGTCTGTGACCAAGCTGCCTACTAGACTTTTTCATTTTTTTTCACAGTTTGTTATAGCTTTTACTGCTACTTCTTTTAAGTATTCTGCTGTGTGTGCATTTCCTGATGTATCAATTGTTTCTGTAAGGAAGACATTCCCTTCTTCTGTTGTCACACAAGCACATACAACAGGATCATTGTGGACATTGCTACACCCATCAAGACTCAGGTTAACAATTTTACCCTCTAGACCTTTTGCACACTGCTCAATTTCTCTTTCATACGCTTTACCCAGCAATTTGCCTGTGACATCTGCTCTGTTGGGTGGACTGTATCCTGGTCTTAATGACTGAACCATGTTAATGAAGTGTCTGTTCTCAATCATACAGAAAGGAGAGTTTGTTGTATAAACAAACTGGGCAATTTTTTCATCAATTACCTCTTTTTGTAATCTGCTGGTTCACAAACTTATCTATGGTTGTTTCTGGATGATGGAGATTTTTTTTTCTTTTTGCTACAGGTAATATACTGTGGCTATGTGACATACATGATGTGACTGAAACACTATCATTGGCAGATAACTCTGAAACTATAGAAAATGATGGTGATCTTGAAGGTAGATAGTCTTCAGAATCCTGTACGTTGAGGATGGGTTCTCCTAAACAAAATAAGTCAATGCAGTTATTTAATTATTATTACCATACTGCTCATTTAGTATTACTCATTGCATTCAAAGCAACAAAGAGTCCTGTGGCACCTTATAGACTAACAGATGTATTGGAGCATAAGCTTTCGTGGGTGAATACCCACTTTGCCACAGGACTCTTTGTCGCTTTTTACAGATCCAGACTAACACGTCTACCCCTCTGATCATTGCATTCACTGACACTCAGTACTACTTTAAAGGTGAAATTGTAAAAGGAAGACCTGCCTATTTCAACTATTTATTTTTTTTATCACAAATGCATCTAAAATGAGTAACAACTATATTTTTTGCTCAAACATGAGAATTCAAGAATAGTCTAGAAGGAAGACAGACAGTCATAGAATCATAGAATATGGGAAGGGACCTCAGGGGGTCATCTAGTCCAACCCCCTGCTCAAAGCAGTACCAAAAAAAAGTCCTTTAAAAAGAAGTATGAAATAAAAAAGTTTACCAACCTGAAGATCCTGCATGTTCAGACATGTTCCTTTCATCATCTTCAATGCAACTTCCTCCTGAGAAGGAACACTTCTCATGATGTTGTTTCATTCGGGTAACCAGGCCTTGCATTTCTTTGTTGCATTGTTTGCATTTTGCATGCATGCCTGTCTTACCCACAGGTAGAGGAACTTCATTAAAATATTCCCAAACTGGGTCTCTTTTACGGCCTGCTGCCATTATAGGTTTTCCCTTCTAGTGAGAGACTGGTATGGTAGATCTCAAATCAATGAAGGCTACACTCAGAAAGACCTCAAGACTCCTGGAATATGCTGCTCAAACAGTTTCACTTTTGTTTCTACTGGCTGTTAACAAGCATGTTATCTCTGGATTCACAAATCCACAGTTTGAGAACTGCAAAACTAAGCATCTCTGATGGTATCTTCTAGACTGAGCACTGAATCCCATTGGGTAGGTAGAAAGAGTAACCTAAATAATCTATACAGAAGCCCCTGTAGCCCCATAAGATTGGGTCCCTAATCCATGAACTATTGGAACTCATTTACAAAACTTTTCTTAAACATTGCGTGAATATATTGTCTCATAGTATAGAATTAGAATTTATAATCCCTATTCCATGATGAGATATCTTTGAGCTATAATGTATCTTAATTAAAACTATCTTGATAGGTTTTTTCCTCAAAAAGTATTTTATCAAAAAAATCCGATTTAAAGCAAAAAAATTAGATTTTTAATTTTTTTTAAATCATTGATTTTTATCCACCCTGGTATCAACCCCCAAGAGGATGCTCTGATTCTGGAATATGAGTGGCTTTCGGTTTAGTTTAAACCCCTTCCAAGGCAACATGAGCTAAACTGGAAAAAGCCACTCATGCCAGAAAAAGTGCCCACCAGCGTAATAGCAGTTTAAATTATTACCTTAGCTCAGTGTCTCTCAACCTTTCCACACTACTGTACCCATTTCAGGCGTCCGATTTGTCTTGCGTACCCCCTAGTTTCACCTCACTTAGAATCATAGGACTGGAAGGGACCTCGAGTCCAGTCCCCTGCACTCATGGCAGAACTAAATATTATCTAGACCATCCCTGCTCTGAAAAATCTCCAATGATGGAGATTCCACAACCTCCCTAGGCAATTTATTCCAGTGCTTAACCACTCTGACAATTAGGAAGTTTTTCCTAATCATAGAATCACAAAAGATTAGGGTTGGAGGTCATCTAATCCAACCCCCTGCTTAAAGCAGTACCAACACCAACTAAATCATCCCAGCCAGGGCTTTATCAAGCTGGGCCTTAAAAACTGCTAAAGATGGAGATTCCACCACCTCCCTAGGTAACCCATTCCAGTGCTTCACCACCTTCCTAGTGAAATAGTTTTTCCTAATATCCAAACTAGACCTCCCCCACTGCAACTTGAGACCATTGCTCCTTGTTCTGTCATCTGCCACCACTGAGGACAGCCGAGCTCCTTCCTCATTGGAACCCCCCTTCAGGTAGTTGAAGGTTGCTATCAAATCCCTCCTCATTCTTCTCTTCTGCAGACTAAATAACCCCAGTTCCCTCAGCGTCTCCTCGTAAGTCACGTGCCCCAGCCCCCTAATCATTTTTGTTGCCCTCCACTGGACTCTCTCCAATTTGTCCACATCCTTTCTGTAGTGTGGGGCCCAAAACTGGACGCAGTACTCCAGATGTGGCCTCATCAGTGCTGAATAGAGGGGAATAATCACTTTCCTTGATCTGCTGTCAATGGTCCTACTAATGCATCCCAATATGCCGTTAGCCTTCTTGGCAACAAGGGCACACTGCTGACTCATATCTAGCTTCTCGTCCACCATAGTCCCTAGGTCCTTTTCTGCAGAACTCCTGCTTAACCAGTCGGTCCCTAGCCTGTAGCGGTGCATGGAATTCTTCCATCCTAAGTGCAGGACTCTGCATTTGTCCTTGTTGAACCTCATCAGATTTATTTTGGCCCAATCCTCCAATTTGTCTAGGTCACTCTGGATCCTATCCCTACCCTCCAGTGTATCTACTTCTCCCCCCATCTTAGTGTAATCTGCAAACTTGCTGAGAGTGCAATCCATCCCATCATCCAGATCATTAATAAAGATGTTGAACAAAACCGGCCCCAGGACAGACCCCTGGGGCACTCCGCTTGATACCAGCTGTCAACTAGACTTCGAGCCATTGATCACTACCCGTTGAGCCCAACAATCTAGCCGGCTTTCTATCCATCTTATAATCCATTCATCCAATCCATACTTTTTTAACTTGTTGGCAAGAATACTGTGGGAGACCGTATGAAAACCTTTGCTAAAGTCAAGATATATCACATCCACTGCTTTCCCCATATCCACAGAGCCAGTTATCTCATCATAGAAGGCAATCAGGTTGGTCAGGCATGACTTGCCCTTGGTGAATCCATGTTGACTGTTCCTGATCACCTTCCTCCCCTCCAAGTGCTTCAAAATGGTTTCCTGGAGGACCTGCTCCGTGATTTTTCCAGGGACTGAGGTGAGGCTGACTGGCCTGTAGTTCCCCAGATCCTCCTTCTTCTCTTTTTTAAAGATGGGCACTACATTAGCTTTTTTCCAGTCATCTGGGACCTCCCCCGATCGCCATGAGTTTTCAAAGATAATGGCCAATGGGTCTGCAATCACATCAGCCAATTCCCTCAGCACCCTCAGATGCATTAAATATGGACCCATGGACTTGTGCTTGTCCAGCTTTTCTAAATAGTTCTTAACCTGTTCTTTCACAATGAGGGCTGCTCACCTCCTCCCCATACTGTGTTGCCCAGGAGAGCAGTGTGGGAGCTGATCTTGTCTGTGAAGACCGAGGCAAAAAAAGCATTGAGTACTTCAGCTTTTTCCACATCATCTGTCACTAGGTTGCCTCCCCCATTCATTAAGGGTCTCACACTTTCCCTGACCTTTTTCTTGTTGCTAACATACCTGTAAAACCCCTTCTTGTTACCCTTCACATCCCTTGCTAGCTGCAACTCCAGTTGTGTTTTGGCCTTCCTGATTACACCCCTGCATGCTTGAGCAATATTTTAATTGTAATGTCCAACCTAATCTGCTTTGATCTGTTTGCTATCCCTTACAATCACTTGAAATCTATCCTTTGTAGTTAATGAGCTTGTTTTTGTGTTCTGTAAAACCAGTTGGTGGAATTCATAACTGGGGGGCAAAAAGCTGTGCAGACCTTCCTCCACGTCGAGGGAGGAGGCAAATTTCAGTGAGCTTACACTGTATAGATCTCTGTGCAGCACAAGACAATACAATTTTGGGTTTACACTCCAGAGGGGGTGTGCACTTGAGTGCTGGGCAATTCCTTAGCTGAGTCTTCCCAGGCAGAGCTGATCTCAGTGTCTGTCTGTCTCTGCAGCTGGGTGTGTCCCTACCTGTGTGTGCTGGAGGAGGTTTGAGGGCCCGGCTCAGCAGGTCAGTATAAGGGAGCCCAGACTGGTGGAACAGCCGGGCTCAGTGGTACCCACTACATCAGGTGGCATCCGGGGGGGGTGGGCAACCCATCACAGAAGGAAATTATGGGCAGCCCCACAATGCAGCCCGTAGCCTGTCCTCCATAACTGCATAGCCCCAGCCTCCCAGAGGGGCTGTGTGGAGCCTGGGGCAGGGAGAGTGGTGCTGATCACATGGGTAATAATCCACTATCAGACAGTCTGTCCCACAGATTGTGGTGCAGATAAAGGCAAGAAAAAATCTTGCTTATATTGGGTTACAGAGCTCTGCACCCATAGTAATTCCGATCATCTTACTCTGAGACCCCACACAACTCATTTCACACAGGCCACCAAAGCAGCTATGAGATGGTAATGATGTCCAGTCACTACCAGCCTGGGCTGGATTTCATAGAATCATAGAATCATAGAATCTCAGGGTTGGAAGGGACCTCAGGAGGTCATCTAGTCCAACCCCCGGCTCAAAGCAGGACCAATCCCCAACTAAATCATCCCAGCCAGGGCTTTGTCAAGCCTGACCTTAAAAACCTCTAAGGAAGGAGATTCGACCACCTCCCTAGGTAACCCATTCCAGTGCTTCACCACCCTACTAGTGAAAAAGTTTTTCCTAATATCCAACCTAAACCTCCCCCTCTGCAACTTGAGACCATTACTCCTTGTTCTGTCATCTTCTACCACTGAGAACAGTCTAGATCCATCCTCTTTGGAACCCCCTTTCTGGTAGTTGAAAGCAGCTATCAAATCCCCCCTCATTCTTCTCTTCTGCAGGCTAAACAATCCCATTTTTGTTGCCCTCCGCTGGACTCTCTCCAATTTATCCACATCCTTCTTGTAGTGTGGGGCCCAAAACTGGACACAGTACTCCAAATGAGGCCTCACCAGTGCTGAATAGAGGGGAATGATCACTTCCCTCAATCTGCTGGAAATGCCCCTACTTATACAACCCAAAATGCCATTAGCCTTCTTGGCAACAAGGGCACACTGTTGACTCATATTCAGCTTTTCGTCCACCGTAACCCCTAGGTCCTTTTCTGCAGAACTGCTGCCCAGCCATTCGGTCCCTAGTCTGTAGCAGTGCATGGGATTCTTCCATCCTAAGTGCAGGACTCTGCACTTGTCCTTGTTGAACCTCATCATATTTTTTTTGGCCCAATCCTCTAATTTGTCTAGGTCCCTCTGTATCCGATCCCTACCCTCCAGCGTATCAACCACTCCTCCCAGTTTAGTGTCATCTGCAAACTTGCTAAGGGTGCAGTCCACACCATCCTCCAGATCGTTAATGAAGATATTGAATAAAACCGGCCCCAGCACCGACCCTTGGGGCACCCCACTTGATACCGGCTGCCAACTAGACATGGAACCATTGATCACTACCCGTTGAGCCCGACCATCTAGCCAGTTTTCTATCCACCTTACCGTCCATTCATCCAGCCCATACTTCTTTAACTTGCTGGCAAGAATACTGTGGGAGACTGTATCAAAAGCTTTGCTAAAGTCCAGAAATAGCACATCCACTGCTTTCCCCTCATCCACAGAGCCGGTTATCTCATCATAGAAGGCAATTAGGTTAGTCAGGCATGACTTGCCCTTGGTGACTCCATGCTGACTGTTCCTGATCACTTTCCCCTCCTTTAAGTGGTTCAGAATTGATTCCTTGAGGACCTGTTCCATGATTTTTCCAGGGACTGAGGTGAGACTGACTGGCCTGTAGTTCCCTGGATCTTCCTTCTTCCCTTTTTTAAAGATGGGCACTACATTAGCCTTTTTCCAGTCATCTGGGACCTTCCCCGATCACCATGATTTTTCAAAGATAATGGCCAATGGCTCTGCAATCTCATCGGCCAACTCCTTTAGCACCCTCGGATGCAGCGCATCCGGCCCCATGGACTTGTGCTCGTCCAGCTTTTCTAAATAGTCCCAAACAGGGGCGGGGGGGGCGCGGGCCAGGGCTGGGCCGCTGGCCGGGGGCGCGGCATGGGGAGGGCAGCTCCGTGGGGCCGTGGAGCTGAGCATCGGCATGACCCGGCCGCCGTCCGGGCTGGCGGCCGCTGGGCGCCGCCTGGCCCGGCCGGAGCTCGGGCCGACACCGCTCCCCAGGCCCGCCCCAGGATGCCGGGAGGGGGATCCGCCGGGGACTGGGGAAGGCGCAGGAGTCGTCTGCCTGCTTGGGGCAGCCTACTGTAGAGCGCCGCCCAAGCCCCCCGACCCCCCCCCCCCAGGGGCCCCCCCAGCCCCCCCCCCAGGCCCCCCAGCCCCCACCCCCGGACCCCCCACCCCCCACCCCCCACCCCCCCTGACCACCCCCCCCCAGAGCCTCCCAGCCCGACCCCCCCCCTGACCCCATCCCTCAGCCAGCCCCCCCCCCTCTGCCCCCCCCCCTCTGATCTGATCCCCCCTCCCCCCCCCCCCCCCCCCCCCCCCCCCCCCAACTCGAGCCCCTGGCTCTGGTGGAGGCCCCTGACCCCCCCCCCCCCCCCCCCCCCCCCCCCTGAGGAGCAGCCCCTGAGCCAGACAACCCAGACACCCTCCCTCCCCCCCTCCCCTCCCCAGCCCCCAGCCCAGCGGGCATCCCCCCCCCCCCAGCCCCCCCAGCCCCCAGCCAGCACAGCACAGCAGCCTCCAGCCACACACCACAGCCAGGGTTGTGTGTGCTGATGTGGATCCTACATTTGGGGGGAGCCCAGTGGGGGGGCAGGGGGGGTGTGGGGGGGGGGTGGGGGCGGGGGGGGCTGTCGTCGGGGGGGGGGGGGCAGCCAAAAAATTTTTTGCTTGGGGCGGCAAAAAACCAGGAGCCGGCCCTGGTCCCAAACTACTTCTTTCTTCACAGAGAGCTGGTCACCTCCTCCCCATACCATGCTGCAGAGTGCAGCTGTCTGGGAGCTGACCTTGTCTGTGAAGACAGAGGCAAAAAAAGCATTGACTACGGTAGCTTTCTCCACATCCTCTGTCACTAGGTTCCCTCCCTCATTCAGCAAGGAGCCCACACTTTCCTTGACTTTCTTCTTGTTGCTAACATATCTGAAGAAACCCTTCTTGTTACTCCTAACATCTCCGGCTAGCTGCAACTCCAAGCATGATTTGGCCTTCCTAATTTCACACCTGCATGCCTGAGCAATACTTTTATACTCCTCCCTGGTTATTTGTCCAATCTTCCACTTCTTGTAAGCTGTTTTTTTGTGTTTAAGACGAGCAAGGATTTCACTGTTGAGCCAAGCTGGTCGCCTGCCATATTTACTTTTCTTCCTACACATCGGGATGGTTTGTTCCTGCAACCTCAATAAGGTTTCTTTAAAATACAGCCAGCTTCCCTCGACTCCTTTCCCCGTCATGTTATTCTCCCAGGGGACCTTGCCCATCAGTTCCCTGAGGGAGTCAAAGTCTGCTTTTCTGAAGTCCAGGGTATCTGTTCTACTGCTCTCCTTTCTTCCTTGTGTCAGGATCCTGAACTCGACCATCTCATGGTCACTGCCTCCCAGGTTCCCATCCACTATTGCTTCCTCTACTATTTCTTCCCTGTTTGTGAGCAACAGGTCAAGAAGAGCTTTTCCCCTAGTTGGTTCCTCCAGCACTTGCACCAGGAAATTGTCCCCTACACTTTCCAGAAACTTCCTGGATTGCCTGTGCACTGCTGTATTGCTCTCCCAGCAGATATCGGGGTGATTAAAGTCACCCATGAGAACCAGGGCCTGTGATCTAGCAACTTCTGTTAGTTGCTGGAAGAAAGCCTCGTCCACCTCATCCCCCTGGTCCGGTGGTCTGTAGCAGACTCCCACCACGACATTACCCTTGTTGTTCATACTTCTAAATTTAATCCAGAGACTCTCAGGTTTTTCTGCAGTTTCATACTGGAGCTCTGAGCAGTCATACTGCTCTCTTACATACAACACAACTCCCCCACCTTTTCTGCCCTGCCTGTCCTTCCTGAACAGTTTATATCCATCCATGACAGTGCTCCAATCATGTGAAAGTAACAAAGAATCCTGTGGCACCTTATAGACTAACAGACGTTTTGCAGCATGAGCTTTCGTGGGTGAATACCCACTTCTTCGGATGCAATCATGTGAGTTATCCCACCAAGTCTCAGTTATTCCAATTACATCATAATTCCTCGACTGTGCCAGGACTTCTAGTTCTCCCTGCTTGTTCCCCAGGCTTCTTGCATTTGTGTATAGGCACCTAAGATAACTCGCTGATTGTCCCGCTTTCTTGGTCTGAGACAAGAGTCCTCCCCTCTTGCAGTTTCCTGCTTGTGCTTCCTCCCGGAATCCCACTTCCCCACTTACCTCAGGGCTTTGGTCTCCTTCCCCCGGTGAACCTAGTTTAAAGCCCTCCTCACTAGGTTAGCCAGCCTGCTTGCAAAGATGCTCTTCCCTCTCTTCGTGAGATGGAGCCCGTCTCTGCCTAGCAATCCTTCTTCTTGGAAGACCATCCCATGGTCAAAGAATCCAAACCCTTCTCTCTGACACCATCTGCGTAGCCATTTGTTGATTTCCACGATTCGACGGTCTCTACCCTGGGCCTTTTCCTGCCACAGGGAGGATAGACGAGAACACCACTTGCGCCTCAAACTCCTTTATCCTTCTTCCCAGAGCCACATAGTCTGCAGTGATGCACTCAAGGTCATTCTTGGCAGTATCATTGGTGCCCACGTGGAGAAGCAGGAAGGGGTAGCGATCTGAGGACTTGATGAGGATTTGAATTGGCAACCCAGTGATAAAAGGCTCCTGAGCCCATTGCTAGTTCCATGATGCTTCCAGCCTCTGTGCCAGTTAGTACCTTAAAAGGGAAGAAATACTCTTCAAGACCAAAGATTTGTGTAAGGGCACAGATTTATTTCATTCATTGCAGTTAACATTCTAGCAGCATTAGGAGTTCTTTGGAGACTTGCACTTTCAGATCTTAGCCAGCATCTGAAACTGACAAGTGAGTGTTCATACACTCGGAGGATTGCTACCATTCTGCAAGGGTAGATGAGACTGAGGGAGTCGTAACTGTTTGCCAGAAGCTGGGAATGGGCCACAGGGAATGGATCCCTTGATGATTACCTGCTCTGTTCATTATCTCTGGGGCATCTGGCATTGGCCACTGTCAGAACAGAAGACAGGATACTGGGCTAGATGGACCTTTGGTCTGACCCCGTATGGCCATTCTTATGTTCTCTTATGACACTGAGGAGATCCCTGGAGGGCACAGATGAGTCCAATATAACTGATCTTTCCATCTGCACTGCCTCTGATTGTGTCTAACAGGCTGGGCCCCAAAACATGATCCCTTCTAAATGACTAAGGCCCAGTGCTGCACCCATTGAGGTCAGTGACAAATTCCCCTTTATTTCTGGGGGGAGACGGTCGGGAGAGGTCCTAGTGCTCTCCACGCCAAATTTTCACATTGGGAGTGAGGAGGGGAAGTCATAAGTCATATACTGTGTCCTGTGTCCCTGGGTGAAAGGTGAAAAGAAGAGGAAGACAGGAAGGAAAAAAGGGATGTTTGTTCACACCAATGCGAAGCTTAGGTAAAAAAATGGGGGGGAGGGGAGCTCCTGGTCCGAGGATGAAAAATAATATCGGAATAATAACAAAAACATGGTGGTGGTAGCCATGACTGAGTACAGGTATGGAAGAAGGTTGTGTGCTGTTTAAAGAAGACATGCAAAAGTAAAAGGTGGGGAGTAGCACTGTACGTATATCAACATTGGAAGAAAAACAGAGCCTCACACCGGGATAGTGATGGGGGTGTGCTATAGACCGCCAGGATGAACGAGGGGGGATGCCATTTTAGATTTGATTTGGTGTGTAGAGAGACCTTTTTTGAGACATTGTTGTAGGGGGACAACTGGCTCTGAGTGATCATGAGCTAATCTGTTTCCAAATAAATGACTGGGCTAACATATTTCAGATGACGCCTGGGGTTGCAGTTTTACCCGAGCTGGATGAGCAAGCGTCTTAGAGGGCGGAGTGGAAATGGGGAGGGGAGCAAAGAAAACTACCCCTATTGAGTCAGAGTCAGAGGAGGGGAAGCTGAAAAAAAGGCAAACGGGGGTGAGATGGACCTAGCGAAGGGATTAAAACTAATAGCAAAACGGTTTTAGCCAGTGGACCGCTAAAAAACTTAAACGGGAGGGAGATTAGGATAATCTCTGAACAAATACTTTGCCTCGGTCTTTAAGGGCTAAGAATAGTGATAGAGGGACCGATGGGAATGAAGATATGGGGGTAGACATTACGGTATCTGAGGTAGAAGCCAAACAACAGCTTAACGGAAAAAATCGGGGGCCGGATAATCTTCATCCTAGAATATTAAGAATTGGCGAGGATATTGCATAATCTTTAATAAATCCCAATTCGGGATTGTACCGACTGACTGGAGATTAGCTAATGTAGTTCCTATATTCAAGAAGGGGAAAAGTGACCCGGGAATTATAGGCCTGTTAGTCTAACATCTGTAGTATGCAAAGTCATGGAAAAATTTACGAAGGTAGATCGTGCCAAACCAACTTGATCTCCTTCTTTGAGAAAGTAACAGATTTTTAGACAAGGAAATGCGGTGGATCTAATAGATCTGGATTTCAGTAAGGCGTTTGATATGGTACCGCATGAAGAATTACTGGTTAAATTGGAAAAGATGGGGATCGAAATGAAAATCCAGAGGTGGATAAGGAGCGATTTTATTCAATCTATTTATTGCTGACCTGGGAACCAAGAGTAGGATGACACCAAGTTGGGTATTGCCAATTCGGAAGAGGATCGGATATTCTCCAGGGAGATTTAGATGACCTTGTAAACTGGAGTATTAGTAACAGGATGAAATTCAATAGAGAGAAGTGTAAGGTTATGCATTTAGGGATGTCTAACAAGAACTTTAGTTATAAGCTGGGAGGAGGAGAAGGACCTAGGAGTCCTGGTTGATCGCAGGATGACTATGAGTAGGCAATGTGATGTATTTCTAGTAGGGATAAGGAGGTGCTAGTCCCGTTATATAAAGCGTTAGTGAGACCTCATTTGGAGTATTGTGTGCAGTTTTGGTCTCCCATGTTTAAGAAGGATGAATTCAAACTAGAACAGGTACAAAGAAGGGCCACTAGAATGATCCGAGGAATGGAAGGCCTTATGAAAGGAGACTTGAGGAAGGATAAGAGGAGATATGATTACACTCTTTAAATATATCAGAGGATAAATACCAGGAAGGAGAAGAATTATTTCAGCTCAGTGCTAATGTGGACACGAGGACAAACGGATATAAACTGTCAGTCAGGAAATTCAGGCTTGAAATGGTTTCTAACCATCAGGGGAGTGCAATACTGGAACAGCCTACCGAGGGAAACAGTGGGGCGAAGGACCTCCATGACTTTAAGATTAAGCTAGATAAGTTTATGGAGGGGATGGTATGATAGGATAACGGGCTTAGTCAATAGGTCAATTAAGTGCCACACTGGTAAATAGTACAATGGGTCAATGGTATGATACAACCTTTTCCAGAGGGTTTGGCTGGAGAGTCTTGCCCGCATGCTCGGGGTTCAGCTGACCGCCATATTTGGGGTCGGGAAGGAATGTTCCTCCAGGGAAGATTGGCAATGGCCCTGGAGGTTTCGCCCCTTCCTCGAAGCATGGGGCAATGTGGCCTGCATCTTGCAGGAGGTCAGACTAGATGATCATAATGGTCCCTTCTGATCTTGAATTCTATGATTCTATGATTCTATGATTTCAATGGGAGCTGGCCCCAGCCCTAAATAAATACTCAGCCAAGTAAGTTCCCCAAGACTTGTTCTGAGATGGTAAAGCAAACCACCTCTTAAAGAGGTCTCTGCCTGGAAAACACCCATCACAGGCACACTCCCATGGCTAACCTCAGCAGCAGAGACACAACCTCCCTCAGTTTCCACTTTACCTGCCCATGCAAAGGAATATTCTCTCTCAGCAGCAAATTGAAACCTTTAAAATCATATACAGTGCCACAGTCCTCAGATCCCTCAGGGTGAAACAAGTTCCTCCCCAAAGTGAAACAAGGTTACAACACAGCAGCTTGTCAATCCCATTCCAAGGTCACCATTCCCAAGTCACCTACCCAGGAGTCATGAACCCCTCAGTCATTGTTCCTTTAGCCCCTGTTCCAGGGCCCCCTCTCCAGGCCCATCCACCTGAGAGATCCTGAGTCTTCTCCTGCTGCCCTAAGTCAATTCTCTCCACACCTTCTCACCCTACCTCTGCTCAGGGGAACCTCCCTCCAGAAACAACCCCTGGCTTCTGGGACAAACATACACTGACCAGGAGGAACCAGCAGGTCTTCCCCTCGTTCCCCAGGGGCCACTGCAGAAGCCTGTCTGCAATTCAGCAGGGTTCCCCAGCTCTAGCCAGTCCTCCCTATAGCCTTCCTCAGAACTCAGCATCCACAGCTCACAGTAACTACCTCCTTCAGCTCCTTCCTTCAGGCAACTCTCTGCTGTTCCCTCTGCCTCTCCCGTTCTCAGACAGCTCTCCTCTGCCCCATTCTGCCTGTCACACCTTTAGGTCTCTCTCTTTATACAGCCCAACAGCCTTCTCTTAAGTGCTAGTGGGTGGCAGATGACCAGTCACACGTGCACTGGACCCCACTCCCTCTTAAAGGGGCCAGTCACCCTGCGACAGAGCTGTAACAGGAAAGATTAAAAGGGAAAATAGTTTTACTCACCTGCCACATCTGTCTCCTGTGCATCCTGAACAAACACAGGGCCCTGATAAGCACCACAGAAAGAATTCACAAAAAATAGCCTCTTAGTTTCATTTTATCAATTTGAAAAAATGTGATGAAAGCTGACAGCTGCTGGGTTGACACCCTGCAGAGAAAACCCTCTGTTCAGCCACAGAACAAGGACAGCTACACTGTGCAAGTTTACTCAATGCTGCCCCACCAACGAGCTTCACTCCTGACTGGAAAGATCCCCTCCAAGAGGGAAGGGGTCACTTCAGAGTCCTGCATTTAGGATGGACGAATCGCATGCACCGCTACAAGCTGGTGACCGATTTGATAAGCAGCAGTTCTGAAGAAAAGGACCTGGGGATTACAGTGGATGAGAAACTGGATATGAGTCAGCAGTGTGCCCTTGTTGCCAAGAAGGCTAACAGCATATTGGGAGCACTGCCAGCAGATCGAGGGAAGTGATTATTCCCCTCTATTCAGCACTGGTGAGGCCACACCTGGAGTATTGCGTCCAGTTTTGGGCCCCCCTACTACAGAAAGGATGTGGACAAATTGGAGAGAGTCCAGTGGAGGGCAACGAAAATGATCAAGGGGCTGGGGCACATGAGTTATGAGGAAAGGCTGAGGTAACTGGGCTTGATTTGCCTGCAGAAGAGAAGAGTGAGGGGGGATTTGAAAGCAACCTTTAACTACCTGAAAGGGGGTTCCAATGAGGATGGAGCTCAGCTGTTCTCAGTGGTGGCAGATGACAGAACAAGGAGCAATGGCCTCAAGTTGCAGTGGGGGAGGTCTAGGTTGGATATTAGGAAACACTATTTCACTAGGAGGGTGGTGAAGCACTGGAATGGGTTACCTAGGGAGGTGGTGGAATCTCCATCCTTAAAGGTTTTTAAGGCCTGGCTTGACAAAGCCCTGGCTGGGATGATTTAGTTGGGGCTGGTCCTGCTTTGAGCAGGGGGTTGGACTAGATGACCTCCTGAGGTCTCTTCCAACCCTGATATTCTATGATTCTATGATTCAGTTTCCATGGCTCAGTCAGGCCTTGACCTCACTGTTGAGCTGGCCAACAAGGGGGCTGTTTATTGCTCACCATGACAATGGGAAGAGCTATGCAAAGAGGGATATTTATGAGTCTCAGGATTGTGGCAGGCAGGTTGAGGACTTTACCTGGGGGCGTTGAACACTCTCACAGCGATCTCCTTTGCCTTTTTCCCTGTTAAAAGAGGAGGTGTGAAACTTGTGTAATAGTAGTAATGTGCATGGTTAGTTTTTGGCACCAGTGTCTGAAAGGCAAAAAAGAGAAATTGCTATGAAACAGGGCAATTTTCATCCTGGTTAGTCCAATAGCAGGCACCTCGCAGAAACCAAGCATCACCCTTCAACATACTACAGGCAATTGGTGACAAAATGGGATCCTATGGTTGTCTCTGTGCTGCAATCACGGACACCAAGAACTTCACAGTGACAGCTGGGAGAGAATCCAGGTTTTTCCTGCTCTGAAAGCACTGGCCTCTCCCACATGTGCTAAAGCAGCCTGGGGTCAGCAATGGGTGCCACTGGCTTTGCTGCAAGTGAGGCAAGGCCAAACCAGGACCGGGTCAGCTGCAGTTTTTGGAGTGCAGACAAGCTTTGTGAGGCAGTCAGTATCTGGTGGACCTGGTTACAGGTGATGCATCCCATTGATCAATGTGTTTCCATCTCCTGTAAACACCTGTGAGTCTGGATTTCTGTTCGGGAGCTGGGGTAGAGCGAGGCTCTGACAGATACCGTTGTTTCAGAGGGTCATGTCTGTGGTGCATTTCCTTCCTTTGTACAGCTGTCTCAGCTCCTTTGCAAAGTGAGAAGCAGCACACATAGACCCTGTGGGCAGAAGCCCAGGACCAACAGCATCCAATGAAGGGCAGCAGGGCCTAGGTGTCTCACCCACACTTGCGATATAGCCAAGAGAAATAGAGGTGTTTCCCAAAGCCAAAATCGGGTCTGAATCCTAGGCCTGGAAAACCCAAAGTTGGAGAGTAATGAAGATAATGGCCCTGATCTAGTGAGGTTCTTAAGCACGACTATTGCCATCAGTGTTCAAGTTAGGCACATGCTTAACACACACATATTCTGGAGTGACGAAATGCCTCTATTTCTGGTGGACATGTCCCGGGAAGCGGGGGTGGGCACCAGGACCCTGGTTCTCTTCATTTGGGGATTGTTGATCCTGGGCTCCTACCCACAGAATTCTTGGGTTTGACTTTCAAGGGGTAAATGATTTTCCATCTAGGTTTTCAAATAGCTCCCTGGCATCAGTGCTGCATTTTTCTCCTTCCAGCTACCACTGCGGATGAGGCTTGTGCTTCTCTTCCCTCATGTACACCTGAGAGCTGTTCCTGCTGGTCCCCCTCACTTACCCACTTGTAATGGGGCTAGTAGTGAAAGTTCAGACAATAAGTTGAAGGTTAAAATCTCGCTCAGGTAACACAGGCATGAGTGCAGTATATGTGCTTAGGTAAACAGATGTTCGTTATTATTTAGTCAGGACCTTCTGCATTTGTCCCCTTCAATGCCAAGTCCAATAGCTTCTTTAACCTGAAACCTGGTGCTCATTGGACCTTGTCCTTGAATCTCTGGCTGAATGTTCTTTACTCTTCTTACCCTTTGTGATCCCATCCCCTCTGCCACGCGTGCTGGGAACCCCATGCCCTGGTGACTCTTCCGCTTCTTACGGTATTGTGTAAAGACCAAGTGATGCTTTGGCCAACAGCGACTGTGATCATCCCCTGAACAGGTCCATGACCTTGCTGATTCCCCCGCTTCAGCCCACAAGAATCACCTGTGGTGGTTTTGCTGCACAGGCTCATGGTGCATGGAGTGCTCTGGCTAGGATCAGGTCATTCCAGGAATCACTCCCGGGGTCTGAGTGTGTGATACCCACATACAGGTTACTTTGGAAAAGCCAGTTCTGAGATGTTGCTAGGCAACTGTTTCCTGCCCTGATCAGTGACAGTTTTTATCAACTGGCATGGGTGAAAGCTGAGATCTGATTGGCAGAGACTGAGCTACCGTGTGATTATTTTACAAGGAAAGCACATGGGCATTATAAAGCCGCTTCACCCACTAGATCCCTACACTGCAGCCCAACTGGCTGCTAGTGTGTGGTTTTAAATATTCATGTTAAGAACATCCCAGTGATTCACCAAGCAGAGCAAAGCGTCTGTTTCAGACATTCCGGTAATGGAGGGATGGGTAATACCAATCACAGAAACAAGCCCAGATCCCAGGCTGTGTTGTGGACTCTTTACATTGCCAGAAACCAGCCAGATTTTCTCCCAGGGAAATAGCCCTGGTGTAAGAGCCTTTGGGACTAACAGGTGGGCCAGTGCTTCCTGCCAACATGCCACCTCTCTGGGCACATCCCGGCACTGGAGGTCATGTGTCAAGGAAGGAGTGAGGTGGGCCAGTTTGCTCTGCAGAATGCTGTTTAAGGCTGTTGGATGGTCCCACAAGGCCCATTGTAGCTGGAGAGTGAGTGATGAGAATCTATCTGTGGTAGTGCTGAACGGCACAAGGGTAAAGATCAGGCAGGAAAGAGCCACTTCACAGCAGTGTCTGTTATTGCACAAAACTAATCCGAGAGTCATTTTAGAAAACTGACAGTGGAGCCCAGCCATGTGGTTCTGAAAAGAGACCCCCAGCTCCTGGAGAAAATACCAGTCAAAGCTAAGTGCCAGGACTAGGTAGGAAATCTAACACTGTTGGTATCAAGAGGCAAAGAGGACAAATTGAGAAGCTCAGTTTAGACTCATCAAGGATTAACTGGGCCACTGACTCAGTAGAGCAGGAGTAGTCATTTATTTTTTGTCAAGGTCCAAATTTCTTGGTCACGGTATAGTCAAGATCCAGACTGCAGAGAAAATAATAATGATGGTAAGTAAATAAAAAGATTTCAGGGTCCGTTCAAAAGCATCTGGTAGTCTGGATTTGGCCAGCGGTCCACCTATTGACTACCCCTGTATGTTGAGGAACTCAAATATGCCACTGTTCAAATCAGGGTGGAGTTTGGTTAAAGGGATTGATTAAAACCATGTGGCCAATTCTTCACTTCCCTGCATCTTGTGGACTCATTTCTACCTGTCAAATTATTAATTGTAATTAATTAATGTTAATACATTTATTTGTATTATCATAGCACCTCTGAGTCCTAATCATGGACCAGGCCCCCATTATGCTAAGGGCTGTACAAACACAAAACAAAAAGCTGGTCCCTGCTCCAATGAGCTTTCAATCTAAGGCATAAGACGAGACAACAGCTGGATACAGACTGGCCCATTGTTCCTTGTGACTTGGGTTGGTCTATGATCAGCTGTGGTCTCTGCACAACCGCAGCCTATTGTCAAGTTTTGTGCAGGTTTCAGGGCAAAGGAGAGTTCTAAGGAGGGTTTTGATGGAAGATAATGAGTTAGTTTTGCAGATGTTTAGGGGAGTTTTTCCCAAGTGTGAGGAGCAATCTGGGAAAAAGCACAAAGGTGTTTGTCTGTAAATTTAACAAGTAGCAGATGAGATTAACCAGAGATAAGGTGCAGAGGGAGGAGAAGGAAAAGGGACCAACAAAGCCCTGTGGAACCCACATAGAAAGCTCCTTCCTCCGGGAAAGCAACGGCAGACAATCATTTCGCGCCCTTTTTCCCTGGATTTCCCTGGCAGACGCCATAGCATGGCAATCGTGCAGCCTGTTTTGCCGTTTGTCACTGTCACCGTATGTGTACTAGATGCTGCTGACAGAGGTAATTCAGCAGCGCTACACAGCAGCATTCACTTGCTTTTGCATGATAGCAGAGATGGTTACCAGCCATTCTGTACCGTCTACCTTGCCATTGTAAACTGGCAATGATGACAGTTACCAGTCCTTCTGTGCTGTACCCTCTGCTGCTGTCATAGGTGCCCCTGGCTGAGATCGGCTGGGGGCGCAAAAGCCAAAGTTGGGAATGACTCCCTGAGTCAATCCCTCCTTTATGGTATCAAAAAAATAGAATCAGTCCTGCCTAGAATATGGGGCAAGTGTACTAGAGATCCAGTGTATCAGAGAACCAGAGAGCACAGCCGCTCTGTGTCAGATCCCCCAGGAATGATGAGCTGCATGCCATTCACAGGGGGTGCCCCTGCAACAACTCTACCTGTTGATTCCCTCCTCCCCCAGCCTTCCTGGGCTACCGTTGCAGTGTCCCCCCACTTGTGTGATGAAGTAATAAAGAATGCAGGAATAAGAAACAGTGACTTGTTAGTGAGATAAAATAAGGGGAAGAAGGCAGCCTCCAGCTGCTATGATAGTCCAGACAGGACATTAAGCAGTGTGGGGGACAGGAGCCCAGCATCCTGCTATGATAGTCCAGGCAGTACAGAATCTTTTCTTTTCACATGAAGGGCGGGGGCTGATGGAGCTCAGCCCCCTGTTGCTATGATGAAGACTGCTACCACACCGTCTACTTATGGGCTGATGATGAGGACAGATACCAGTCCTTCTGTACTATACAATCTGCCACAAGGCTGATGATGGTAGCGCAGTCCTACTGCACTGCACCCTCTGCCACAAGGCTGATGATGACAATGGCTATCAGCCATATTGCACCATCAGCCACCAAGGAGGGGGGGAGAGGATACAGCAGCTCGCTACTGCAGAATCTCATCTATCAGCAGCATTCAGTAGACATGGGGTGACATTTAAAAGAGTCAAGAGAGGATTTTTTTCCCTTTTACTTCTGGGGGTGGGGGGTGGGGTAAATTGATGAGCTATGCCCTGAACCACCGCGGACAATGTGTTTGACACTACAGGCATTTGGAGCTCATCCAAGAATGCAAATGCTTTTCGGGGACTGCAGGAACTGTGGGATAGCTTGAGTCCGTCCCCACTCCCTCCCTCCATGAGCGTCCATTTGATTCTTTGGCTTTCCGTTACGCTTATCACGCAGCAGTGCGCTGAGTCCCTGCTATGGTGTCTGTCTGGAGATTTTTTAAAAATGCTTTGGCATTTCGTCTTCTGTATCGGAGCTCGGATAGAACAGATTTGCCTGCCCTTACAGCGATCACATCCATACGGTCAATGCTGTAGCTCTTTTTGGATTTTGATTTCGGACTCCATCACCACCTGTGCTGATCGGAGCTCCACACTGGGCAAACAGGAAATATTCCAAAGTTTGTGGGGCTTTTCCTGTCTACCTGGCCACTGCATCCGAGTTCAGATTGCTGTCCAGAGCGGTCAGTGGTGCACTGTGGGATACCACCCGGAGGCCAATACCGTCGATTTGCGGCCACACTAACCCTAATCCGATATGGCAATTCCAATATTAGCGCTACTCCTCTCGTTAGGGAGGAGTACAGAAATCGATTTAAAGAACCCTTTATATCGATATAAAGGGCCTCTTAGTGTGGACGGGTGTGGCGTTAAATCAGTTTAATGCTCCTAAAACCGGTTTAAACGCGTAGTGTAGACCAGGCCAGAGCCTCCAAAGAACATGCTGAAGGAACAAGGAGGGGACACAGCCGTGGAAGACACAGGAGGACAAAATTTCAAGAAGGAAAGCATGGCCATCTGTGTTGAAGGCAGCTGGCAGGTCAAGGAGGATGAAGATGGAATGCTGGTTCTGAGCTTCCACTAGGAAGAGGTGTCAGTGGAGCACTGGGGGCAGAGCCAGATTGGAGAGGATCTAGAACAGAACTGGAGGAAAAGAACTTCAGACAGTGGTTATAAAGAGTGCATTCAATGAACTTAGAGATGAAAGGGAGAAGCGGCGGTAGTTAGAGAGGCAAGTGGAGTTAGGGTTGCCAATTTTGGTTGGCTGTATTCCTGGAGGTTTCATCACATGACATAATATTTCATTAAAGATTAATCTTTAATTCCTGGAGACTCCAGGACTGCCCTGGAAGGTTGGCAAACCTAAGTGGAGTCAAGGATTTTGTTTGGTTATTTTTAAGATGGGCAAGACTTAAGTAAGCATGCTTGTACTGCAAGAAGAGAGAGCCAGAGGAGAGTGAGAGGTTAAGGAGAAAAGTAGAAGGGATGAGAGTGTAGGAATATTAAAGAAGGTTTATATTAAACATGGTTTATATGAGAAATGATTTATTGATTTATTGTTAATTGATACTTTATAACTTAAGGTTTATGTTAGAAGTAAATTTGTGATTCCCAACATTTAGCCTCTAACCTGCAAGCCACCAGCTGTGTCTGTGTGAAGCCTGCTCAAAGAAATACTTTGTATAAAACTTGTTAAACATTAATTAACTCTAAGTAAGCCAAAACTGTAGCTGTTATAGTGTATAGATAGAGACCCCCACCCTCTGTAAGTTTTCATTTCACTTTATCTTTGCTTGTTAAAAGACAGGGAGTCTCACATAAATTGGTAACACCCCAAAAAGTAAAGAGACAGTGAAATAGATGTGATTAAGATAGAGAATGTATGTGACTGAATGGTTAGGGAGTCACCAGCCTAAAGAATTCAGTGTCGGCTGAAGAAGGTGTCAAGTGGGATCAACCAGATGACCCCCTCCCCGGAGGGCAAACTGGAATCCACCAACCACAGCTCAAAGGAAGGAAAAACAAAACATCTAATAACATGGAGCCAGCCATCTGCTGATTGATTTAGCAACAGCAGAATGAAGCAACTCCTATGAACTAACATAGGGAAAAATCCCTATAAAACTGGACTCTAAAGAATAAGGACTTTGAGTCTCTGGTTCTGCTGCCAGCCTCCAGGAGCATCAGATGCATCTGACACAGACTCGGCTCCATCCTCATGACCAAGATACCTGGCCAGTAACTTGGCATGAGCAACATCTAGGCTGGTAACTATAACATCTATATAGAACCTGAATGAATGAGTGTGTGAATGAATATATGTGAGTGTGTATAAGAAATAAGTAGTAAAACAACGTTGTTTACTGTTGTCTTTTGTTTTGTTATGGTATTTACAATAAATGTGGCATCTTTGCCTTATCCCTCTTAATAAGATCCTGCTGGTTTTTATTATATTGGTATAACATTTTGGTGGAGAATAGCGAAAGGGGGATTATTGGTATTTTTGCCTCACTTATTGTAAACCATTCTGTGTGCACACAACCGGCTCTACAGAGCACGGTTCTATTCTTGGTTAACCAAAACTTGCTGGCCCCCGTGTGGGTAGCAGGAAAATAAAGAGCTCATAAGATTTTTAACAAAACCTGCTGGCCCCCGGGTGGGTAGTAGGAAAGGTAAAATTGTTAACAAAACCTGCTGGCCTCCGTGAAGGTAGCAGAGAAAGAAAAAAAAAAAACTGCTGGCCCCCGTGTGGGTAGTAGGAAAAGTAAAATTGTTAAACCTGCTGGCCCCCGTGTGGGTAGTAGGAAACTTGTTATATATATATATATATATATATATATATATATATATATATATATATATCAGGAGCAACAAGAGGGTCCCAGGGACCAGACAGTGCTGCTCGCTGAACAAAATTTAAAATGTTTAAGAAAAGGCAAGGGAAAACAGTCCCAGAGGAAGAAATAAAGTCAAAAGTAGCTTCTACCTCACCTTTTATTAAAGAGAGAATGTCTTTTCAACAAATCCTTCAAAGATATGGGCACAGTCCTTGGACTGAACAAGCCCTTGCAAATATCTGCACCATTTCAGACCTAGAGGATAGATTGGCCCAATATATCCTCATATGCAAACCCCCAAATGCAGTAAAAAGAGATGCTGCAGGGATCTGGCTGCTGTGGAAGGCTTGTAATGACAGCTACCTCCACCTAGCAGCCTGTAAAGAGGAGAAAATATCTCTAAAAGAAAAACTATCCCAATTGGAAAAAGGGGTAGAAAATTGGAAAGTAATGGCACATTGGGAAAAAGAGGCTTGGGACCCCCGAAAAACATGGGAAGAAAATATGTAAAACAACCATTGTAAGCTGCTCTTTTAGGAATTAAGGGTTATAGTGCTTAATATTTATCAGTTTGGTTTTTTTTTTGTTGTGGTTGGTTGTTGTTCACAACTGTTGGGAAAATGTAAAAACAAAAAACTTTATTAAGATTTACAAGCCTCTGCTGCAAAAGCAGAGAAATAAAAATGTATGTAGTACCCAAACCCAGTTAGCTGCCCTTAAGGTTGGGTACAGAGAGTTAAAACAGCACTCTCAAATCCTACAACAGCAGTAACATCAAAAGAAGAAACATTTGAGACCCCAGAAGGGGCAGGTTTTTGGGACCCCTCTGAAGAGTGGGAAGGGGAATATTTGGGTAGATTCCTCCTCCCAGGGCCAGAATGCCATTGCAACAGTAACAACAGTGCCTGCTTCTGCCTCAGACCTCCAGGCCATGGCAAAGTGGCTGGGGATTTTAAAATAATTTTTTTTTTTTTTTGCTTTGCACCACTTAATTAGCATTTGTGCAGCCCCAAGTACCAAACACACAATGGCAGAAACTAAGCAGGGTCTGCCATGTGGAAGCACTGTGCTAATTTATTTTTAAGCTTTTATCTTTCAGGCTCTAAAACCAAAACATCAGGAGAGCTGGTACCAGCTGAAGAGTTATAAAATACCATGGTTACAGTGTCGCGACAAAGTCTGTGTTCAGTGTTCTGTGTTGAATGTTCTCTGTTGCATGTTCTGTGTCTGTCTCTAGTGGTGTCCTGTGCTAGCATTGGGTCCAGAAAAAAAAATACTACACTAGACAGAGCAAATGTCTTTTCCTCTCTCTACTTCCCCCATGTCCATCCAACTTACCAATCACCACTTGTGTCCAAAAAAAAAGTTTGGTCCCCAGTGCATCAGGTTTATTTTTTGTCAGGTTTTATTAATACATTTGTTTTGTTAGTTACATTTGCTTGTATTGTTAATTCCACACTTTTCTCTATACACTCTGGTTCTACTTCCCCAAGTCCTAAAGGGTAGTTCTTGGGCCCCCATAACCTGTAAGACCTTGGCCCATAATTGCAGGGCCCCATCTTTCAGGTCCCCCAAAAACCTCTTAAGTACAACCGTTAAAAATAGTAAATTCTGCAACATTTTAGCAAATAAATGTTAGTTTAAGTCCAAATCAGCTTAACCTTGCATAACTGTGGTCCTCCAACAAAATCTTATTTGTTGTGTGTGCTTAAAAAGGTCCTAACCTCAGTAACTTTTATTGTTTGATGGCTATTGCAGCATCAAATGTACCCAATTATTGTAATGGTTATGGTTTTATTGTACTCCCAATTATTATAACTATAATTGTTTGGATTTGTGTTTAGGTTATATCTGGTCTTTAGTCAATTGTAATGGTTTTAGTTATATTCACCTGGTTATAATTGTTTGGTTTGTTTACAATAGATCATCTGTGCCCTACCATAACAACAACTACTGTAATGATCATAGATCAAGGGGCAAAGTGTTAGCAGCCCCCCCAGTAGATAAATGTAAATGCAATGTCAGTACTGTTTTTACAAAACAAATTACAACCTACCACTGGTATGATATATTCTCTGGATGATCCCCAACCACCACTGGCATCCTGTCAGTAATGCTGCATCCCTTGATAGTTGTCTTAGTATTAAATTGTATTTGTATTATTGCAATGTTTAGCATGTGCTTTTGGATAAAAAGAATGTACAATAGATTGGAATCACAAACCCATGTTGCCTCACAGTATCTTCTTTTAAACAGGTTACATAAAAAGTGACACTAATGAGTATATGTATATCGTAGTGTCAAAAGGGGGATTATGTAGGGATATTAAAGAAGGTTTATATTAAACATGGTTTATATGAGAAATGATTTATTGATTTATTGTTAATTGATACTTTATAACTTAAGGTTTATGTTAGAAGTAAATTTGTGATTCCCAACATTTAGCCTCTAACCTGCAAGCCACCAGCTGTGTCTGTGTGAAGCCTGCTCAAAGAAATACTTTGTATAAAACTTGTTAAACATTAATTAACTCTAAGTAAGCCAAAACTGTAGCTGTTATAGTGTATAGATAGAGACCCCCACCCTCTGTAAGTTTTCATCTCACTTTATCTTTGCTTGTTAAAAGACAGGGAGTCTCACATAAATTGGTAACACCCCAAAAAGTAAAGAGACAGTGAAATAGATGTGATTAAGATAGAGAATGTATGAGACTGAATGGTTAGGGAGTCACCAGCCTAAAGAATTCAGTGTCAGCTGAAGAAGGTGTCAAGTGGGATCAACCAGATGACCCCCCCCCCCCCCCCGGAGGGCAAACTGGAATCCACCAACCACACCTCAAAGGAAGGAAAAACAAAACATCTAATAACATGGAGCCAGCCATCTGCTGATTGATTTAGCAACAGCAGAATGAAGCAACTCCTATGAACTAACATAGGGAAAAATCCCTATAAAACTGGACTCTAAAGAATAAGGACTTTGAGTCTCTGGTTCTGCTGCCAGCCTCCAGGAGCATCAGATGCATCTGACACAGACTCGGCTCCATCCTCATGACCAAGATACCTGGCCAGTAACTTGGCATGAGCAACATCTAGGCTGGTAACTATAACATCTATATAGAACCTGAATGAATGATTGTGTGAATGAATATATGTGAGTGTGTATAAGAAATAAGTAGTAAAACAATGTTGTTTACTGTTGTCTTTTGTTTTGTTATGGTATTTACAATAAATGTGGCATCTTTGCCTTATCCCTCTTAATAAGATCCTGCTGGTTTTTATTATATTGGTATAACAAGAGTGGGTATGGGAGATCAAGAGATGAGATGAGATGAGGTCATTGAGATAAGTGGAGGGTCTACTGCAGGAAAGCAGATGAGAAACTTCTGTCTATGACAAGGGAGAAGGAGGAGAGAGTTGAAGGAAGGGAAAGGGAAGGCAAGCTGAGTGGTAGGGGAAGGTCATGTAAATGTATCAAGTGTTCTGGGAAGAAATTAATGAGCTTCTGTGCAGAGAGCAGTGCAGGCAGGAGGAGGGGAGGGGAGGGGAGGGATTGTGTGAGCCAAAGTGGAAGTAAGATGGTCCCACTGGTGTAAGTGGAGACTTCTGATTTGGTAGCACTTTACATAGGTGAAAGTGACAACACAAGATGCACGATGGTGGAGAGTCAGGGTGAAGCAAGCCAGTAACTTATGCAGAGGGAGACTGTGTGAATCAGCAACTCGAAGAACCATTACATGAACAGGTGTCTTCCCTTAGTTCACAATGAGTGACCCTCACCTACTGTGCATATACCTAAAATGAAGAATGTATTTGTGTCTAAGGTGGCAATTAATCTTTGCTTAGACACAGATCAATGCTCCAAGTCTAAAACACAGGATTTATTTTCAATAAACAGGCAGGAGAAAAGGTCACCAAATTAGCACTGAGACAAAGCTAACCAGCAGGCAGTGCTAGAGAGTGAATCTTTGTCACTAACAGATTATCCTGTGGTGTTGCTTGTTCACCTGCAATTTTTCTGTGTACCATGGATTAGATATTTTATGGACTCAAATGGGTTCTAAGTTATATGGAGGCCAGTGGCTCTATGAAGACAGTGGGCATGAATCTGCTCTCCGTTTCAGAAGAGTTACATTGGTTTAAATTGGAGAAGAATAAGGCCCCATGTATTTGCAGAATAGCAGTGCTGGCGAATAGCCTAGTTGTCTTAAACAGCATTTATCTCTTGATCTGTTGTCTCTTGTTATATGCTAAGATTGTAAGATACCTGGGGCAGAGCTTGTCTTCATTACATATGCACCCACCACCCTGAATAATGGCGGCCTGTCTCTTACCGGGGTCTCTAGGCATTACTACAACACAAGCTATTATTATTTCTTGGAGTCTAAAAGGGCACAAAAAATAAATTGAACAACGTGCAATGTAAGACCTGGACAATAATAAAACTCTTGGCTCAATGAGTTCCTAAAGGACTTTTACAAGCCAATCTAAGAGGACCTAGCATCAAAATTACTGAATGTATAAATAAACTCTAAAATGCTTCCAGACAGCATGTATAATGCTATAATACTAACATTAAACCTTGCAGAGACAAACTGAACTGTGGTAATTCATAGATTAATAGAGTGTAAGGCCAGACGGGACCATTAGATCATCTAAAATCTGATCTCCTGTGTATCATAGGCCGTTAAATACCAGGCAGTTACCCCTGTATGGAACCCAATAACTTGTGTTTCACTACAGTAGAACTTCCAGGAAGGCAGCCAGGCATGATTTGAGGACATCAAAGGATAGACAATCCACCACTTCCCTGGTAGTTTGTTCCAATGGTTAATCCTCCTCGCTACTAAACACAAGTGCCTTATATCTAATTTTAAATTGGGCTGGCTTTCGCTTCTAGCCACTGGATCTTGTTGTGCTTTCTACCCACTATTTTCTTGCTGTGGAGATATTTACATGCCACAATCAAGTCACTTCTCACCTCATCTTCTTTTTGATAAACTATACAGATTAGACTCTTTAAGAATCTCACTGCAGGGTAATTTCTTCAGCCCTCCAATAATTTTTGCATCTTCTTTCTGCACTCTCTCAAATTGATGGTGGGATGGAAATTGTTGAAATCCTGGTGGAATTCCTCAAGGGCTTCTTTTCCATGGGTCCAGATGATGATGTCACCAATGTAGTGCAAGTAGAGTACGGGTGTTAGGGGACGAGAGCTAAGGAAGCGTTGTTCTAAGTCAGCCATAAAAATGTTGGCATGCTGTGGGGCCATGCGGGTACCCATAGCAGTGCCACTGACTTTACCTGTGTCTCTGCTTTACCTGTGCATTTTAACTGCATGTGTACATGAAGAAATCTATTTATTTTTCTACAGGTGTGAGATCTGCAAGTACCTGCACATATTGATTTTTTTTCTGATGGCTACCCAGTGCATCACATTTGGAAAAAATCTTGGATAAATTAAGAGCTTAAACCAAAGGTCAAATCAATGAGGTGCCAATGTGAAACAGAAACTGGCCCAAAGTACCTAATGTGATTATTTCCAAACAGAATATTCCTACCTGCCAAACATCTACCTGGAATCTAACGTTGAAGTAGTGTAGATATTTCTAGTTTTTGTCAGTAATTATTTACTCGGCCTCTTCTAACTGGCCAACTATTCTGCAAACAGAACACCAGAGCTAGGTAAAGACACTTCCTGAAATGACGTAGGAGAGGAAGAATAGAGAAGTGACTCTCCTCCGTGGGTTTCCTATGTGTGAAACAAGCTGCAGCACTGCCCGCTCCAAGCCCTACAAACCAGGGGGCAAGTCTCCAAACTCACGAGACTTGCTTACAAATCAGGACAGTTGGGGTCTTGTCACTTGCCCTCCGGTGCCTGACCCTTGAGGTACACGCGGGTCACGTCCCCCCTTCCCCACGAACAGGAGGCGCAGAGCTTCAGCTTGTAGGGCAAAGGCGTGAGACCCCCCCGCAGCCAGGCCGCCCGCGCGGGAGCTGAGCCCGGGACGCCGCTGGGGTCAGAGGTGCAGGCGGAGGCGGCGGGTGGGAGCGAGCGCTCCCGCGGGAGGAGGAGCGGGGCGGGGCGGCGCAGCGGCGGCCATGGGAGACGCGGCCGAGGCTGCAGGAGGTTGCCGCTGCTGGCAGAGCAGGCGGGCGCCGGGCGCCGAGCGATCCCCGCGGCCCGCCCCAGCCCGGCTGCAGCGGCCCCGCGCGGTGTGTCCAGGCCGCGGGGGCCCGGGCCCAGGTCCAGGCCCAGGGGACAGGCGAGCTGCGCGGCCCGGGAGGGGGCAGCGCACGGGTAGGGCCCCAGACCCGCTCCTAGGCCGCGGGGTCGGGCAGGGGACGGGGGGAAGCCTGGGGAATGGGGGGCCCTGCAGCTGGCTGGGGTGGGATGACGGCACCAAGGGGAATGGGGGGTCTGGGCAGCTATTTGGGAATGGGGTGGGATGAGGGCACCAAGGGGAATGGGGGGGTCTGGGCAGCTATTTGGGGCTGGGGTGGGATGTGGGCACCAAAGGGAATGGGGAGTCAGGTAATAATGGGAGATATACCAGTCTCCTAGAACTGGAAGGAACCTTGAAAGGTCATCGAGTCCAGCCCTCTGCCTTCACTAGCAGGACCAATTTTTGCCCCAGATCCCTAAGTGGCCCCCTCAAGGCACTGGGCAGGTGCTTGGGGCTGGGGTGGGATGGGTAGGTGTCTGATGGGGTTGTGGGACAGGGGGCACCCTGGGGTGATGGGAGCCATCCAGGGTTCTGGTATGTCAGGGTTTGGGGCTACAGAGCTAGGTAGGAGCCCAGGGTGGTGGGAGTGCTGGGCAGGGGCACCAGAGAGCAGTTCAGTGACAGGGACCAGGTGGCTCTGGGTGACAGGAGATGCAGAGCTAGACCCATGTTGGATGGGGGCTACAGGGTAATCTGGTGCTGGACAGGGTCTCCAGGGCAGGAGTGCCTCCAGGTGATGGGGGCTGTGGGACTGGGCAGGAACCCAGCAGGGGCTGCCTAGGTAATAGGGCTGCAGTGTTTATGGCACTGCTTTGGGTTTATCTGTAGACCCAGCCCTGGCAGATGAAAGGCCCAGTGTAAGTAAGACTTGGTTTTGCAGCCCTGTTGTCACTTGAGGGTGTTGGCATGGACCTAACCTCTTCACCATCCTCCGCTACTCCCTGCTCTGTAGCAGTGCTGCTGTAATCCTGGCAATTCATCATGGGACCCAGGGTCTCGCTGTGACTTCTCCACAAATACCATACTGGGAGCCCTGCCCGTTCCCAGCGCCCTCCTATTCCCCAGCGTTCACACACACTAAGGAATTTCCCTGCAGTAGGAAAAGAAAGATTCAGTTAGCAAATGATCTGCTACCTTTGGGAGCTTTAGTGACCATTTATGCATTGCCCAGATGGACAGGAGAGGGGCAGAAAGGCAGAGTGCATGCTAGGTCCTAGCAAACACAGCTGTATTGAGACTCCTGCCACCCCAGATAGTGCAGAAACTGTCTTACTTACTGTTGAGGTTGATAATGGCAGATGCTTTCCCACTGCTAGTTTGGAGACTCCACTTGCAGCATTATCTAGGGGTTGGAATGAGGACTCCTGGGTTCACAGAATCTCAGGGTTGGAAGAGACCTCAGGTGGTCATCTAGCCCAACCCCCTGCTCAAACAGGGCCAATCCCCAGACAGATTTTTGTCCCAGATCCCTAAATGGCCCCCTCAAGGATTGAACTCACAACTCTGGGTTTAGCAGGCTAATGCTCAAACCACGGAGTTATACCTCCCTGTCATCTCTGTGCCACTGATTCACTGTATGGTCTTTAAATAATTTCATCTGTGTGTGCCTCATTTTCCTGATCTTTGCAGCTTAGTTAATTACATGTTTGCTTTTACAATAATATGCAAGCTGAGAGCCTCTGATGGTAGGTGAATGGACGTCTCCTCTTAGTAAACCCCTTTCTCCAGAGACGCAGCCACCAAAACACCAGAAAAAACTTTGAAAAGTTGACTTCTCACTTCAGCTCTGACACCCTTCCCTGCTTTGCCTTGGTTTGTTTTTCAGAATGATCAACTTTTGCCCGCAATGTGGCCAAAAGGTAGAGACGGCATTTCATTTCTGCCCTGTCTGTGGGAATAAGCTGCCGAAAGAAGATGATGAGGAACCAATGCAACTCACTCCAGATGCGTCTCTGTCCTCTCTGAAAGGTAGGTAAGATTGGGTTAAACAGCAGCCTCATTGGATAGAGATTCCAGATTAGCCAAAGCTCCCTGATTACAAGCAGTTGTGGAGCATTGGCATACCAAGTACACGTCTGTCTGAATAGATCCTCTTATTGCCTGCTTTAGGGTGTGCAAAATTGTTGCCTTTGATGGCAGTGCTGTAGAGGGGAGTGAATGCAATCTGACCTGAGGAGTAGAGTCCCAGGACTCCTGGGTTCTGAACCAGCTCTGCCACAGGCTCACTATGTGACTTCCTCTGTGCCTCAGTTTCTCCATCTGTAAAATGGGGCTAACAGCACCGACCTGCTCTGTGGTGCGGGAGGGGTGTGGGTGTGAGGTGTTTCACCATAAAGGGCTTTGAGCCCCGTGAATGGAAGGTGCTGTAAGTGCAGAGTGTTATGATTGACAGTCATTGGAATAACATGGACGGCATTGTGCGGGTTTGTTTCTTTAATCGTTCAGCCCTGAGGCAGAATGAGCCAGTTCCAGAAACAAGAAAGACAGTGGAGTGGATATCTTCTGAGAAAATACCAGCTTCCACTTCGACTGAAGAGGAGGTTCGGAGCCCACAGGCTGCTTCCCCAAGTACCAAGGTGGCATCGAAGGGTGAGAGCAGGGGTGTTCCTCAGCACTGCTGTGCTCATGTAGGGGTGGGGCAGATAGATACTTCATGACACTTAGGGTAGCGCTGGAGCACTACAGAGGTGGCTTGTTCAGCCCTTGTGTCATCCTGCCATCCTGTCCCTTCCCTTCCCTACCTCCTGGCTGAGGTACAGGGTGGTATGGATGGGTTACAAGAGATGTTTGATTGTCCACTGCTGGAAGGAGAATACGTGAAACCCAGGGCCTCACTGAGGGAGCAGCGTGAAGTGTCTGGGAGTGAGAGATGAGGAGCTGTATCAGGCTGGGGTGGTATTATCACAATGTCTCTGGTTGGAATCTGAGCTGTGGTGTGCTGGAGAGCAGCCAGACTCACTCTCTGTAGTGACCTGTTATTTGATTAGAGCTCTGCTTTTGTCTCTTCTCCAAAGCAAAGTTCAGTTCCCGATCTTCCCGGCGGCTCAAGTCCACCTCCGTGGCACCTCTCCCAGAGGGCAAGATCCTGACCGACCAGAACAGCAAGCAGTGGAAACTGGGGAAGCTTCTGAACCAGAGCATGTGTGGGCTGATGTATGAAGGTGCTGTGCAATCTCATGCTGGGATGCGGTCTGAGGGAGGATGATGATGATGGGGGGTGGGGAGTAGAGGAAGAGTATCCCTCCCTTCCTCTCTTCTTGTGACATGCTGAAAGCTCAGCCTACTGGGGAGGTTCCCTCGGGGGATGTGGAGAGAGGGGGAACTGCTTTTTGAAAGAGATAATTGAAGCCTCTTGCTGACACTTCCCAGTTTGCAGACAGAGCTAATCACAGGTGAATTTGCATCTTAGGTAAATAAGGGATTTAACTGCCCTTCTTCATCCTGATCCTGCCTCCTCTGACTCTTTCTGCTTAGCAGACTCCCTGATTGCCATGTACAGTGCAGCAAGAATCCTTTGCTCTGTCTGCAGCAGGTCTTCCAAAGAGATGCCCTCTGCAAAGGATGCTGGAAATGCATCCAAAGTTCTACCCAGCATATGTCTGGGTAGTGGTAGTATTTAAAATCTGAGGGTTAGACTATTAAATCTTCTCTCCATTTTAGAGCATCCCTCTTCCACCCCACGTCACACACAAGTGGAAACAACAAGTTCTGAGCCTTGAAGGAGGCCATAGCTGTTCCATTCTTTGCTTATGTGGAAAGGGACAGCATTGAAGGGTTGAAAGCCATTGATCCATCTCCTGTCCATAGGAGAGGATAACATGCACCCTCGGCAGCTCTCTCATTGGCTTAGGATCTTACACAGTTTTCTATATTTGTGTTTTGTCAGAAGCCCATGGCACATCTCTCTCCTGGTACTGATGAATCATTTTATTTACATACCACGTTTAAAGAGCAGAGTCTCTTAATACTACACCCATGCCTAGTGCTCCAGTGCCTGTTGCTTTGGCAGTGTCTGGAGAGAGTTGAGACAAAGGTCCTATAACTCTGAAGCAAGGTGGGAATTGTCATGCAGCCACTTGCAAAGAGGCCTCCACAGATGGTATTTTCACAGTCCCAAGGTGAGGGAGGCAGAGGATAACTGAGAATCAAGCCATTCTTGCGCTAGTTTCTGAGCAGCTAGAATTCCAAGTACTTCTGTCCCATGCACCTGTAACCTCATTTGTTCCATCCTTCCACAGCACAATCAGCATCTGGAGCCTGCCCTCAAAAGCAAAGATACTTTCTCAAACTTGTGAGTTCTGGTCTGTTCTGTGTATGGGGCCCTTTGGTCTGACCTACCAGCACTGCTGGTATCATGGCAAAAGGAGTGGTAGAATGCAGAAGCTCAGATGATTATAATGGTTCCCTCTAGTCTTATTCTCCATAAGATTTCACAGTGTTAATTAGCATCATCGTCTTTGTTGTTGCAGGTGAAGTTAGTCAGAGAAATGAGGAAATAAACCGCATAGGTTAAAGACCTAGTACAACTCCCATGGGCATCTTGCTTAGACTTCAATGGAAGCTGGATCAGGAGGCCCTTAATAAACAGTAGTGAGCAAAGCTATAAGGAAAACAGATCTAAGGATTTAAAAAAGCCACCCCAAAGGGGCTGCCCCGTAGATTACAAAGCTAAATTCTACCCTCCGATACACCTCTGCAGTCCTGTTGATTTCCTGGTTGTAAATGAGGGTAGACTTTGTCCCCTTTGTTTATAAATTTAGTATGTCATAGGATCTTCTTTAAGCCTGTTTTGTAAAGGTTAACAACAACAAAACTCTAGAAAGTGTTATTAAAAACCCTGGTGTATGTATGTTTTGTGTTGTTTTTTGTCCCCAGAACTACTGAACACTCTTTCACTCTGGAAATTGACTGTAGATCTAACATTGCGCTCTTCTGAGCTGTCACCTCTCTTTAATGCCAGAATGAGTTTATAAAGTCAAATGCTGATTGATCTATATTTGTTACCCTGTGTCAGCTCCCCAGGCATCTGCCAGTCCAGCCGGGCTCTCCAGAACTGGCATAATTCCCAATCATAAATTGAAATTTTGCTGACTGTTCTTGACAATGCATGAGCCAGAGTGGTATCCAGGTCACTGTCCTGTGTCTGCCTTGGCTTGTCTGCTTAATGGGATTTAAAAATTGTCATTGGCAAAACCCAGGGATGGTTTTAGGAAGAATGTGCCCATTTTTATAGTCATTGGAATAGTGTCACTGGAACTGTGCCAGGGAAGAACCAGTTAAAAGGTGCAGAGGAAAACATTACTGGGGAGCCTTCTCCAACAAAGGGTTAACCAGAAATGTTTAACACCACAAAGATTGCCTGGAAATCTTAATCTGTGTTCATTGACAGTACTGTAGAGCAGTACCAACTCTCCCATTCAGCAGTCCCATCCCAGGCCAGCACCACCCACCCCATCTGCCCTGACACTGCATTGTTTCTATGGCCCAAATCCCTCCCTTTGCAGTGACAAAGGATTATGGGATATGGTAGGACACTGGTTTTGTTCATGGACACAAGGTCCCAGTGGTGGGTGTTGAGGGTTTAGAAAGCAGGATAGATTCTGTACATGTTCCACCAGCCAAAATACTCTTGGTCAGGAAGTACTGAAAGAATTCTGCAGTTTGTTAATCTGCGCCAGCTGCCGATTTACAGCATTACTGGCCACACTGATATCATTAGCCCTGCCCAAACTGGGCCAGTGGATCTGAAATTGTCATCTCTCCCACTCTGTGATGTCTCTCCTAAGCTAGCATGTGGCATCCTGCAGCTTCTAGATAATACATTCAGGCCATTAGGGAACTGCAGTGACAAAAGAGCAATACCAAATGCGTGTGGACAGACACATGCTGGTGTGTAAGAAGGCGTTCTGGGAACCCCAGAGGGTTTGGGGCTCAGTACAGCACCCAGACATTTGGCTACAGCTTCTCAGGGGCAGGAAGTGGCATGAGAACAAGCTTTGTTGCCAGATGTCTGGTACTTCTTGGCAGGCTGAACTACAGGGGGAGTGGCCTTTAGGGGTTCAGTGCAGCCCCTGTTATTAGAATTCCCATGTTATCTGATATGGCCATGCCCCTGCTGTGGACAAATAGTTTCACCTTCAAGGCTGTCACCTGGCTCCTTCCACCAGCCCTGAATGGCCTGAGGAAACTCATAAAACCAAACTTTAGTAAGCTCCTCCATTGGAAGGCTCCTACCCCAGAAAGAGCTGCAGAATCACACAGTTCTGACCAGTTTAGAGGGCTGTCTTCATTCTCTGGGGCACTTGGGTACCTGCAGAGAGTACTGAGCAGTAGCACTTGAGCTGTCTGTCCTGAGACCTTCCCATGCTTGGGTTAGCTGTGCTGTATTGATAGTGGGAGGTGGTGTGGTTCAGTAGATGGGGCACTGGACTGAGAGGCAGGAGACAATGTTCTGTTCGTAGCTCTGCCACTGACCTGCTGGATGACTCCCCCTCTCCTTAGACCCCTCAGTCCAGCAATGTGAGATCCATAGGTGAGAAGGGCTAGGGCAGGATTCTTACACTCGCACGCTCCCTAGTAAGTGGACGTGGTGGTGATACTGATGCAGCACATTGCTGAATGTAAAACAGTGCAGCTTCATCTCTCTCTCCTCCCAACCCTCAGGACGCCAAAGATGGCAGGATCTACAATGAGCAGATCTTCCTGCAGCGAGCAGCAAAGAAAATCACAGGTAAGTGCCATTCCTGGATGGTTGGGTTCCCAACCTGCAGGTCCTCCCTGTGCATCTGCTAGGAGACACTCCAAAGTCTAGACTCAGGTGACTCAAATCATTGGCTGACCTGTGCCTCAAAGAGTGTTGAGTGCTAACCAGAGTGTTTAGAAATGACTCTCCCAGGAGCAGGAAACCTCAGAGTGTCCGTTGGGAAGCACCTTCTCATTCCCAGCTGCACTCAGAGGAGTTCCCTTGCTGAAGGGTTGTCTCTGTGTCACTGACAGCTGTTTAACTCTACACCCTGACCCCTCTGGGGTTGACAAGAGTCCATCCCATGGCTGTCCCATCAACCTTGGTTGTGCAGAGCTGCTCTCTGTCCAGCTAGCTAAGCCTGGGGCACTCCAGTCAGGGCATGAAGTCTGGGGCCTGGACAGCAGAAGGAGTAGGGATCCAGGTCAAACCTGCCCCTTTGTGATTCCAACCACCCTTATATGTGGGACATAGGTCTCCATGCCATTCCCCTTCTCAGAGTACCTAGGGCTGTAGCATCCCACACTCCCCCACTTCCCTGGCCTGGATCTGGCATCCCCACACCTCTGTCTCCCTCCCCTCATCCAACCCTTCCTGTAACTCTTGCTGCCTGCCACTGATTCTATCACGTCTGGTTGCCTGCTATGCTGGCTTTTATGGAGGCGGCTCAGGTGAGAGGATGAGCCTTGAACTCTCGATTGCCCGATGCAGAGGGTCTGTATCTGCGGGGGAAGGAAAGGCGCTGGGTGGGTGCCCTCACTGTTTGCAGAGTTCCTTTGCCAGCAGCATGGCAAATCTGTGCCAATCTGTCCTATTGTCTCCCTCCTAGTGGATAAGTGGAAGAGGATGCACTCGGTGCCCTTGCTGGGGATCCCAAATTGCATTGGCTTTGGACTCCATGAGAGTAACTACAGGTAAGGCAGGTCTGTGAGCTGCCAGATAGGGACAGCTGGGGAGTTCCCTCCTGCCCAGGAATCCTCTATTCTCTTTATCTCCTCGCTCCCCACTGCCAGACTCTTGCTGCAGCCTCTCGCTTCTCCCTCACAATATCACCCTTTTCTGTCTCCCCCCAGCTACTGACCCACTGTCTATGCATTGGCCCTCTCTCATCTGATTACTGTAACCGCAGCTTCCTGGGCCTCCTTGTCTCTCCTCCCAGTTAATCTCTCCAGACTGTAGCAGGTAAAGTCCTCTTCCCCTCCTGCTGTGCTGACCTACATCAGAGTGCTACCCTGCTGCTGTCTGCTTCCTGCCATTCTCTCTCCCAGCCGCTTCCTTCATCCCCTTCTTCCACTCTTGCTTTTGCATCTTCTTTCATGTTGCTGCTAAGGCTTGGAACACTCTCCCGCTCCCTGTGCACATAGTGACTTCTCTCTCTTCCACCTCCTCTTCCCAGGAATCCTCCTTCCTGCTGTCCCTTCTACCTTGCCTGGCATCTTGACTGTCTTCGCCTGTGGGCTGTGTGTGGAGGGGAACGTGGTAATCTGTCAATAGTACTTCAGAGGGAATGCTGATCTGCCAGCGTCTCTCCCTTTCCCCTCCACAAACAGGTTCTGTTGTCAAATACAAGGGAAGCTGTGCCTTTGTTAAACTAGAGAGAAAGGGAAACCAATTCAGGTCAAGATTGATAGATGAGCTACCCAAATAAGCTTTGAGACCCTCCCATGACAGGTGCTGATCAAGTGCAACGTGCTCTTCTCTCCTCTTTCACAGGTTTCTGGTGTTCCCTGAATTAGGGCGAACTGTTCAGTCAATCCTGGACGATGGCACAAACCTACTGACGGAGAAACCGGTTTTTCAGATCGCCATTAGGGTGGTATGTGGCAGGCCAATGCTTTTGGGGGTTGTTCAGAGCTGGATTCTCTCTGGCCTTTGCAAGGATGCTAGTTCCAGTGCAGGCCAGGATTGGGACCAATGCGTCATGGGTGATTCATGTGCAGCTGCTCCTTAGTGCATGGCCTCCAGGGGAATGTTGGGGAAACATCATCACTTTCTAAACACACGCACAAAAGAGCTAAGTGAAATCGGTCAAACTTACTAGAGTAACTTCCTGAGGGCCAGACTTTCTGAAGCACTGAGCACCCACAAATCCCACTGAAGTCAATGGGAAAGAGCAACTTTTGCTAAGCACCTTTGAAGATCAGGTACAGCAGCCTGAGCAGGGCTCCAGTCTCTGATCTCTGAATAGGGTAACGTGGTACTAGGGCATGGGGCTGGCTGGGGCCGTTGGTGATGAACTTGTGGGTCTGTTAATGTCCTACCCCAAGGAAATTGAGAGACAGAGTGAATGGGGCCCCCCTGAATTTCTCAAGTGCCTCTCAACAGGGAAGAGCAGAGTGGAAGAGGCTGTGCAGTTAGCCTGCTCCTTAGTCTCCCAGCTGCCAAAAGGGCTGTGTGAGGGTCTGACATCTCTTGTTCTGCCCCTAGCTAGACTCCCTGGAGTACATCCATGGAAACGAGTATGTGCATGGGGACATCACAGCAGAGAACATCTATGTGAACCCAGACGACCTCACAGAGGTAGGAAATGAGAACTGCAGGAGCAGAGAGAGGTAGCAGGAGAAGTGGGGCAATGCCCTAGCCAGAGTATTCTCTTATGGAGGGGAATCTCTTATGATTCCTGGCTACACCCTGTGTCAGTGCAGCCCCATAGCAGGTGCTGTGTGCGGGATTGCAAGAATCACTATACCCCATGTGTTCACCCCCCAGGGAAATGATTTTGGGCTCCCTTCAGTCTCTGCATCTTAAGGGGTGGTGTAGGGAGAAGGGGTGGAATCTCTTGGAGGAGGGAGGATCACATAACCTGGAGAGGGGACATTGGGAGGTGAGGGGCTCCCTGGTTCTCCCAGAGCAGCAGTGCTCTCCTCCTTCCCCTTGCGCGGTCGCCCAGGAAGATATTTCACAGTTTCTCTCTCTCTCCCCTAGGTCACCCTGGCGGGTTACTGCTTTGCATTCCGATACTGCCCGGGAGGAAAGCACGTGGCTCAGCATGAAGGCAGCAGGACTCCTCACGAGGGCACCATTGAGTTCATCAGCCTGGATGGGCACAGAGGAGCTGGTGAGACCACAGTCCCTGATGGGTTGGCGAGACTGTGACAGCTCTCCTCCCTGGCCATCTCTGCCTGTCTCCTTCCTCCTCACTATTCTTCCATTAGTTGTTAGTAATAGCTTCCTCTCTGGTCAACCTGCTGCTCTCTCCTCCCATGCAGCTGCTCCGCTACTTCCACAGTCGCCGCATGACTCAGGCAGGAGCGTGACATGGTGGGAGAATGTTACCACGACCTTGCATGGGATGGAAACCCAGCCATGGAGGGGAGTGGAAATCCAAGACAGTGGGTGCTGGTTTAATGGGTATCTGTAAAGCTTGGCAGAGTGCATTCCTTGCTGAGTCAGGCCAATGTACAGGGCAGGGGGGTTTCCCAGCCTGGGTCCAATTGTGGTCTCATGGCCATCTCCATGAGATGCTTGTGGAGATGAAGTGCTCAACCTGCTCAGAGAGGAGGACATTGGAGGTTCTGACATGGACCACACAGCAGTGAGAAGGAACTAGAGACATGGTTGGCCAGTTCGCCCCACCCTTTATCACCTCAGACAGAGGCATAAGGCGAGTCAGGGCGCATGTGTGGACTAACAGACACTACTTCAGATTCTGCGACTCCAGGCGTGTGCTGTGCATGTGTAACCTTCAGTGGAATACAATTGGGACCATCACTCAAAGAAGAGCTGAGGCACAAATTGGTGAAGAGGCCCTCCCAAAGTTGCAGTGAATTGGTGGCTGAGCTGGAAAAAGAACCCAGGAATCCTGACTCAAACTACTAGGCCACTCTACTAGGAAATGTTTCCTGCTGTTCAGCCTTATGCTTTCCAGAGCTCAGTTCTATACTGTCCCCTTTGGGGGAGGGACCCTCTTGAACCATGCCTTTTTGGGTATTACTCCCAAACTCTGCATTTCTCACTGTGTTTCCTGAGCTGCTGGGTATCTCTCACTCTCTCATCAGGACCATTTCGCCGGAGTGACCTGCAGTCTCTGGGCTACTGCATGGTGAAGTGGCTGTGTGGCGTCCTGCCCTGGACTGATGACCTGGCTGATGTGCACAAGGTCATGGAGCAGAAAGAGAGGTGAGCCCTGGGGTTGGGGACCCTGCCTACCATTCTGGGGAGCCCTGGGTGGAAAGCAGTGAGGGAAGGGGGTTCAGAACTAATGGGGGACTCAATAGCTCTGGTGCAGATCTTGGGGTGTCTGAAATCTGTGACTGTAAGTGCTGTCTCCCATGGAAGTAGCTGGCCAAACTCCTCTTGACCGCAGTGGGAGCAGGACCCACCCTGAAATCACTGTGTGGGCAAAACGGGCCGGAGGGTGTGAGCTGAGCTGGTCATCTTGAACCGCATTCACCTGTCTGCATCGCTGGGGGCAGTTTGTTCAGTCCCTTCTTTCTTGTTTAATGGCGTTGTCCGTGTGCTTAACGCTGTAGGTACAAAACAGACGTGGTCGGGCTTCTGCGACTGTGCTTCGGCCGAAAACCGATTCCAGGTATGGACTTGTACTGAGTGTGGCTGCGGGACCTAGTGGGTCGCTGTGTGTGAGGGCTGATTGTTCACTGAAGGTAGAAACTGGCCTGTGTCTCCCATGCAGTCTCAGCTGACGGGCTGTGTCTGACCATAGTCATTCTAAACCCTTTGCTGCAGTGCCAGTCTGCTCATGAACTAGTAGCCTTGACCACGAGAGCTGTCCAGGGAGGCCATGGGAGCTCCATCAGTGCAGAGGAGGGGTCTGGTGGGAAAAGCCCCTGTGGAAGTGTTGTTTAGCATCTGGCTTAGCAACGCAGGGAGTGAGTGCTGGGGCTGCTGCTCTGGAGAACCACAGCCATTCCTGTGAGTGTCTGTACCACTTTGCAGATGCCCTGCACAACTACCTGCAGCAAGCCATGGCCTTGGCCTTTGAAGAGGAGCCAGACTACAAGGCACTGCGAAAGCTCTTGGGGAAGCCGCTGGAGATGAAGAGAGCTTCAGCTTATGACTCGGTGGACCTCAAGGTGGTGCCTTAGGTAAGGCGTTTCCTATGGGGGTAGCAGGTTGGGGGAAGCACAGTCACGCCCTCGCCCCAGGAATAGTGGAATATGGTACTTCAGCTGGCAGTGGTGACCATGGCCTTATCATCTGATCTCCCCTCCGCACGTGAGTCTAACATGGTAAGCAGGGAGGAGGCTTCTCTCTGCACTGGGTGTGAAGATCTAGGAGGGCTAAAGGGACTCTGACTGCTCCAGTGGGGCTTGTTAACCCTTAGAGCACCGAGGGTGCTCATTTTCCATTCCTCAGCCCTCCTTCCCCACTTGAGCACCCTGCCCCTCCCTCCCACCTCTTTATGATCAGTTTCCTTCCCATCTCCAGTTGTGTTGAGAATGGGTGGTGGGTCTTGTGGAGAACATGCACGTGGGTTCAAAGAAATGTTGGCAGCAGGGAATAGGGCTTCCTGTCAGGAAGAGTGATGCCCCACCCTGCTTCCTCACAGCTGGGGAGCTTCACATGCTGGCCTCCGGTCTCTCTCCCTAACACTGTTCTCATTTATCATCATCAGGGAACTCAGCAGTTCTGAAAGGGTTAAGATGTCCTGAGGATCACTTCTCAGTACAAGGGAGCTGGTTGGCTGGCTGGCTGTTCCCAAAGGCTGGAGCAACATCAGAACTTGTGGCACTGTTCTTTGATGCCAAATGTGCCTAACCTGGTCAGATTGGCTTTGCCTCTCTCTGTGTCCCTGCGGCTCGCAGACAGACTGTTGAGTAACAGCCCTTTCTGGGTAGGGGGCAGGAGGAATGAAGATGTGCACAGCCTTTAGGTAGAGAGCTGCCCAGCTTCACGCCACGCTCGTCCTTTGAAGCAGGCTCCTAGAGCTCCGCTTTCTCAGGGATGCTGACTGAGCAGTGAACACTCACTCTATTTCCTCCTTGGAGGTATAGGTGTAGCCCTAGTTTTGCTGAGTTCTGACAACTTGCCACCTTCAGAGGCGCCCATGGCTAGTCTAAGCCCATATCAGCAGGCCCAGCTCTGCTTCTGCCCTTAGGTCTCTCTGTGGTGTCCATCACCTTGGGATCTAAGGTGGGTAGAGGATGTGTTCCTGCTAGATCAGGCAGCACATGGTTGGTCAAGTCCACCTAAATCTGCTGGCTAAAATGTCTCTCCCATCTTGGAAGCTGTAAAATTTGCTGGTAGCCACCAAGGTATTGAACCAAGTTCAGCCCTAGCACAAGCTAACCAATTCACGTAGATTTGGTCCTTGTCTCAGCTTAGAGTCAGACCCAAGTAAATTGGCTCCAGGTGGCACTGCCAACAGCACTGACACATGCTCCATCCCCTGATTTATATTCTTCTTTGTGGCTTTTCAGATCTCAAGAAACTGACAAACTGTGAGAGGTTTAACCTATTGGAAGGGCCCTGCTCTGGGGCAGCCAGCTCCTGCTGTCCTTCATTACACACCTGTTCTAGATTTCCTTGGGGGTTTGATAGGGATTGTTTTTAGGGCTTTTACAGTGATTTTTAGAAAGCTGACTTTTGAGCCAGTGCTGTAGCTTAATGAGCTCCAGCTAATGTGAAGACTAAACCCCTGCTTGGCAGATGGCTGCCCCAACCACTGTTTGCAACTACCTAGCAACTGGGAGCGTTGCCATACTGACACACACTGAGCCCGGTGAAGGGAAAAGAAATCAGGGGGTTTTAAATGTTTGTATCCTGCCTAATAAACATTGTTTGTTTTGTAATAAATGCTTTGTGGCTGGATCCCAAGGCTCTGTTTTCTATATTGATCCAGGGCATGTAGGCTCTTTATTTAAATAATCCTACTTGGCATCTATAACCTTTTCATGAGACCTCAAAGCACTTTTCCAGTGATGGCATGCTTTCAGATGAGGAAGTGGAGACACGCAGGTGAAGTAACTTGGCTAAGCTCACAGGCAGTGACTCAGTGGCAGAGCTGGAAAGAGAACGCCTGTCTCCTCATACTCAAACCATCAGACTAGGTTGTCTTCCCTGAAAACTAATTGGAAGGAAATTGTAGTAGCTGGTTATGATACAAAGCACCAAGTGTGTGAGTCATGAAATTTCCCCCCTGTTCAATAAGCTGAGTAAAGATTCCTGCAGCAATGGCCTGGGAGCCTAAAGCAGAGTGGCCCTGTTAATAAAACCCTCCTAATTCTTCAACCTCTGCTCAAGCCAACATTCCTCCAAGGCTGGATTGACACTGCCTTGTGGAAGATGGAGCCATGCACCAGCTGTGAACCAGTAGGGAAGCTTGCTAGGACTGGCCTTTGCTACCTTATTTTTCTACAAGAGATTTAATTTGTTGCATTGTTACAGGGGGGCAAATGGTCAGGAGCCATACAAGAGGAAACATGGGCAAGTAAGAGCAGAGGCCTGAAAAGTTTCTGGATTTGCCTGATTAGCTGTGTGACCTTGAACAAGTCAGTTAGCCTTGCTGGGGTTCGTCTGCACCCCTTCGAGATAAGGAAGCTAGGTTTTTCATGTGGTTTGAGATTTATCTTTAAGCTGTTACCCTTACTCAGAAACAATACAGGCTGGCTCTCTGTGAGGTCAAATACATGCTATATTCATGTGAGAGTCATTGACATAATGCTCCTTTGAGCCATAAACTGCAGATTTATTGTGTATAGTTCTAGTCTGCATTTTCTCCCTGCTAGGAATTCCTTATGTGAATTCACTACCAACTGATGCAGGTATAAGCCCTACATGCATGAGCCAGGGTCATTGTCTCCAGAGAATGCTACTTTTAAAAGCAGTCCCCTGCCCTGAAGACTTAAGTAGAACTAATACATATAGTGTAGTGCTACTGCTGACATGAGATTGGGGGTCAAAAGCTTTCCCTCACTCCCTAGAGAGGAAGGAGCCAAAGGCATTTAACAGGGCCACAAGAAAGCCACCTGTGTAGAAGTGTGTGCAGGTCACATCTCCCACCATCACTTAAGCTGTCAGTAAAAAAAAAAAGTTGTGGCCTTTCTGCTTGTAAGTGTAACTCAGGGGTTCTCAAACGGGGTAAGGAACCCTCAGGGGATCATGAGGTTATTACAGGGGGGAGGATCACGAGCTGTCAGCCTCTATCCTGAACCACGCTTTGCCTCCAACATTTATAATGGTGTTAAATATATTTAAAAGTGTTTTTAATTTATAAGGAGGTGGCCACACTCAGAGGCTTGTGATGTGAAAGGGGTCAGTGGTACAGAAGTCTGAGAACCACTGCTATTGAGGCTCCTGCCAGTGACATTGTAACAGCCTGAGTAAGTCACTTCACCTTTCTGTGCCTTGAGGCATGTCACTGTTAGACAACTTTGTCCCTTCACAACCAGCTCCTTTATCAGACACAAGCACTGCCCCTCTTTCTTTTTTTTAAAACAACACAGAGACAAGCATAAAAAAGATTGTTTTATACAAAAGTCACTACACTGTATGTGAACAGTCATTGTCTCTGCCCCAATAATTTCTAAACAAAGGAAAGTAAACAGGGAGCACAGTTCCAGTGTTATCCGGCATGACAAACAGCTGCCAGAAGTCTTGTACCATGGTATGTTTTCACCACCTGTTCAAGAGGGTCAGCCCCTCTTGTAACAACTAAGTCAAGGGGTAAAGTAGACTCTAGTCCCTCAGATTCTTAGGGGTTTTGCTGTTCTTGTACAGCTTCCACACACTACATAAAGCATGGAATCCTTTATCCAGTATTGTGGGAAAGACACCAGCTCTTCCTTGCTGGCTGGGATGCCATGGAGAGGTGTCTAAGATAATAGCAAATAGGGCTTCATGGAGAAGGGTTGTTACATTGCTGCCTCTGTTCTAGTGTTCAAAGTAAATTCAAACATGAAAGTAGAATCAGGGTCTATTGGAGGCCATTTTGGAAGAATAGCAAGGAAGACAAACTGCAATATGGACAGAACACAACAATGACACTAGGACTGAGTTCTTGCAGACTGCACCAGTGGTACTGTAACTAAAGGCATAAGGCAGTGAAGTTGTAAGGCACAGATGGGGATGTTCTTCCTCTAGCTCCATGTGTTTGCTCAAGTGGAGGGCCTGACAGCTGTGTAAGTGAGCTGACTGGAGCTACAGCAGTGTAGGACTAATAGAAGGAGAATAAGGCCCAGAGCCTGCCCCAGAGAAGGGATGTTTAAAAAGCTCCAGTCTGTTAAAGTAAGTATCTCCATTTACCATCACCACCCTTTGCTTGGCTCCCTAGGGCAGTGTAGTTAATGTCCAGAGAGAGTAAGTGGGGGGTAACACTTGGCCTTAGCTTCAGGCATAAATAATCTGATACGGGAGTCTTCAGCCAGCACTAATAAAACAAACAGGAGAGGCTGCAGTGTTGACAGTGCTCCACCTCATGGCTGGCTACAGGCAGGTTCCTTCAAGAGCTTTTCCTGAATTATGACAGTGTATGGGGAAGAATAGGTCATAGCAGCAGAGTTTTATTTTTTCCCCTTCTTCCTCTGCAGAGGAATCAGCTACCCATTGGGCAATGCATTGCAGGGTAAAATCAAGATGGCTTGGAGTAGCACACACAAGGGTTCTAGGTTTTCTTTACATGTGCTCAAGACCAGAGGGGGTTCTTAATTTGCATAGGATCAGATTATGGGGAACATTTAAAAAAGCAGCTACCACGAAACAAGGTGGCTCAGCACTAAGCCATAGAAGCATGAAATGGAACTTGCAGAGCATGATTAGCATAGGCCATCTTGCACTGGAGGGGTGGGGGGCTCTGCTACTGACACTGACAATTACTTGTTACCTTCCCTGCAAGACTACACCAAAATACTGTTTCCAGGACCCCTCTGAAATGAAAGTAAACAGCACCAAAATCAGAGGCTCAAGAAGCCCAAGTTCATCCTCTCTTCTTCACTATGCTCAGCCACGTTTTTCCGTTTGACTTGCCTTCTCTCACACTTGCCCTCAGTGGACTTAGGACGGACAGACTGTAAATGTGATTTCAAGTAGTGAGGGAGGTATGGCCCTTTGTTCACGGCACTGCCCAGAGACAGTGCTGAGGTAGTTTTGATCGGTGCTCCAAAGCTGCCATCTACAGAGGAAGTAGGACTGGCACTGTGGACAGAGGAATAGCCTGAGGTGGCTTCTAGTGTGGGTTCTTTTTGACAGTGACCAGCAAGCCGCTGTTTCTCAGCATCTGGCTGCTCCGCCTTTCTCGCTGGTACATCCTGTCCAGGCCATTCCACCGCTAGGCTATCTTCATCACTGGAATCCTGACAGCAATGCTCTGCTGGATCCATATAGACTACAGTTACATCCAAGACTCCACTGGGAGCGGTCACTAGAGGAAGATATAGAAGAGTGATTTGGATCTACCTGAGCAGCAATGTAGTCAGAGCCAGGAACTCAAGATCTCTAATCCTGGGCGATTAATTTCCTCTGTGGCTTTAGAGAAAGTCAACACACAAGCGCTGATTTCTCCCTTGTGTAAAGTGGGGATGACGACTCCTCATTCCACAGGTATGTTTTAATAGTTGTTTGTACAGGGGACATGGTATAAAAAGCTTTAAGTCACAGCACTAATAAAACAAACAGGAGAGGCTGCAGTGTTGACAGTGCTCCACCACATGGCTGGCTACAGCCAGATTCCTTCAATAGCTTTTCCTGGATTATGACAGCAGCAAAACCCCTTAATATGCAGCCAGAAGGACTCTCCTTCACTCACCAAGTGATTCAAAGTGCCCAGTGCTATCTGGTAGCAGTACTACCTCACAGCAGCACAGACAATACTCAGTAATGCTATCTGCCATTTTCTGCATTCCAGAGTCTGCAGCCATTGAGCAAGAGCTCTCCAAGTCTTGTAGCCAGACATTTTGCAGCATTGCAAATGGACAAGGAGATTTTGGCATCTATCATCAGGAAACATTTTGCTGCTACAGGCTGTGGTGTAAAGATAATCGCCATAGTACAACAGAAAAGGGACCTTCCTTCAGTGACTGCTGTCTCTCTGAAAGAGTTTGCACTTTTCTGACTTTGTTAAGCTGCAGATGGGAAAATCTGGTTTCTCCCTATTGTAATTAAAGAAGAAAAATACACTACTTACCATCTCCCTCTCTCTCCCCTTCACTTTCCTGATCTCCTTCATAACCTGAGCAGGAGTCCAAGCTCCAGTCCAGGAAGTTGTCCAGAAGGCTCTCTTCCTGCGTGGATAGTTCAGCTGTGGGTGTAGTCACAAAGCTGCCCCTGTCTTCCTGAATGCTGTCTTCCCTTCTCCTGTCGCAGGGAAACTCAAAGGTTACTCACTCAGCATATACATGGAGGAAATCATCCTGAATCAGAAAACAGGCTAGTCTCTGCCCATTTGCCTCAATCAACTCTTCCAGCGAATGCTAAAGATACAACTGGTGATTTGGTTTGGTCAGCGAGTCCCACTGTGGCATGAAACCCAAACTTTCCCTTCCAGCCATCCAGAGGAAGACGCTAAGCAGAGTTAAGGTGACTAGGGCAAGAACTGATTGAGTCCATAGAGAACGGCAGATCAGAGCAGGGAAGTTGGTTAAAATCCCACTCAGTGATTTGCACACAAATGTTTTGGGGAGGCAAAAGACCCCGTCAGATGCCCATGAGTGAACACCATACTGAATTATCAGCTCCAGTGGCTGCAAACACAGGAGAGAGTACACAGAACAGAGCTTAGTTTTACTTGCCTTTTAGTTCTCTTTCCAGAGGGAGAGCTAAGGAAAGTCTGAATTTCCTCAGCACTTGTGTGTAAGGGACTGGGCTCAGGGTCCTCCTGTTTCACTCCTAACAGCGAACAGAGCTGGCTGTAACTCATCACCTAAACAACAAGACAACCTAGTCAGACAACTACAGCAGTGCCCTCCCAACAACCAAATGCCCGATATATTGATCCTAGAGAAAGTGTCTTGAACTGCTCCTTGGCATTTACAGCCCAACTGTGCAATTTCTATCCCCACAAGGTGAGTGACGCTAACACCACTGCATTTCTTGCACTCTCTTCACCTTCCCCCTTTGGGATTTTTAAATTTGAACTTCCTGTTACTTTTCAGAGTACTGGATAGCCTACTACGCTGGTCGATCTGCTTAAGGTGCTTGCCACCATGGAATGGAGAGCAGAACAGTAAGGCTACTCCCCACCTTTTCCTTGCCAATTTCTTCATAACGCTCATCTTCAAATCGTTGTTTCACAGCAGTCAACACCACCTGCCTATAATCCTTTGGGACATCATCATGGAAACTAGGAAGAAAGAAAATCACAGCACAGGTCTTACAAGAGCACATTGGAAAGGACAAAGTTCATAGAACTTGCTGACCTAAAAACATTCCTCCCTTCTTTTATGGCTCTGGAGGATAGTTCTGGTGTGACAAACCAACTGCGCCTCATCAGCAGGGAAGCTGACTAGCAGGACTGGTAGCTGGGCTTCTGAGACAGCTTAAAGGACCATCCCCCTTTCTCTCCTTGCCACTTGGTCAGGTTTGCAGCAGGGAGTGGGATCTGGGTCTTGAGACACTTTCAGAGATGAACTTCCAGCCCTGCTGGGGATCTTCCTGAATTTGCAGACAAGCAAGTCCCAGCCTTGTGAATTAGGGGGGACTTGGCAGGCTGAGACTGCTGGTAATGAGACGCATACCCCCTAGAGCCAAGAGGCACTATTCAGAGAACATTGGGGCTGGTACTGAATTGGAGCAACAGCAATAGTTCTCTCAACCTCTCCTGTGTTGTGGGGAGTGAGGCATAGTCTCTCCAATGTCACCTCCTTAGTTTTGAGACAGTAACTAATTAGCAAAACTTCATTAAGATTTATGCTGCAGATCTGTAACAGCTGGATGCCAAACACTCCCCCCCCCACACTGCTTAGAACTAGTCAGAAAGGGTCTGAAGGTTATACCATTTTTGGTGTAGGCTCAGCACACAGGGTATCAGGTCTTCAAGGGAGAATCCAGTGCATTCAGACAGCTGGCTGTTCCAAGGATGTGCTGGAGAAGGGAATAAATACATTAGCACCCAAAATTATGTACTGCAGAAATAAAGCAGATCCTACATAAAATCATGCCAGCAGATAATCCATCCAAAATTCAGAATCAATTTTTGGGCTCCAACAACAGCTGCAGGTGCCAGAACTGTGTATTTTCTAGCTGTGTAATCCAGTCCGTAGTATTGCTAGTAAAAACTCCTTGGGCATTTCTTAAACCCAGGTCTCATGCTAATGCTGTGTCAAACTCAAGCAATTACTGGGGAAAAGCACCAAGCCCACTCCATCCTTTTGTGAAGTGTTTGTTATCTTTAACATGACTGAGGCAAGCTAGCACAAGTAGATACCTTGGTGCTAAAGCAGAAAGATTGCTATCCAGAGGGACAGCATGGATGAACGTGCTACATTGCAGAACCTGTAGGTCCAGTTATGAAATAATGATTAGCAGCAGCCTGTTTCTTACCTTGCCTGTGCAGTATCTTAGCCAGTAGTAGTGCTGCAGCAGCCAGATTGGCAGGAGAATATACACAGAGACCTGTGTTCAATAGTGATAGTTCACAGATAAAGCTGTACAGGTGAAGCGTTCTTCTCTCCAGGGGAATTATAGTCAGTAGCACTTCTTTGTAATCCACAATAGTAGGAATCTAATGCATATGGGAGAACACAGAGTTTGGTGCGTCATTGCGTCAGAGTTTTGCCAAACACAGAATGGAACTGTTGCCAGGTGACCATCCCTTTTCATGGAGGCTCATTACAAAAGATGGCTTCTTATTACCCTGGTGGTATCAAGATGTTTCCCAGACAATAGGGCAGGAATACATGAAATCTCTGGACTTGGTCCCAAGGGGGTTAAATTTAACTTCATACAGTGCAATCGCATCAAGTATTTGCAGCTACAGAATTACATAAAACAATCCTCAAACATCTCACTCAAATTAAGAACCCAATCACCTGTCACAGCAGCAAAGGATGCTGGTTCAGAGGAAACCAGAAACACCCAAAGCAACATGCTTAGTCTACAGAGAAGCAGAAGGATCCGCATCTCACCACTGAGTATAGCAACTTCCATGACTTAGCAAAGGACAGCCAAGCTGGTAAGCATCCCACCCCCTGGTTTTACAAACTTACCCTTATCTTGCCTTCCAGGGCAGAGATGATCTCCCCCATCATCCGGACTAGATCTTCATATTTGTATGTGTTGTCTGTTAGCCACACAGCTTCCCGTATTGTCAAGATCTCTTTGCTGATGAAGCTGCAATATGAAAGATAGTTAGCACTCAGGCCCAAGGCAGAGCCACATGCACTGAGTTTTGGTTGCATGCAGATATCCATGGATATCCTATGCTATGGAGACACCGGCAAGGAGAAGGGGAAGTTAGTACAGCTTAGGAAGATACCAGGTAGAGTCATATTGAGAGTGTCAGGTGTTCCCACAAGACGATGCCCTGTCCATGCCACCTTTAACCTGGGCCTGCATCTTTATCATATCACTGACTCAAAGGCCTAGATCCTGCAGCAGTTTTCACAGGTGTAATTCCCACAGAAAGGCTGCAGAACCAATAACCAGACCTATTCCTTGTGCCTGGAATTCAGTCTCCTGTTTGGCAGCATTTCTGTTTAAACCCTGGAGCCTTTGAAATAGCAGAAGTAGTGGAATCAGTCCCACATAACACACTAGGTCAGGAACACAATACTTCTGTGCCACAAAGACTTGTTATTAAAACTGCATGAACACAGACATAGGTACAAATCTGCTTTTCTGAGTTGCTTATGGCAGATGGGCTGATCAGAATGATAGTGCTGACCTGCTTCCTAGTAGCATTTCTGATGCTAGTGATCTACTCTACACAGAAGACAGCACTTCATGTATGGAGAGCTCCAACCCCTCCAGCACATTTATATAAGTGTTCAGGTGGCAGCACCACCACTTTGTACCTCATTTGGAAATATTGGCAACATTCAAAGAGCAGTCACTGTGTAAAGGGACAAGGAAGGCCAGTTCTAGCTCTGTTACTAGTGCAGCGGAGAAAGCAGAACATAATAGCTAAATGCTGAGTTTGTATAACCACTGCCACTGACGCACATCAGTCATCAAAACTCACCGTGTACAAATGACCATGCACGCGATTCCCAAAAGCTGGAGCCGGGCCCGGGATACAGGTCTCAGCTTCAAGTACCGATCCACGCACCCCACTGTCATATGAAGACAAAGGCTGGAGAAATCTTTCATGGTGGCCACTTCTACCAGCCAGTCAATCAGGATGTACCTAGATAAGAGATAAAAATCAAATGATCCCTTAGGTAAGAAGTCATCCAGACCTGTGCTAAGTGACAGCTATAACACCAGAGATTCTCCACACATATCAAGACTTTTATCCTTTCAAAAGGTACTAGCTAACAAAATATTGAACATCAAAACAAGACTTCAGTGAAATGTCCTGTTGCATCTAGGTAATAGGGCAGATACTTGAGTCAAACTGTGGGCTGATGGACCATGGTAGGTGTTTTTTAGGCAGACTGGCAAATTAATGCAGATTGCAAGTCAGAGACATCTTAAAATATGAACTTATCAAAATAAGCATAAAACTTTCATTCTGGATCTATCCAGGGACACTGTGCAATTAGTGACATTCACAAAGTACAAACTTTTCTGCATTGCACTTCACTGCTTGTGTCCCAGAACTAACTATGATAACTCTTCAAAGAGCTTAGGTCACATCTCACCTCAGACAGAACTATAACAAGCACAAGGAAACAGTAGCAGCCTTTCCTGCCATGTCATAGACACACTTCTTTGTCAAAGACCTGGCTGCTGAGCTTGTCTTTACCTCATTGTTTCATTCATTCCCTTCTGCACAGTGAAGATGCTTTGCTTTCTGACAGAAAGGGAAGTCTGGAAGAGCTGAGACACCATCTCATTGGAGGCTTTTGCTTCTAATCCTAGCTGGTTTCCATTCCCACAAGCTTTGGCTAAAGATATCTACAGCAGGCAGACAAGAGGGGAAAATGTAAATATTAAGTGAGCTATTTTCCATTTGGACAGAGAAACAAAATTTGAACTGAAATCCTGGGAGAACTCATGTCATTTTCACATTCAAAATACAGTGAAACCTAGCTTATGGGACTCACTCCAGAGACATTAAGAAGAGTTATTTTTCAAAGCTGGCAGAACTGTGATACACAATACACATGCAGGATTTTGGGACAGGCTATTCAGGCTAAAGATTGCTTACTAAAGATGAGCCCTTGCTCAGGTTTCTTTGTGCAAGTGCAGTATTTTCAGAAGGTTACTTTGCAGAGTACATTTAAGTGTTTTCTGAGAAGAGTTTTAGCTGCTGTTCCTAATGGCCAGCTGCTGTTCCTAATGGCCACTGGATCCACGTTTAAGCACACTCCCATGTCTTTCTATGCCAGTGTGGACAGGGGCATGCAAAAAACAATGTCTTGGTGTCACTAGTAGAAGTCTTACCTGGGCTTCCCAGCAACCCTTTGCTGCATAATCCCTTAGTTTCCTGAGGCTCTGAAGGTATCTGCCGGGATCTGACATCTAGCGAAAAGGAATATGAACAGCATTAAGAAGGCATTGCCCCTTTTATCCAGGGGCAATAACCATTTGGTTCAATGTTTGTGAAGGTTGGAGTACTCCTACTATCCAAAGGCATCACTTCTCCTATCTCTTCTGCTGTTTGTGGGAAAATCCTCACACAACAGTCAGTATCTTTCTCTTAAGGATGATCCTGGGTTGAAGGAATTGAACTCTGATCTCTTTAATCCCCGTCCAATTCTCAGTTGGGCCACTGACTTCCAGTGTGACTTTGGAAAAATTAAACACAGAGAGGCTAAGTGACTTGCCCAATCTGTAAAATGGGGATACTACTTCCTCTGTCACCATTTATCCATCTTGTCTATTTAGACTGCAAGCTGTCTGTTGCTGGATGCATATACAGCACTCAACACAACAGAGCTATATTCTTGGTTGGGGACTCTTGGTGCCACTGTAATAGAGGTGAAAAGATCATTTTAAGAGTCAAATGTACTCACAGCAGCTCTTCTGTTACTTTCCCAGAGGAGGTAGGAGCTATTTAGGCAACCCTGCTTCGAAGACTCTTCAAACATTTCAAGGGCTTCTTTCCTTTTTTCTTCATCCTGAAAATAAAAGGTCAAATGTTATATATGGTGCATACCCAGTCAGATGGGCACACAAACCCCAGAGACACCGAGTGGTACAGAACATCCTCAGATTGATTCTGTACTGTAGCTTTCAATCTATTACCATCGGGAGCATCCTTCAAATGTTCAAGATGGTTTCCTGGACCACTGGCACTGTCCTTTGGAGACCCTGGCTTAGGAGTTATTTTGCAGCTTTCTTCAGGTAGTCAAAACCAATTTAGGCTTCCTGGTGGCCAGCATGCCCCTTCCTTTGGTACCCAGTGTGACAGGTCTCAAAAGGATGTTACCTGGCTTTCCATACTGCAAGCACAACAAGCAGGCCTAGTAGCTAAAACTACTTTCAACTCATTTTTTTAAAAAAACATGGGGGCAGATTCTCAGCTGATGTAAACTGGCACAGTTCCATTGAAGTCAACAGAGCTGCACAAGTTTACTCCAGCAGAAAAACATGGCCCAGGATTTGATCCACACTGAAGCTTAATTAGATTTCAAATTGACACATTCCCTTTAAATAGAAAAGGCCATCACAGACTTTTTCACACTGGGGGAAACCAAGAACAATTGGTTTGAATCTCCCATAAGATAATAACACAACTCATCTAGCATTTGAAAAGTCACAGGAGAAATTTGCATTGTAAAATTGTACCTTCAGAATTCCCAAAGCCATTAGTGGGAAATGAACACTACTCACCTCAAAGAGACTTAAAACCTTAGCCAAGCAGTGGAGAATAGAGCCTTTCTGGGCCTTTAAAAAAAAAAAAAAAGTTTTAGAACTGCACATTATTAAAGAGAACCAAAAAATGAGAGAGAGAGAGACTTTCAAAATAATCCCAGGCTAGAGCTTTGTTTGCCCTTGGCCTTTCATGGAGCGCCCATCTCTTCCCCCCCCCCACTCAATATTTCATCACTTTTGAGAAGAAATTAACCTGACAGAACAAACACAGTACAATCCTTTGACAGCTATGAAGCAGTGCCTCTCCTACATATAGTTTCTCTCTGTATTAACTTTAATTTTTAAACAAAGGTTAAAGAGCTATAAATCAATGGCATGAGAACAAGATACTCCTTGGAGAAACTGAAATGTAATTGTGCAAATTGCTTGGTGGATCATAGAATATCAGGGTTAGAAGGGACCTCAGGAGGTCATCTAGTCCAACCCCCTGCCCAAAGCCAGACCAATCCCCAGACATATTTTTACCCCAGATCCTTACATGGCCCCCTCAAGGATTGAGCTCACAACCCTGGGTTTAGCAGACCAATGCTCAAACCACTGAACTATCCCTCCCGCCTGGATGTGCTGCCCTGCCCTAAAGCCATTGACAGAAAGAGCATCACTTACTTTCTGCAACTGACACTCTGCTTTGAGGCTCTCATAGACCACAGCTTTACAACAGCTCCCGCTCACGGACCACGGGGGACGAATAAAGAGCCAGATAAAGGGGGCTGCACAGACATTCAGACGCTCCGTCAGGCTGAAGAAATGAGATGCCTTTAACCCATTCACTTCTGCACGACCCTCATCGGAGATGGATACTGAATAAGTGAAACGGATGCTTTAAAGAGGGAACAGAAGCTAATCAATAATATCTGCCTGGAATTTAATAAGGCCACAGCACAACAGTTAGCAGGATGGTTTCAAAGAAATGGTAACAGGTTGCAGAAGGTTGGAATAGTGCCTCTGCTTGATTCAGTGTGAAGCTTTTGACAGGCAAAATGACAACCAAATTTGACTGGAGGCTTCCAAAGCCTAACTTCAGGACCTGCTAACTATGTGATTTAGACACATCCACATTTCAGCTAGGAGTAGAATCCATTAGCGAGACCTTGCCACATATTCAGAAATGAGAGGGGGAAACAGTCTGTTTTTGTGTTTAACAATCTTATAACATGGACAGAAAAAACCCCAAAACAGCCATAAAATAGTAGGGATAAAGATTGGCACATGGCCAATAAAAAGAATCCAAGCTTATTGATCAGGCTTCACTATAAAATGTCTTTGTTCTTTTAAATAGAACTATACCCTCCACCATCATTTCCCATCTTCTCCACAGCACATGCTTTCACACTTACAGCCTTCGTTGTACAGGTATGCTATGCCCAGCTTCACAGCAGCTTCAAAGTTACCCCTTTCAGCAGCCCTAAATAAGAGTACAAAAAGGCACCTCAGATTTAATCTGTGGGCATCTGAATCATTTGAAGATTCCAGTGCAGCAGGAGACCTTGCTTCCATGTTCATTTCTACTAGATGGCCACAGCTCCAGAATGCACCTGAAGAATTCAGAACTTGCACCTCTGAAGCACATAGGATGGTTACACAGGCACCAGATAGATTCAACTCTTAAGTTTTGCCTTTGCCAACACCCATACACATCTTTTTCAGATAGAGTGTCTTTACTCTTTCAAAGTACAGTTGTTTGTTTGCAACTTTAGGTTTTTAAACTCATTTTGAAATAGGGTGACCAGATGTCCTGAATTTATAGGGACAGTCTTGATTTTCGGGTCTTTTTCTTATATAGGCTCCTGTTACCCACAACCCCGTCCCGATTTTTCACATTTGCTGTCTGGTCACCCTATTTTGAAATATGGAAAGAGTCCAAATATTAGTCTTAAAAATACTTTAAAAACACAATTGTGCAGCCTTTCGGTCCACATTTCTGGCTTATACATTTATATTGAAACACAAATATCAGGGAGAAGCAGTAGCAATACATTCCATCAGGGGATTGTAAAGCACTTTGTAGACACAGCATCCATTTACACTCCAAATATAACTATGACCTCCTGCTCCACTTAACAAGACAGTTCCAATCTGAAGTGTGCTCCTAATCACATTAAGGGGGAGATTTTCAAAGGCAGTTAGTTGTCCAACTCTCATTGAAATTTAATAGGAAATGGGTACCTAGCTTTCCTCTGCACCTTTGAAAATCTCCCCTAATGCATAGACCATGCCTGGATTCCTATACATTACCTTTCAAACATCTTCAGATTGTTTGGAGAAGGCCATACTTCTTGAAAACTTGCACATGCCCAAACACTAGCATGATTATCTACAAGGTATTTAAGATGCGAGTGCACCTAGGGGGAAAAATACAGAAGTACATTATTACAACATATAGGGATCCACCAAAAAATCGTTCTTGTGGTCTACTGTTATAGCCATATTAACATGGCACCGGTAGATTTTTGTACAACTATTGTTCCACTTTATTTACATTAATTAGATTAGAGAAAAGTCAATTTTGGAAAATAAGATAAGCATCCTTAACTGAACCAAACTGTTTGGTCAGAATGATTTGTCAGGATAGCTCCCTCTGGAAAATTTAAACAAAACACTCAAATACTGCTGCTAATCCTCGATCTTGAGAGGTTTAGCAACAAAACTGCTACCACGATGGCAGAGATCTGAAGGAAAACTGAAAGAATACATACAGTAGTTAGATTTGCTCTGCCATGAGGATCCAGCCTTCCCCGTGTCCAGTCCTGCCATTGGGAGCCAGGGCATCACACTGACAGAGGTAAACCCCATCCCGTTACAGGGGTGAAGTGGGTTAGCAGACTCACAGCTCGGATGGAGAGGATATCCTCAGCAGGAAGGCCTTTCAGAACATGAAACAGAACGTCTTCAGGGAGATTCAGTAATGTCAGGACTCGAGGCCGTTTTCTTACCCTTCGTTTTGAAGGGAAAGAAAAACACCTGGAACATCTACAGTGGATTACTAGAAAAAAAACAAAGCCCAGACATCTCAGTTAGTGAAAGAGCACTATCAAGTCAAAATTTCAGGACAAAAGACAACAGCTGTAAAGAATACTGGTCCACATATTAACATGAAAAGGATTGGTGTTACTGAGCCTGCTCTACTGCAGGACAAGTTACGTTGTTTCTTCAATGAAATGGAAAGTAAAAAGAATTCTAGGCTTTGATACGATAGCAAATCAATTCTATAGTCATGTATAAAATGGGATCACTAACCAACTAAAGTAAAAATAGTTACATTGACAGGGCCAGAAGAGATCACTTGGGCCATTCAGCCCAACATCCTCCATTGTGCACACTTCCTCCATATGCAATTCCCATTCATGCAGTATTTAATGTGCTGGAATAACATCAGTGATGTGGCCAGTTGCCTTAATTTTTTTTTCCTGTCAATATTTTCCTATCCCTTTCCATAGCCTCCTGTCACTGCTCCTTGAAATACCATCTTCAGAGATTCAAGTCCTTCCTTCATGCATTGGTTCCTTATGATATTTAGACTAGTGTCTGTTCCAGATATATTCTGTTCCCTTACTTGCTCCTCCTAAGGAGGGACAGGAAGGTTCACCCTGCACCTGCTAGCCAAAGGACTAAGTTAACTAGAGGCAGAGACAAAAGCTAATGATAGAGACAGAGGGCTCACTAGAGAGATTCAGGGGAAATACTCTAGTGAGAAGCCCAGTAGTGCTCCCACTTTCTGGGAAGGGCAAGGTGTTCGGATTTCTACTGAGATGCTGGCCCTGGATTCTGCTCAGGAATTGCATCTTTTGCATCAGTCTGAATAGCAGGTGTCAGAAATTTGAAACACCTTGACCTGCTAGAAGGGAAAAGGATTTCTCTCACCTTAAGCCCTGAACTACATGACAGGGATCCCTCACCATCACACAGCTTTCTTTTTGGATTTTCCTCCCCAGCAAACAGCCCCAGTACCTGCCCTGGCTGCTGCTCAGAGCTTTGCCAAGCAGCAGCCCAGTGAAAATGACATGAATCTTGTCAATTTCACTGCTGCTCACTCTGAAGAGCAGTAGGGACCAGAGACTTGCCAGTTTCATTCTGCTGCTGCTTGATAGGGCTCTGACCAGCAGACAAAGCAAGTGATGGAGCAGTCTGTTTGCTCTGCACTGTGTCACATTTGGAAAGTTATCGTTGCAGCCATAAAGACTAGAAAAAACATACATATCCCCCCACTTTTCTGCAAATTGATGGATTAGGGCTGTTCTTCTCACCATGGAACATTTTCTGCTTGGCAATGTCAGGTGTATTTTTCAAATCTAGTCTGTAGGTCTTTTTATACAATGATAGTTTAGCTGGGAAGCCTAATTAGCTGGGTTTTCTTCTAGATCAGTCATGAAAAATATGGGTCCCACTAGGGACCCCAGTGATATTCCACTTGCAGGAATTAATGATTTTCCTTGTCCCCTGTTCTATAGTTAATTTCCAATCCATGGTATTAAAAAAGTTTTTAAAAAAGTGTAAATTTACAGAATAATAAAAGTCAGAGAGGCAATATAACAAGTGTACCAAACCACAAACAAATCATACGTGAAATTAAATAAAGAAAACAGGCCAAGCAGCTGCAGGGACTTGATCATTTTTAATTATAGGGCCATGGGCACCAGCTAAGCTAAAGACAGTCCCCACAACTGGGTATTTCCCAGTGCAAATGTATAGGTATCTGTCTAGGCAAAAAAAAGCAATGGGCCACCTAGAATATCCTTTTATGCCAAAATGAATATGCATCCTATTAACTCTTTGGAGTTTCCAGGATCAACAATGAAATGAGCTACTATTCTAACTCAATGCCCCATTCTCCCCCGATAGCCCTTGGCTTACCTATTAGTTACCTTTGACTAAAAGATTATATCCATGTAATTAAGGGCAATTTTGACATGCACAAATCACCAGACTATTATTCTCATAGGTGTTCCTTTCCCACCACCTCCAATTTCAGCAAGAGAACTACTGCAATGTAAGAGGCATTGCATCTCTAGACTGGCATGCCAATTAAGCCTGTATTCAGAACCAAAACTGACTGAACAGCCCAGGAAATTGAAGCAAGACTAGATGGCGGACAGTACAGCTCTAGTAGCCCAGAATTTATATTAGGATGGCTATACTTTAAAATGACCCCATATACTACAAACATATCTACATTGTGTACACAAGCTACATTTCTCTTATTTTAAATTCAGGTACTGATTAAGTAACTGAAGCATTCCAAAGTACATTTGGCAAGCAAAGATAATGTATTTTAGAAGCAGGTCTGCTAGTGTTACATACCCCATAGAACCAGAACATATTAAACTTGGGCAAAGTATTCAAATTATGTCCCATTAATGCAGAAAGTGTAATTTAAAAAATCATTTATAGTTTTGCCAAAAGCCCATTTATAGTTTTTGGCCAAAAAATAATTCATTAGATGATCTTCTTAAATAGGCAGAATGCCAAGCAATTTACTATGCACAGACCATAAAAAAGCAAGTTTTGTCTGCTCTGAACATGAGTCATAGTACTTTTGTAAAAGTAGTGGAGCTTGCTCCCTTGCCGGCTTAGGCCATACATGCTCTCTCTTCCCTCCATAAATGTGCCAGTTAGCTGCTATCCCCAACCCAGAGAAAGCCATATTAAATTAGCAATGAATACTGCAGTCTGTAAAGCATTTTGGTATCCTGCATGATAAAAGGCACTCCAGAAACGTAAGCTATTATTACATTAAACAACTAGACTGATATTTGGACATGAAAAAGTGGGGGGTTGCTTAGATGTCATATTTCAAGTTTAGATTTTACTGTCATGGCAAAAAAATCAAACCTTGATAAAAGGAGACTTCTATTTAAAGCAGTAAACTGCAATCCTGTAGCCTGATTTCTAGTCCTGTGACCAGCCTGAAATATCAAGAATCTCTCATTTTGAATTAATTTTTTTACGTATTTTTATTAAAATCTCTCCTTTTGATGAGGGAATTTTGTAGAGTGTATATTTCAATAATTTACATTTCATTCATTCAAACACCCTGCCTTTTCTGAAGCAAAAATCTCATCTGCTCCTTGAAAAGCCTGCAGCCTCTCCTCCATTTAATAATTATAACCTTACTTTATAAGGTATGTGAAACGCTCTGCGTCGATGAGAAACCCGAAGTGGCCAAGATAAGACTGGTAGCTCTTTTCTAATGTCCTGGGTGCCCATGCAGGAGCCCCGAGTGAGTCCCCTCCCCCTGCAGGCAGGTCCTGTCCCACTATAGGCTCGGTTGATTTTTAAATCCACCCGCCTAAACCAGTGGGGCTCCCTCTCTTTGGAATTTAAAAATAAAATCTAAAACACACCCTCTGAACACAGGGGGAGAAATAAAAAGGAAAATTAGGAGGTGCCACTGCTAGATACCGTCTGAGGAAAATGGAAGGGGAGGTTTCAGGGGTTGAAGACCATCTGATGTAGGGGGAGTTGGTAGGATCCTGGCAGGGGTATTTCAGTCATTTCACAGCCCTCATGTGTCAGGTCTGAACATTTAGCATCTGAGGCTTAGAGGATCATCCAGCAAAGAGGGAGCATTACCCATCCCAAGGAACCCCCACCAGAAATTAGACAACCGAGCGACAAAGCCCCCACCCTGGCCTTAACCCTCCCCAAACCCCACATGAGGAGTATTGAGTTCTGCCAAAACAGAGACTGGAGCCCCCTAACCACTGGCTGGCAACCCACCTCCTGTAGGACTCCCCACCGCAGAGGGACCCCACACCCCCTGCGGGGCCCTGCCCCCTCCCCACCGCAGAGGGACCCCACTCCCCCTGCGGGGCCCTGCCCCCTCCCCACCGCAGAGGGACCCCACAGGGGCCCATCCCCCTACACTCACCACAGAGGACCCTCCCCCACGCAGAGGGACCCCCAACTCCCCATAGAGGCCCCAACCCGCCCAGGGGCGTGGAGGACGCTCACCGCCCACTTTCATTCCTGCCCCTCCACGCTGCAGTGCGAGTCCCCGGGGAGCCGAGCTGCCACCAACCACCACCGCGCCTGCGAGCCGGCCGGGTCCAAATGAGCCCAAGTCCCGGCTCCAGGGCCAGGGGCGGAGAAAGAGGGGGGAGGGGCGGGGCTCCAACTGGGCCCCGCCCCCATCCGTTGAGCCCCCGCTCTCCGGTATCAATGCGGGTCAGGGAAAGAGCGAGCGGCAGGCTCCACACAGGATCCGCCCCTTCGGGATAGGCCACGCCCCGAGCGCGCCGGATATCCGCCTCTCCACTCCGCGCGCGGGCCCGGCCACCAGAGAAAGACCCCGCCCACCAGCCGCGCGCACTTTTTTTCAAACCCAGCTAGAGCTGTCATTGGTCAGTCCGCTAACAGGGCGGGGCTATCATGGCCGCGGCCCCACCCTCCGTCCTGTCATTGGGCGCTCAGGATGCGAATTCGAATCAGGGCGGTTTGTGGTTCGCGCTTGTAGCTCTCAGGGACACCGTCCGACCGGAACTTCTAACTCGCCTGCCGCGGCGTTACCCAGCGCGACGCCGCGCCCTATGCTGCCCGCAGCAGTGACCCGTATGTTCGGGTTTGCAAGAGCTGCTCTCTGGTGTAATTTGCTACCAGGAGCAGCCCAGCCGCGCCCCTCCCCGTGCAGCGTGTGAGTGGGGGCGGCCCGGCCCGGCGGCCCGAGGAGCCCCCGCGGGAGGTGTTGGGGTCGGGAGGACAGGCGCGTTGGGAAAGGCAGAGACTGGGGGGAACCGAGCCTGCTGGGAAGCGCAGACCCCGCTGGCAGCGAGGAAGGCCGCAGAAGCCCGGGGGCAGGAAGCGAGGCCGCCCGCCCTCCCTGGAGGGGGAAGGGGCAGGAGCTCTGCTGGAAGATACTAGCGGGTCTCTTCCCCCAAGCAGACGAGCTCGGGGGTGGAGACAACGGTGTGATCCTTTTGCCAGGTGGAGCTGGCAGCAAAAAGGGCCGGCCTCAATATCCAGGGCTCCCTCTTAACAGTACAACACAGAACTGGCCTGAGCCTTCACCCAGTAATCTGGGAAAATTAAACGGCTGTCTCTAAGAGGCAATACTTCCTCCTGGCAAGCACTGGGTCTCTGTATAGCAGCTAAAACATTTAATAAGAAGAGGAAAGGAGCCTGGCATTAATTTTGGAAAATGCCACAACCATGATTTGAATACACCTGACCATGAGCAACACTCCTGTCCATTGAATCATAGACTATCAGGATTGGAAGGGACCTCAGGAGGTCAACTAGTCCAACCTCCTGCTCAAAGCAGGACCAATCCCTATTGGGCAGTGTCCTTTGCCTCCCTTTCTCACTCTGTGGTGTTTAAGTCTAACAAATGCCCCTTTAATATGCCACTCCCCTCTCCCTCCACCACACCTGACTCAGCTCTCCTTGGTCAGCAGAGACACAGAGTTGAGAGGTGTATTCACCTGAGTTTATCTTCTGCCCAGAAAGGGGGTGGGGGAAGAAACATTGAGCAGTGCCACCTCAACTGGCTTACAGTTGCCACTCTGTGGCGCTGTGCCATCATTCAGCATGCTGTCATTTATGCCACCATTCACTCTATTGTGCCATCATCTGTTCGTCACCAGTGGTTACTTCTGCTACCACCTCACCTGCCTCTCTATGGGGACCTCTGTGAGTTGGACTCTTCAGGTTCCACTCAGCTCTGTTATTCTCATGCAGGCTGGGTAGTCTCCCCCCTCCCCCAAACCCTGTCCCTCAGCAGGTCTAAGCACTTAGACCTGATTATCAGTGATTTCAGCTCCAGTGATCACTTAAAAGACTCTGAATGGGGCCTGATCAGCTCTATCTTTAAACAGGGAAGAGGAACAGGTCAAGTCATACCTATAACTCTTAGGCTGTGTCTACAGTGCCACTTTCAGCACTAAAACTTTTGTCATTCAGGGGTGTGAAAAAACACCCCCCTGAGCAACAAAAGTTTTAGCACTGAAAAACACAAGTATAGACAGTGCTTTATGGTGATGAAGCTACCACCCCTCATTAGGGGGTGGTGGTGGTTGTTGTTTTTTTTTTTTTAATCACCAGGAGAGCTGTCCCCAATGATAAAGCATGTCTACACTGCCCATGTCACAGCACTGCTACAGCCATGCTGTAACATGAGTAGTATCTACGCTACCCTCTGCCACCCAGCTCTGGCATCCAAATCCCCTGCTTAGCCAGTTCAGTTGAGGGTGACCCCCTCAATGAGGATAGGCCAAGTACAGTTCTGTTCTGCTTTACTCATACAATAAGGATAACATTTCATTACCCCTGCATTCAATACTGAAGTGTTTTATAACCCAACACCAGCCAAAATTGATCATTTAGGCAACATAGTTCAGTCTGCAGGATACCTAGATACAGTAGGTGTGTTCATGTAAATACAATCTGGTCCTGAAGCCTTTCTCTCAGCTCATCACTAGCTGTCAGGGGAGACTTCATTCAGACCAGGCTTACAGTGGGATGTGAAGGTTTTCAATGGCTTTGACTACTCACTATCAAACTCCACACCTGTTGAGATTCTGTTGCTAGTATTGATATGAGTTTGAAATGTTAGCACTGGGTTGTCTCTATTTCAACTGTGCACAGGATGGTTTCACATGCTCTTGTGTGTGTTTTTTACACTGCTGATGTTGCTTCATCCACATTGCCTTTCACCAGTAATACTAAAGAGAGAGCAGGACATATAGGTATAGAGAATAGGAGAGTTGTTGTTTATTTGAGAGCCATAAATAAGCTGGGGAAAACTAGAAAGTATAAAAAACTTTTATATATGCCTTGAGGATGTCAATTAAATGTCAGATGTTTCAACAGCTAATTAAAGGCATGTGTACTCACTGACTTTCATTCTAGTATCCTACCCCATCCACATACCCATTCCCACTGGCAGCAATCATACCCCTTGACCCAACTATGTGCCCCTTCTCTGGAGGGGATCATGCCCCAGAACAGCTATTTCTGTGCAAGGACATTTGCTGATTTTTAAGCTTCGATATTGCAGGTGTTTTAGTTTAAAAAAATAAAATAAAAAATAAGCCTAATGGTTCAACATATCCAGCAACATCTTGTGTTTAAATTAAGAAGTTTTTGATTTACAGAGACAACAAAATAAACTCTGAAGCCACTTTCTTTTTCCTCTAATGTTTAAAAAAAGAAAAAAAGGCCATGTTTGATTCCGACACAGAGGAGAATCACAGTCATAGGAAGCCTGTAATGGGTGAGGTGGTGTAAAAACTGACTTCAGAAAGGAATTAGTAAAATTAAAAAACCTTATGCTTTCATGAATTAATCTGATGTTGGTGAAAAGTTCTAGACTGATAACCTTGACTGACAGGTCTCCAGGTGAGCAGGTTTCCCATGCTACCTTTCCAATGTTTCTCACTCCTGACCCAGAAAGAACAGGTCTGGGATGATACAGGATCCTTGGCCTCTCTGCTGACACTTTGAACAAGAGGGTCAATTGTGGTGGTTCCTGGAATGGCGATGCCCATCTAGATTGAGACTTCTAAACTCACCAGGTTGCTGAAGAGCCATCAGTCAATAATAAATGCCTTGCTCTTTTATATCACCCTCACCTGAGGCATTTATATAGCGTTACACATGTCACTAGCATCTCTATTTTACAGATGGGAGAAGTGAGAGCGAAGAAGGTGATTTGTCTTTGGTTTTACAGCAAGTCTGGCAGTGCTAGAACCAGAACACAGCTCCACTGACCTTGCCAGTCCATGCTTCAATCAGCAGACTAGGGGTTTCCAAACTTGTACAAAGTGAGCACATCTTAATGAAGAGTTTATCTTGTGGATACATTTCTCCCACATGTGATCATTTGGATCCACCTCCCCTTCCTTTCAGAGTTGCATAACATCACTATGGCAAATACAGCAATCACATGAAAAAGTAATATTGGGAAAGGAGTGAATATATTTTTAGCTTTTAATGAGAAATATTGTGTCCTTTTTGGGGAAAAAAAAGTTCATCACACTGTCTATATTTGTTTTCCATTTCATGTCCCCCTACAGCTGCTCTGTTTCAGCTAAAAACCAGTTGAGCCAGCACTGTGTGACCAGCCAGTTTTCCGCAAGCCACTAGCAAGAGCAGGGCAGGGAAATGTGGGGCAAAGGACATGTTGGTTGCAGGGAGTGTGTTGTGACAGAGAAATGTGTGTGTGTAGAAGGGGATAGCAAGACTGGGGGAGGAAGCAGAGAGGGAGAATATAGAGGCCAGAAGTAAATGGGGCAGGATAAGAGACATGATGCTATTACTGGTACCATGTCTGATGCACAAAACAGAGACGATCTTGAAAGCAGCTAAATCCAAAGGGTTGATTGCTTACAAAGCCAAAATATGCTGTTCTTTTTTGACCTGAGACCTATCACCTGGGGACATCTGAAAGAGTATGTACCTCTTGAATGAGTGTATGAGGCCCAATCCAAAGCCCACTGAAGTCCATGGGAGTCTCTCCATGGACTTCAGTGGTTTGGGCTCAGGCCTATGAAGAGACAGGTCTGGAAAAAGCCACATTATTCACAGCAAAAATCTGCTGCTGGCTCTGGGCCTCCAGTCACTCTCTGCCTGCCATCTCCCACAGATGAGTCTCTCCTGCTCCACTCCACCCTTCTCTGCTGGGCCCTTCCACAGAGGCGCCACTGTTGCTCCTGGACCACCCCACGCTTCCTGCACCGGCGGCTCCACTCCTACCGGACCCATCTTCTGATTCTGAGTGGTCTTGCGAACCGGACCCCGCCTTTTCACCTACATGGTCCTACAGCCCGGACCCATACCCTCCAGTGTATGCCCCATTGGCCGACCCGTGGTTCCACTACCTGCGGGTGCCGCTGATGCCTGGCGACCCCTATGCCTGGCCCTACTGGGTCGCCTGGAACCCCTACCATGAGTGCAAGATGCCATCTTGCTTGCAGCACTGCCTGTCCCCAACATATACGGCCCCTCCCCTCTATGAGGAACCTCTGGCCATCCCCGTTCCGGTGGCACCAACAGCACCTTTGCCACCTCCGGTCCATATGGCTGCCTTCTCATCTCCAGGCATTGCCATCATTCCTCCCACCACCCTCCCTTGCCGACTGCTTGCAGTACCAGGACTTCAACGCATGGCCACAGCCCTCACTCTGCCTGTTGAAGACGTCCAGGACCCACAGGATTAATTCCTGGACATCCTACAACCCCTTGTACGCTCATGTACCGCCCTTCGTATCCACAATGCTCTTCTACAACTGACCCAGACCATTTGGCACACCCCGGCCTCCAGTGCCCCTACACCAAAGTGGGTGGAATGCTGATTCTTCATGCCCCCTAAGGGCATGGACTTTCTTTTCACACACCCGCCCCCCAACTCACTGGTGGTCCAAGCTGTGACCAAGCGCGTCTGCCAACAACACCTGCAGTCCATGTCCACCGGTGCAGGAAGGGTGGGACAGTCACTTGGTGGTGCAACCTATCCACGGTCTTAACTGGTGTCCCTTTCACACCTCCCGCGCCCCACCTTCCCCTCATGATGGATGCCTTGCTAGTCGAATGGGGTGCTCATTTGGCTGACTGCACGGCTCTGGTCACTCAGGGAGGTGAGGATGCATATCAATGTCTTGGAGCTATGGGCCGCCCACCTGGTACTTCATGGGACCTTAAGCTCATCCTGATCGCAGCGGCCCAGGAGCCGGCCAACAGGGCTGCTAACAGGGGAGTTTGAGTGGGAGTTTATAGGGGGAGGCGGAAGGGGGCGGCACCGTGCTTCCCGTGTTCCCCAGGTAAGAACGCCGAGTGAGGCCGAGACAGCAGCAGCCATGAGCCAAGCAGCAGAGGATACACCGAGGATGATAGCATGCAGCAGCTGCGGTATGTACATGGTCCTAGCGGGGGAGCCAGAACAGTACTATGTATGCATGAAGTGCCGCCTAATAGAGCTGCTGGAGGAAAAGATCCAGGGTCTAGAGTTGCAGGTAGAAACCCTGGTAGAGCATAGAAGGGGGTTTGAGCAGCTGATGGAGCAATGGCAAGCAGTGACTGAAGGGGAATGCCCAGAGGTACAGGGGGAAGCAGGGGCTAAGGCCAGTGAGGGGGGACTGCCAGACGAGGAATATGGGCGGTGGAAGCATGTGACCATGAGAAGCAGGCAGGGGAAAAGGAGAGCCAGTGAAGGAGAAATAGAGCTAAGGAACAGGTTTGAAGGTTTGGAGAATGAGGAAGAGGTACAGCAGGTGGTAGCTGACGGTGGGAGGGCAAGGAAAAAGAGAAGAGCGGTTAGTCCGATAGAAAGAGGGGATGAGTCCATGGAGGCAGCACCAAGTTTGGGCCCAGGGAGGATACAGGATGGCTTAAGGGGAACCACCAGGGATGATAGGAATGGAAGGAGCTTGCAACCAGGGGGGACGGAGGATAGGTTAGAGGACCGCACTGTCCCCAGACAAAGGCAGGTCTATCTGATTGGGGATTCCATACTGAGAAGGTTGGACAGGCCTGTGACCAGGGCCGATCCAGAGAACAGAAGGGTGTGCTGTCTACCGGGCGCTAAAATACAGGATGTGGACCTGCAGTTGAAAAGGATCCTGAGAGGAGCAGATAAGAACCCTTTGATCATCCTTCATGTAGGCTAGATTCTCACTAGAGAGAATCAAGGGAGACTATGCCAGGTTGGGTAAGACGCTCAAGGAAATTGAGGCTCAGGCGATCTTCAGTGGGATTCTACCTGTCCCTAGGGAAGGGCGCCAAAGGGGTGTCAGGATTGTGGCGATAAATAGTTGGCTGAGGGAGTGGTGTTACAAGGAGGGCTTTGGGATGTATGGGCACTGGGAGGCTTTTGGGGACAGAGAACTGTTCTCACGGGATGGGCTCCACCTAAGTAGGGAAGGAAGTAGAATTCTAGGAGGGAGGCTGGCTCATCTGATTAAAAGAGCTTTAAACTAGACATTGGGGGGAGACGGTTGGGAGAGGTCCAGGTACTCTCCACGCCAAATTTATACGTTGAGAGTGAGAACAACAGTATAACAACAGATATAGCCAGAGGGGAACGGTTAGGTATAAGGAAGGGGGGGGGGGGCGGATACTAGACCGACAGGTCATACTGGTAGTACTGTGTCCCTACCAAGTTGGGTGAAAAGGGTGAGAGGAGCCAAACAGCAAAAATTAGGATGTTTGTTCACCAATGCGAGAAGCTTAGGTAACAAAATGGAGGAACTAGAGCTCCTGGTCCGAGAATTGAAACCGGATATCGTAGGAATAACCGAAACATGGTGGAACGGTAGCCATGACTGGAGTACAGGTATGGAAGGGTATGTGCTGTTTAGGAAAGACCGATACAAAGGTAAAGGTGGGGGAGTAGCATTGTATGTCAATAATGAGGTGAAAAGTAACGAAATAACTAGCAATGCAATGGATAATACGGAGTCTGTTTGGGCAATGGTCACATTGGGGAAGAAAACTACTAGAGCGTCCCCTGGGATACTGATTGGGGTGTGCTATAGACCGCCGGGATCTAGCCTGGATATGGATAGAGAGCTCTTTAATGTTTTTAAGGAGGTAAATACTAATAGGAACTGTATGATCATGGGAGATTTTAACTTCCCGGATATAGATTGGGAAACAAATGCTAGTAATAATAATAGGGCTCGTCTTTTCCTAGACGTGATAGCTGATGAATTCCTTCATCAAGTAGTTGCTGAACCGACGAGGGGGGATGCCATTTTAGATCTGATTTTGGTAAGTAACGAGGACCTTGTTGAGGAAATAGTTGTAGGGGACAACCTTGGCTCGAGTGATCATGAGCTAATTCATTTCAAAATAAATGGAAGGATAAACAAAATTGCATCTGAGACTAAGGTTTACGATTTCAAAAGGGCTAACTTTACTAAATTGAGGCGACTAGTTAGGGAAGTGGATTGGACTAACATATTTAGGGATCTAAAGGCGGATGACACCTGGGGTTATTTCAGGTTGAAGTTGCAGGATCTGTCAGAGGCATGTATCCCGAGAAAGGGAAAACGGTTCGTAGGTAGCAGTTTTAGACCGAGCTGGATGAGCAAGCGTCTTAGAGGAGTGATTAAGAGAAAACAGAAAGCGTACAAGGAGTGGAAAATGGGAGGGATCAGCAAAGAAACCTACCTTATTGAGGTCAGAGGGTGTAGGGAAGCAGTGAGAAAGGCAAAGAGCCGGGTGGAGATGGGCCTAGCGAAGGGGATTAAAACCAATAGCAAAAGGTTTTTTAGCCATATAAATAGGAAGAAAACCAAGAAGGAAGAAGTGGGACCGCTTAAAACTTTAAACGGAGTGGAGATTAGGGATAATCTTGGCATGGCACAATATCTGAATGAATATTTTGCCTCTGTCTTTAATGAGGCTAATGAAGGGCTAAGGAATAGTGATAGAGGGACTGATGGGAATGAAGATATGGGGGTAGACATTACGGTATCTGAGGTGGAAGCCAAACTTGAACAGCTTAATGGAAGTAAATCGGGGGGCCCGGATAATCTTCATCCTAGAATATTAAGGGAATTGGCGAGTGAAATTGCAAGCCCGTTAGCGATGATTTTTAATAAATCTCTAAACTCGGGGGTTGTACCGTTTGACTGGAGATTAGCTAATATAGTTCCTATATTCAAGAAGGGAAAAAAAAGTGACCCGGGTAACTACAGGCCTGTTAGTTTAACATCTGTAGTATGCAACGTCATGGAAAAATTTTTAAAGGAGAGAGTGGTTACGGACCTTGAGGCCAATGGCAACTGGGACAAATTACAGCATGGTTTTACGAAAGGTAGATCGTGCCAAACCAACCTGATCTCCTTCTTTGAGAAAGTAACAGATTTTTTAGACAAGGGAAATGCGGTGGATCAAATATATCTTGATTTCAGTAAGGCGTTTGATACGGTACCGCATGAGGAATTACTGGTTAAATTGGAAAAGATGGGGATCGAAATGAAAATCCAGAGGTGGATAAGGAGCTGGTTAAAGGGGAGACTGCAGAGGGTCGTATTGAAGGGTGATCTGTCGGGTTGGAGGGGGGGTTACCAGTGGAGTTGCTCAAGGTTCGGTTTTGGGTCCGATTTTATTCAATCTATTTATCGCTGACCTCGGAACCAAAAGTAGGAGTGGGCTGATAAAGTTTGTGGATGACACAAAGTTGGGAGGTATTGCCAATTCGGAAAAGGATCGGGATATCCTCCAGGGAGATTTGGATGACCTTGTAAACTGGAGTATTAGTAACAGGATGAAATACAATAGTGAGAAGTGTAAGGTTATGCATTTAGGGATGACTAACAAGAATTTTAGTTATAAGCTGGGGATGCACCACTTGGAAGTAACGGAGGAGGAGAAGGACCTAGGAGTCCTGGTTGATTGTAGGATGACTGAGTAGGCAATGTGATGTGGCCGCTAAAAAAGCTAATGCGGTCTTGGGATGCATTAGGCGAGGTATTTCTAGTAGAGATAAGGAGGTGCTAGTCCCATTATATAAGGAGTTGGTGAGACCTCATTTGGAGTATTGTGTGCAGTTTTGGTCTCCCATGTTTAAGAAGGATGAATTCAAACTGGAACGGGTACAAAGAAGGGCCACTAGAATGATCCGAGAAATGGAAAGCCTGTCGTATGAAAGGAGACTTGAGGAGCTCGGTTTGTTTTCCTTAACCAAAAGAAGGATAAGAGGAGATATGATTGCACTCTTTAAATATATCAGAGGGATAAATACCAGGGAAGGGGAGGAATTATTTCAGCTCAGTGCTAATGTGGACACGAGGACAAACGGATATAAATTGTCAGTCAGGAAATTTAGGCTTGAAATTAGACGAAGGTTTCTAACCATCAGAGGAGTGCAATTCTGGAACAGCCTACCGAGGGAAACAGTGGGGGCGAAGGACCTCCATGACTTTAAGATTAAGCTAGATAAGTTTATGGAGGGGATGGTATGATAGGATAACGGGTTTAGTCAGTAGGTCAATAACGTGCCACAATGGTAATTAGTACAAAGGGTCAATGATAGGATATTGTTAGCCTTTTTCCAGAGGGTCTGGCTGGAGAGTCTTGCCCGCATGCTCGGGGTTCAGCTGATCGCCATATTTGGGGTCGGGAAGGAATTTTCCTCCAGGGTAGATTGGCAGTGGCCCTGGAGGTTTTTCGCCTTCCTCCGAAGCATGGGGCAGGGGTCGCTTGCTGGTAGATTATCTGCTACTACATGATTTGGAGCATTCAACAGCAGTGTCAAGGGAGAGAATTATTTCAGGAGTGGGTGGATCGGCTTATGTGGCCTGCATCTTGCAGGAGGTCAGACTAGATGATCATAATGGTCCCTTCTGATCTTGAATTCTATGATTCTATGATTCTATGATCCTCTCCGCCCTCACCAATCCACCTTTTGAGCCACTCACAACCTGCTCCCTTGCCCATCTTTCCATGAAGGTGATCTTTTTGGTGACCGTCATCTCTGCAAGGCGAGTTAACAAACTGGCAGCCATGATGGTCGCTCTCCTTCATAGTCTCTCACAAGGACAAGGTCTCTCTCCGTCTCCATCCTAAATTCCTCACCAAGGTTGCCTCCCCATTTCACCTCAACTAGTGCATGCATCTCCCTACCTTCTACCCTAAGCCGCATGCTTTCCCTCAGGAAGGCGCTTTTCAAACCCTAGATGTCCACCAGGCATTGGCCTTTTACCTCCAGCGCAAGCATGACTTCCGGGCCTCCGCCCAGCTCTTTTTTGCCATTGTGGAGTGTTGCCGCAGCCACACCCTTTCATTGCAACAACTCTGTAAATGGATTTATCTTTGCATCACGGGCTGCTACACACTCTCCTGTACACACACACACATCTCCCCCAGGAGTTATAGCTCACTCTGCACTGGCACATGCTGCTACATCCTCACCAGCTTCGCTTTCTGTTCCAAAGCCTCATATTGTTGGAGCCCTCACTGTGTTCTGCCACATGTCTGTGGAGATCATCTCTGATAACTAAGCTGTGACGGAGTAGGGAGTATTAACTTGTAATGTTGCATGGGAGTTTTACTAGTTTACTGTCTGCATTGATACTAGATGGTGATGGGAAATAAGGGTGTGACTTCACTAAGGGATGATACTTGACGATTAGCACATAAAGGATATCTGCTGCCCTTCATAACCTGATCCCAGGAGGGGGTTGGGGCCAGGTGACACCTGCCCGGGAAACTGGACAAAGGCTGGAGGAGGAGCAGGGGTGTGTGGCTGGGGGAGAGTGCTGGAGGGAGTTTCAGTTTGGAGCTGGCTGGGGATACAGGGGGAGGCCCAGAACCTGGGTCTGGGCTCCCCATCCCCCAAGATGGACCTGACTGAGGGATCCTGTTTTCAGTACCTACAAGCTCTGTTTTAGACTGTGTTCCTGTCATCTAATAACCCTTCTACTTTACTGGCTGGCTGAGAGTCACGATGAATCGCAGGATGTGGGGGTACAGGGCCCTGACTCCCCTGCACTCCATAACAACTACTCCCTACTCCGTCACATCTCTCCCCGCTTCGAGACTGAACTGAGTGGGGTCACTCTAACCAGTGACCTGGGGAAACTTGGGGCCCCCTCACCGGGACAATGCATCAGCTATCACATTGGCACTCCCCTTACATAGACCACCTCCATATTGTAATCCTGCAGGAGCAGGCTCCACCTCAGGAGCTTGGCATTGATGGTGATGGCATTAAGCTTCTGATAGTTCACACAGAACCAGATCGACCCGTCCTTTCTGGTGACCAGCACCGCAGGCGAGGCCCAGGGGCTGGAAGATGGCTGGCTCACCCCCAAAGGCAGCATGTCACTGACCTCTCTTTCCAGGTCTTGAGCAGTTTTCCTTGTGACTCGGAAGGGGGAGCATCTTATAGGAGGATGCAATCCTGTCTCCACCCAGTGGACAGTCAGATTAGTGAGTCCAGGCTGGTTGGAAAACAGCTATCGGTACAAATGCAGCACCCCTCTGATCTCAGCTTGCTGGGCAGGTGTCAGCTGATCAGAGAGGGGAATTGGTCTCAGGGAGTAGATCTACTAAAGGGTCATCTCCCTGCTCCTCCCAATGTCCACACACAGCCAACACCACATTCCCCCTGTCATAATATGGCTTCATCATATTAACATGTAAAAGCAGCAAAGAGTCCTGTGGCACCTTATAGACTAACAGACGTTTTGGAGCATGAGCTTTCGTGGGTGAATACCCACCTCGTCGGATGCATGTAGTGGAAATTTCCAGGGGCAGGTATATATATGCAAGCAAGAAGCAGGCTAGAGATAATGAGGTTAGTTCAATCAGGGAGGATGAGGCCCTCTTCTAGCAGCTGAGGTGTGAAAACCAAGGGAGGAGAAACTGGTTCTGTAGTTGGCAAGCCATTCACAGTCTTTGTTTAATCCTGAGCTGATGGTGTCAAATTTGTAGATGAACTGAAGCTCAGCAGTTTCTCCTTGAAGTCTGGTCCTGAAGTGTTTTGGCTGCAGGATGGCCACCTTAAGATCTGCTATTGTGTGGCCAGGGAGGTTGAAGTGTTCTCCTACAGGTTTTTGGATATTGCCATTCCTAATATCTGATTTGTGTCCATTTATCCTTTTCCATAGAGACTGTCCAGTTTGGCTGATGTACACAGCTGAGAGGCATTGCTGGCATATGATGGCGTATATTACATTGGTGGATGTGCAGGTGAATGAACTGGTGATGGTGTGGCTGATCTGGTTAGGTCCTGTGATGGTGTCACTGGTGTAGATATGTAGATTGTTCCATGCAACAAACCTCGATGCCAACTCTGCCCACATATCTACACCAGCGACACCATCACAGGACCCAATGTAATATACACCATCATATGCCAGCAATGCCCCTCAGCTATGTACATTGGCCAAACTGGACAGTTACATGTTAATATGATGAAGCCATATTATGACAGGGGGAATGTGGTGTTGGCTGTGTGTGGACATTGGGAGGAGCAGGGAGATGACCCTTTAGTAGATCTACTCCCTGAGACAGGAGCTGGCTCCTCCCTGGAACCAATTCCCCTCTCTGATCAGCTGACACCTGCCCAGCAAGCTGAGATCAGAAACCGATAGCTGTTTTCCAACCAGCCTGGACTCACTAATCTGACTGTCCACTGGGTGGAGACAGGATTGCATCCTCCTATAAGATGCTCCCCCTTCCGAGTCACAGGGAAAACTGCTCAAGACCTGGAAAGAGAGGTCAGTGACATGCTGCCTTTGGGGGTGAGCCAGCCATCTTCCAGCCCTTGGGCCTCGCCTAACATCTGTTAGTCTATAAGGTGCCACAGGACTCTTTGCTGCTTTTACAGATCCAGACTAACACGGCTACCCCTCTGATACATATTAACATGGTACACTCGGTGGCAGTGTGCCCAGTTAGACAGTTCCACCACATAGTTTACCTCCTTTAGTTGCTTGACAACCTTGAAAGGGCCTTCACAGGTGGCTTGTAGTTTGTTTTTTCTCACGGTCCCAGTGGTGTAGGCTATAAACAGGGTGCCTTGTCATGAAACTTTGGGTTCGTCCTGCCAAGACTTCCCCGGAGCAACATGTCGCGTCTGATAGAACCCGGCTCCTACTTACCTGTGATCAACCTAGCTGGCCACTAAATTGATACGGACTCTGGACTGGTAACTATAACATCGACTGGTGGGACAGTGTGGGGTGTGAATGATTGAATACAGATGCTAATTATTGTATCTTCAATAAATGCGGCGTATTGCCTTTTCCCCGAAAAAGATCCCATGTACACCTCTACCCCAATATAACGCTGTCCTCGGGAGCCAAAAAAACCTTACCGCGTTATAGGTGAAACCGCGTTATATTGAACTTGCTTTGATCCATCAGAGCACGCAGTCCTGCTCCCCCCCAGAGTGCTGCCCTACTGCATTATATCCAAATTTGTGTTATATCGGGTCACGTTATATCAGGGTAGAGGTGTACTCCTTATAAGCATAACACATCCACAGGCAGGGACCTGTCTGTTAGCCCCTCAGGAGATGGGATACGTGGGCAATGATCACTCCATACTGTTCCCCCGTCAGGGAATGAGGGCATTTAAGTGGCAACAAGGCCTTACATGCCCCCTTGAGCTCTTAATTCTGAAGTCAGAAAGATCTGACTCCAGTGAGGACAAACTGTCCTGACCAGAGCACTGATCGTCAGTGTTCCACAGGACAAATGATTGCTAATGTGAGCAAAAGCAAGTTTCCAGTTCACTTTGTTTGGGGGTGGCGAGAAAAGAAAGGATCACTGGGCCATCCAGTGCTGTCAGAGTTTCCTATTAATGAGTGCCAATTGCAATGCTCCTTTTCTGGCAGATGTACCTTAAGGACACCCCTCCCAACTAAGCAAAGCAGCTTGGAACACGCGTTTTATAAAAGGTATAGTCCTGGTATATAAATGAAACTGAGGGTATGGCTACACTTACGGTTTGCAGCGCTGGTAGTTTGCAGCGCTGGTCATCCAGCTGTGTAGGAACAGCGCTGGTGTGTGGCCACACTCACAGCTACCAGCGCTGGTGTGTGGCCACATTTGGAGCATTTGCAGCGCTGTTGGGAGTGCTGCATTATGGGCAGCTATCCCAGCATTCAAGTGCACCAAAGTGCTTTTCAAAAGAGCGGGGTGGAGGGTGGTATACTGTGACAGAGAGCGGGGAAGATAGAGAGTGGATTTTTGGAGCCAACACTGTGTGTTAGCTTCCTGGATTGGAAAAATCACAAAATGTTCATGAGCCCTTAGTCTTAACTCTAATTGCAAACAGCCTGCCTCCAACACGGACTCCCCCCTGTTTCATTCACTCCCTGTGGTGTACTGTGACAGGGAGCGGGGAAGAGAGAGATTGGAAAAATCACAAAATGTTTGCGAACCCTAACAGCCTGCATCCAACACTGTTTCCCCTGCCTCTCATTTGATCGTTCACAGCCAGGTACAGATAGCTCCTGTTTGCTGTGATCAGTGTTTGTTTTTATAGATAAGCAGTTTAAACGGAGCTCTCCGATCGGGGGCTCCGTTCTGTTTCATTCACTCTGCCTGCCTGCCTCTCATTTGATTGTTTACAGCCAGGTACAGAACGGAGCTCCGATCGGAGCTCGTTCACAACAAAACAAAGAGAGGCTGCATAACAAAACAAAGAGAGTAATTTATAAAACCATTCCGGGATACACCTTATTCCCTGGAGGCCAATCACAGCGCTGGTGTGTGGCCACACTTGATGACCAGCGCTGCAGCACCAGCGCTGGAATCCTTATTCCCCATGCTGAGTGAGGTGTACGGCCAGCGCTGCAGCCAGGGAGTTGCAGCGCTGGAAGTGCCCTGCAGGTGTGGCCACTTACTAATTGCAGCGCTGGTGGAGGCTTTCCAGCGCTGCAAATCGCCAGTGTAGCCATAGCCTGAGGTTTATCCAATCTGTAAGTGCCTCCAGGATTATCCATAAAGCCTTGCTGGGCTAAGAACTCTGGGCTTTCTAGGACAGCTGTTGCTTGTCTGGCAGATAAAAGACTGCTGTCTCTCTGCACTGTGTAATTATTTCTCCAATTAGGACTTGGTTGGTTCTATTCCAGGTTTTTTCCACCCACGCAAGTGTACATTTTTTTTTGTTAAGGATTGCTGCTCTTTAATTACTTCATAGAATATTAGGGTTGGAAGGGACCTCAGGTGGTCATCTAGTCCAATCCCCTGCTCAAAGCAGGACCAACACCAACTAAATCATCCCAGCCAAGGCTTTGTCAAGCTGGGCCTTAAAAACCTCTAAGGATGGAGATTCTACCACCTCCCTAGGTAACCCATACCAGTGCTTCACCACCCAATAAGCCCAAGATGCTGCTCCTTAATAATATAGTAAAATAAAATAATAATAAGACCCAGCTCTTTTCTAGTGCTTTTCATCACTAAACCTCAAAGTGTTTTACAAAGGTCAGTAACATTATTCCCATTTTACCGATAGGGAAATTGAGGCATAGAGCGGGGCAGTGCCTTGCCCAAGGTCACCCAGCAGGCCAGTGGTGCAGCCTGGAATCCTTCTCCTCTCATTTCCATCCCAATGCCCCTCCCCCCCTTACATGATTCCCAAGCAATTAATCACTCCAGGAATGTGCTCTCTTCCCGGGAGCCCACAACTCACAGCTGACCCCACATGCCTCAAATGGCATGTGATGCAGAATGTGTCTGGTAGGACGGGGGCCCGTGGGCCCAGAGGACGTGGCTCTGCTGGTTTCTATCTGGCGGGGTGTCTCTGATGCAACATCAGCTGTGATGCCCCCCACAGTCAGTGCACAGATGGGGTTTCTCTCTGTGCAGCTCCAGAGGGTGCCCACCGCTTTGCTCCCTCTCCAGTCGGGATTCCCAGGTGAGGACTCTTGAATTGGAGACACAATCCTGTCATCATCTGGGATAAAGAGGCTGTCTGGGCACGAGCCGTCCCCTGGGGGTGAGAGACAGGGAATCTCGGGAATGGGAACCGCACACAGGTGTGTCACCGATAACGACTGCTCTGAGGGCACGAACCCCAGAGCTGAATGCACAACATCCATCTGGGAGAGGACAGCTAGGAAAGGGAAGGCGACAGAGTGTGGGCGGGGCTGCAGGGGTCCCTCTCTCCCTTTGGATCCCTAAGATTCTTTCTGACTCAGTCACTAGCCACTGGACTGGATGCAGGATTCTCCAGAGGACGTTCTCTGGCCTGGGTGGTTGAGGAGGCCAGACTGGATGGGCATAATGGTCCCTTCTGGCCTCAGGATTCTACGTTTATGTTTTGTTTTACGTCTCCAGAACTCTCTGGTACTCAGGGGGTGAATCCCCCCAGGCAGAAAGGGGCTGCTCAGAGCCATGGCAAACAGTGCACATTTGCAGCCGAGACCTGCCTCTGCAGAGCTCACAAGAGGAGGCAGAGCTGGGGGCACTCACGCCACTTTCCCAGGGTCCCAACGTTTCGTTTCAATTGTCGATGGGTTCGGAGGTGCTTTATCCCATCCCGCATGTGTGTAGATGCCTCTCAGGATTTCTGGTTCCTCAAGGTGCTGGGCAGCTGGGAAAAAGAGCTCCTCTCCTCGCTCCAGCCAGGAGATGATGTCAGGCTTGTGAATGGGAATCCCTACTCATGGGAACGGTCCCAGCCTGCCAAAAGTCTCAGCATTCATTTTTCCATTATTTTAACCCCAGAGCCACCCTTCCCGTGCCTAAAAGGACATGGGATCCGCACAGCTGGGGAAATACCAAGGAAGCCTTCTGGGAGGCGACGTGTCTGCGAGGAGAGTTGATGTGCCCCTGTTAAGACACCAGCACCTCTGTTAAATGCCAATGGACCCTCTATCTCCAACTCAGAGGGCTAAATCCAATCCTTGCACTGCCACTACTGTTCTCCCCCCACCCCCTGGGGGCAAGTTATGACTGGGGGGGCATAAGCTAAATGGAAGGACATGTGACTGCCCCACGTGTCTCCTCTGCCGAGTGACACCCCAACCCCGCTCAGCCACTGTCCCCGGCAGTTGGGGTGGCAGCAGACTACCCCCACCCAGGCCTTGCTGCGGGGTCAGAGGCCGAGTGAGCTGGAGTCCCTTCTCCCCGCTCCCCCGCAGCCATGTCCAGGCAGGGAGAGGGCTGCCACTGCCTCCCAGCCAGGTTCTCTCAGGCAGATGCAGCTCTGTCCTGCTCCCTGCCTGGCTATCAGGGAGAGCAGCCAATTTAGCCAAAGGTACGGGGGTGGTGGGGGGAGAAGGCACAGGGAGAGAAAGTAGAGCCCCTCTCCCTTCTCACCCCTGACGGACCAATCAGAGGGGCACATGACACCACCCCCCCCCGACTTCCCACACATTGCCTCTGCAACGTGGCCAACACATGGCGTATGTTTGGGTCAACGGATACTACTATGAAGAGTTCCGGCTCCGGCACATGGTGCACATGGGCACCCATGTTTGGAATCCAGATAGGGACCCCACATCTCGAAGAACCTCCAGTTACAGTAAGTAACCTCCTCTTACAAGTTGGATGATCTCAATATAATTTCAAGTGAGGACTGAGGTTTGTTAATGACACTGTCTGAGGATGCTGTGTGGCGCTACAGATCAGGATTGAGAGGAACAGCACATTCCCTTTCCATATCTAGGGTTTCCAGGTGTCCGGTTTTTAACACCCCGTCGACCAGGCCATTAAAAGCCCGGTCAGTGGTGCTGTGGGGCGAGGGCAGGCTAGTCCTTACCTGTCCTGGGGCACCGCACTTTGCCCTGGAAGTGGCCAGGAGGTCCGGCTCCTAGGCGGGGGTGGAGGTGGGGGTGGGGTGGTGCGTGGGACGGCCACGGGGCTCCGCGCGCTGCCCGAGCTGTGTGGGTGGGTGCTTGCGGGCAAGAGCAGCGTGGGCTGCAGAGCCTCCTGCCTCCCGCCCCTGCCTAGGACCCAGATCTGTTGGCCACTTTCAGGGCGCAGTGTGGAGCCAGGAGAGGCAGGGAGCCTGCCTTAGACCCGCAGCACTGCTGACCGAGAGTCGCCCGAGGTAAGCCCGCGTCCCAACCCCGAGCCCCAACCCCCTTTCTCTGCCCTGAGCCCCCCCAAACTCCTCATCCCTGACCCCAGCCCAGACCCTGCACCCCCAGGCCAGAGCTCTTAACCTCTCCTGCACCCCAACCCCCTGCCCCAGCCCTGATCCCCCTTTCACCCTCTGAACTCGATCCCAGCCTGGAGCACCCTCCTGCACACCAAACCCCTCAGACCCATCCCAGAATGCGCACCCCCCAGCTCAGAGCCTGTACACCTCCTGCATCCCAACCCCCAGCCCTGAGCTCCCCCAAACCCAGAGCCCCTTCCTGCACCACAGATCCTGCACCCCCAGCCAAGAACCCTCACCCCCTGCACCCCCGCCCCCCTGCCCCCCTCCAGAGCCCCCTCCCACGCCCTGAACCCCTCATCCCCAGCCCCACCCAAGAGCCCTCACTCCTCGCACACCCCAACCCCTGCCTCAACCCACAGCCCCCTCCACATTCTGAATCCCTCGGCCTCACCCCCCCAGCCTGGAGCCCCCTCCTATACCCCAAAACCGTCATCCCCAGAGCCTGCACCCCCAAGCCTGCACCCCCAGCCAGGGCCCTCACCCCCTCCTGCACCCCAACCCCCTACCCCAGCTGAGTGAGAGTGGGGTAGAGTGAGCCACTGAGGGAGGGATAAGGTAGTGGGTGGGGCCTCAGGGAAGGGGTGGGGCCTCTGGGAAGGGAAGAGGCTAGGGTGTTCGATTTTGTTCAATAAGAAAGTTGGCAACCCTATATTATACCTAGCTTTCAGTCTCTCTCTTTGAAAAGAAACAACCTTTCCTGAAAATATACAGAAAGAGATCGAAAACACGTCCATCACCCCAGTGCTTTTACTCTGAAGTCAATGCATCAAATTACCACCAGGTGGCATCAGACCCACAGGTGATTGCAGAATCCTGCCCCCCCCCCCCCCCCCATTTGGAGAGATTTTAGTGCAAATGGTGACCAAGAGCAAGGGGCACTAGTATTTTAAGAACAAAAGCCCAGATCCTCGGCGGCACTTAACTCCCATTGATTTTAATGGAAATTAGGAGTTTAAATAACCTTTGAGGAGCTGGGCCAAAGGGCCCGATTCTGCAATTCTTGCTCATGTTTCATTCGGATGTAAGTAATCTTGCTAACTTTAGTGGGACCACTCCCATGAATATATACTATCCAGGGTGAAGAAGGGACACAGAATCGGACTTTTTGTCATGAAACAGATTACTGCAGCATAGGCGCCGACTTCTCCTGGCCCTGGTGGGTGCTCGACCCCCACTCTGCCCTGCCCTGACTCCACCCCTGACCCGCCCCCTCCTACCCCCAGTCCCTCCCCCTATTCCTACTCCTTCCACAAATGCCCACCCTGCCCCCGCCTCTTCCCTGCTTCCTCCCCTGAGCGTGCCATGTTCCTGCTCCTTCCCCCTCCCTCCTGGAGCTTGCTACAGCTGTTTGGCAGTGGCAAGTGCTGGGAGGTAGGCAGAGGAACCCACAGAATTGGCGCCTCTGTACTGCAGTGCTTCCCAAAGTGTGGGCATGTGCCACCGGGGTTCCCAAACTTTTTTTGCTGGGTGCCCCTTTGAAAATATTTCAGGCTGTTACAATCTGCCTCCCTCCCCAATACCATGCCACCCTTACTTCTGTTCTGCTCCTGGCAGCAGCGCTGCCTTCAGAGCTGGGTGCCCAGCCAGCAGCCGCTGCTCTCCGTTCTAGCTTCAGAGTTGGGTGGCCGGAAAGTGGTGGCTGCTGGATGAGCACCCAGCTCTGAAGGCAGCAGAAGTAAGAGTGGCATTGTATGGTATTGCCACCCTTACTTCGGTGCTGCTGCTGGCGGTGGTGCTGCTTTCGGAGCTGGGAACCCGGCCAGCAGCCACCTCTCGCCAGCTGCCCAGCTCTGAAGGCAGAGCAGAAGTAAAGGTGGCAATACCATGACCCCCATTACAATAGGTTTGTGACCCCCTTTTGGGTTGGGACCTCCAGTTTGAGAAACAGACTTGCCAGAGGAGGGATGAGCAGTGGGATGGGCAGACCTTTAATAACACATGGTGGGGCTAGAGGGGCTGCAATTGATTCATTTTCCTGAAGTTGGGGTTTGGGAGAGAGGGGCCCTCAGCTTTCAAAAACAATCCTAGGTTACTGGTTTGAATCCATACTAGGTTGCTCATGGCATTGAATGACTGTTTGTGACTTGTGTGAAATCAGTCTGTAGTCTCAGTCCAGTCCCTTAGTGGACACGTCAATGGCACCATCATCACACTCAGCCCAAGGAGGGAATGAGCTAAGGAGACTAAACTCCTCTTCCTCCCTTGAGGGGTCCCTCCAGTTCAGGGTTTGAGGCACACTGAACAAGCTGGCAATGCCTATGCTGCTCTTGTTGTGTGAGCGAATGCAGGACTTTAGTTTCTGGCTACCAGTAGGGCACTTTTCACTAGCACTAAAGCCACTTGAAACAAAGACCACCTGTGTTAACATCTGCTGAAAAAAACAGGAAATGGAGTAATTCTCCCCCATAGAATAGCTGATTCACTTCAAACTCCTGCTAAAATAAGCACAATGTAAATAAATAATTAACGAGCAGCAATCCATAACAAACAAACAAACAAAAAACCGTACATTTGCATGGGTGGAAAGAGCCTGGAATAGAACCAAGTCCTAATTGGAGAAATAATTACACAGTGCAGACAGACAGCAGTCTTTTATCTGACAGACAAGCAACAGCTGTCCTAAAGAGCCCAGAGTTCTTAGCCCAGCAAGGCTTTATGGATAACACTGGAGGCACTTACAGATTGGATAAACCTCAGTTTCATTTATATACCAGGACTATACCTTTTATAAAAAGCATGTTCCAAGCTGCTTTGCTTAGTTGGGGTGGGGGGGTGGAGGGGGAGTGTGTCCTTAAGGCACATCTGCCAGAAAAGGAGCATTGCAATTGGCACTCATTAATAGGAAACTTTGACAGCACTGGATGGCCCAGTGATCCTTTCTCTCCTCCCCACCCCCGAACAAAGTGAACTGGAAACTTGCTTTTGCTCACATTAGCAATCATTTGTCCTGTGGAACACTGATGATCAGTGCTCTGGTCAGGACAGTTTGTCCTCACTGGTGTCAGATCTTTCTGACTTCAGAATTAAGAGCTCAAGAGGGCATGTAAGGCCTTGTTGCCACGTGGATGCCCTCATTCTCTGAGGGGGGAACGGTATGGGTAGAAAGAGTGATCCTTGCCTGTGTACCCCGTCTCCTGGGGGGCTAACAGACAGGTCCCTGCCTGTGGATGTGTTTGCTTATAAGAAGAACACGGAATCTTTTTCAGGGGAAAAGGCAATACGCCGTGTTTATTGAAGATACAACAATTAGCATATGTATTTAATCACACCTCACACACACACACACACACTGTCCCGCCAGTCGATGTTATAGTTACCAGTCCAGAGTCCGGATCAATCTAGTGGCCACCTAGGCTGATCACAGGTAGGTAGAAGCCAGGTTCTGTCAGTTGTGACACGATGCTCCAGGGAAGCCTTGGCAGGATGAACCCAAAGTTTCATGGCAAGGCACCCTTCATTGGGAACCAATGAGTTTTGCACCATCATGCTGTAATCAATTATTGTTTGACTGGTGCTTGTTTTCTTAAATTGTCCTTCTCATCCTTTAATCTTGTTCTTTCATCAAGTCTCTCAGGCAGTTATCCCAGGCTAGTTTTGATCACAGCTATCTTGTCCCCATTGATAGGTGCCTGTCTCATCTTTAGAGTCATCAATCTGTCCTCCTCTGACATTTCAATAGGGGCATGTTGCAGCCTCCTGGCGCCCTTGCGTCTGTCTCCGGTTCCACCCTAGAACATCTGGTTCAGTGATGGCTGTGACGTTGCACTCCATATGATTTTATGAAAATATGCTAATTAGTGTGAATATAATGTAACTGGAATATGCTTCATGTGAAAGGTCTCGTAAGGTATCATTACAAAGCTTATAGTCTACTGTGTGTGTTCATCCTATTTGTGTGAATGTATCATTCTTGTATCTGAAACTAGGAATATTAAATATAACTCGGAGGTCCTATTGTAATTATGCAAACTGTGGGCCATTAATGGTGGTTTGGAATCTTGATGGCTCCCATTAACCAGGACAACTGACTGTAGATGGCTCTGTTTACTTGCAAGCCTTCCTGTGAGTCAGACCAGGAAGAATGAAGGCTTGGGGGTCTCATAGGACATGTGACCATGTCACCTGGCACTGGAATCCATCTTAAACCTGGTGCTTTTCCATTTAGAAGGAGGGGTGGGGACCCAGAGCGACAAAAGATTCCTGCCTTGTGCCAAAGCTATAACAGTGGGTGGAACAGACCAAAGGTGGCTGTAGTCATGAGAAATCCCCTAGCTACCACCTGAGCTGGAACAAGGACTGTACCAGGGGAAAGGATTAGGCCCAGTCTAGTCTGTGAAAGAAACTTATTGGAACATCTCTGAGGGTGAGATTTACCTGCATTTAGTTTCCTACTGTATTAGGCTTAGACTTGCGTGTTTTTGTTTTATTTTGCTTGGTAGCTTACTTTGTTCTGTCTGCTATTACTTGTAACCACCTAAATCCTATTTTTTATACTTAATAAAATCACTTTTTGCTTATAAATTAACCCAGAGTAAGTAAATAATTCCTGGGGGAGCAAACAGCTATGCATATCTATCAGTGTTATAGTGGACAGACAATTTATAAGTTTACCCTGTATAAGCTTTATACAAAGTAAAATGGATTTATTTGGGGTTTGGATCCCATTGGGAACTGGGTATCTGGGTGCTAGAGACAGGAGCACTTTCTAAGCCATTTTCAGTTAAGTCTGCAGCTTTTATCCACAGTGTTATCTGCCTGCTTGTGAATGAGAGTATCTTGCAGTTGTGACAAGGAACTTAACTTATTCTTAATTACCTCCAGGTCTACACTATTCATAATTCCTGTTCCAAACCAATTCCTCCTAATATGGTGTCTACTACATCATGTTTTGCTCGGCCATTGGCATGTTGATGTGTTTTTATCCAGGCCGTTATAATGGGAAGGGGGTAGGGTGAACATTTAGGTTCCAGTTTAGACGTGCTCAACTGAGTCCAATCCACACCAGTTTTTATTTTTACTAATAGTGGATTTAACAAGACTTTTACCGGATCACTTTGAGTCACAAACAATTTTGGTTTCTTTGTCTTAATTGGGGAACCTTTTTCGCATGCATAGTCCCTGGTCCAGGTTCTGGTGCTTGTGTCCGGGACCCATAGGTTCAATTTACTATGGGATATTGGACAGTGTCCCACAATAACTGTTAGTACTGTCCCTGTCTTAACAGGCTCATCTCACTGATATGGTAATCGTGGGTAGCTGGAACTCCAGGTGGTATCCCCATAGGGACCCTCTATTTTAACCCCTATTTCCCAGTGATTTGGTATTCCCGTGGTGTTTATAAGGTGAACCTTAAGTCCAGGGGTGGCTCCAGGCACCAGCATGCCAAGCGCGTGCCTGGGGCGGCAAGCCACGGGGGGCGCTCTGCCAGTCGCTGTGAGGGCGGCAGGCAGGTTGCCTTCGGCAGCATGCTTGCGGAGGGTCCGCTGGTCCCGTGGCTTCGGCGGACCTCCCGCAGGCGTGCCGCCGAATCCACGGGACCGGGGACCTCCTGCAGGCAAGCCACCGAAGGCAGCCTGCCTGCCGTGCTTGGGGCAGCAAAATACCTAGAGCCGCCCCTGCTTAAGTCCCATTTCCCCTTCTCAGGCACACACATTGGTATTTCCTACAGGTTTTAAGATTTGGCTAGTATTTTTATCATACCATTTCATGAGGATCACTGGATCACGGGTAGGAATCCATGATTGGTTGGTGGGGAGTGAATTATTTCTTAAATATTGGCTTATAAGGAAAGCTGCATCTTCTCCCATGATTGCTCTAATTATCTGGACACTGAAAGTTCCCAGAAGCAGGTAAAGCACTGGAGTCTCATTTTCTGTGGATTAAAACTGTGGTGGTTAAGCAGTGCCTCGTACTCAGGTTCCAGGATGTCCTTTTCTGCAAAGAATTCAAACATCATTATTTATGTAAACAGTTTAATTTGTGAAACATGTAGCCATTTCAGTTTTCCATCTTTTTCAATATGGTATATCAATGGGCTAAGGTAGTCCACTATGGAGTAAGAGCCTATCCATTTCGATTCCAGTGAGTGACTCCTTTTTCCCATTTTAAGGTACATGACTTGGTCCCCTGTATCTATTAAAGCTAGCATTGGGGTCAGGGCCAGTGCAACCATTTAGGCGACCTAGGCAGTCGCCTAGGGTGCTGGGATTTGGGGGGGTGCCATTTTCTTCGGCAGCGACCGCGGCGGCCGGATCTTCGGCCGCCCCTGTCGCTGCTGGCATTTAGGCGGAGGGAGCTGGGGCAGGGGAGAGTGGGGAGGGTCGCCTGCAGCAAGTAAGGGTGGGGGGCGGCATGCAGGGGAACTCCCCGCCCCAGCTCACCCCTGCCCCACCTCCTCCCTGAGCACACCGTGGCTGCTTCACTTCTCCCGCCTCCCAGGCTTGCGGTTTCTAAGCTGATTGGCGCTGCAAGCCTGGGAGGCGGGAGAAGCGACGGCATGGTCGGGGTGCTTGTGCTCGTGTGCAGAGCAGGGGTGAGCTGGGGCGGAGGGGGTGCCTCAGGGCGGGGGGTGGAGAGCTGCCGCAAAGGGGGGTGCTTCAGGGTGGGGGAGGGGAGCTGCCACGGGGGGGGCCTCAGGACGGGGGCACCGGGGGGGCAAGGTGGAAGTTTCGCCTAAGGCGCGAAACATCCTTGCACCGGCCCTGGTTGGGGTATATCCACCCTGCTGAACGTACACACATGGTCATACCCCAGGATCCCAGGAGTCCTTGCCTATGAACCTCCATCTCTGTGCCTCTACTGGTGGTGGAGGTTTCTCGTTCAGCGGGCCCCTCTATTCTTGCCCCGGAAAAGGGAGTGGGTCTGGGAAGCATTGCATCGAGGAAGAGGGTGGTGCAGTAGGGGTTATGGAGCCATCTCTTTTGGTGGGGTTTGCAACCTCATGGCTTCCTTGACTAGTTCTAGTGTAGGGGCCCTGTTCCACTGTCCTCGCTCCGACGCATCTGTTGGGGAAAACTATACAGATAAGATATATGAAAACTGTCTAGGTATATACACCCCCGGTCGTAGAGGTGCCGGGCCATATGGGCTCTTCCCCATCTGTTGGGGAAAAATTGCATAGGTGAATATACCCTCTGTCGTAGCAGGATCTTAAAACAAAATTGGGGTTTACCACCCGCCAAGTAGCGGCTCTGATGATAGGAGAATGGGATCAAGCCCAATATGGCGAGATCCCTGAATGGGAGGGAGAATGGGACCCTAGTGAAGCTTGGAATGGAGATATATGGGATGAGCCCCAGGGATTGGAACCTATCGAACAAAACCCTATTGCAGCAATATGATGAACTACAGTCACAACACCCGCAGAGGGCGGGGGAAGTACAACAGTTACCACTGTCCCTGTATCAGCCGCTGACTTAAAAGCCATGGCTGACAGTTTGGGACCCCTAAAAAAGGACAATTTCTCCAGATGGTGTTCTAATGCATTTTTGCTTGCAATAAGGGAACAATTGAACGCCCTTGAAGTCTGCCACTTGATGGGCGTCTGCGCAGCTTCAGAGATTCGGCGGGGTCCTAGATAGCATTAGAGTTGACGAGAACAATAGCATATTGACTCTAATGAGACTTTTTGGAGAGCAAATAGTCAGGCACAGTTTTATAGCACAAGCCGTAGCCACAACCCAAGAACCCAATGAAGACCCCGAGAATTATTTAACCTGATGGGCTCTGATGCAGATAATGGCTGGCTTAACACTGTTGGGCAATGCCACAGCGCTGGAGATGGATCCTTCACTGGAGGTGTCTCTCTTCTTCATCCCAGAGCAAGGTCCAGTATCTTCATTTCCCCCCCATCACAAGAGTGATAGATTCCCTAACATTCCATTCCACCCCTCCAAATGATTCTGGAAGGCCATGTCCTTCTCCTTCACCCACCAAACAGGGTCAAGTCTGCATAGCCACTGGCTCTCACTGCTAGTGATGTGGGAAGAAGTACCCCACAGTAGGAGTAGATCCTGACTTGCTACCTGCCCACAGAGCAACCCCCAGCTGCTACAACTCCTTCAATCTCAGAGTGGCCCTGAAGCACCATGAGAGTGGCCTATAAGAATAAAGGCGTTAAGAGCCCAATTGTGGTTAAAGTATAGTTCGGACTGATTAATTAATCACATTTATATTTGTTGTCTCTTTTGCTCTTTACACAATGGCAAGAACATGAGAAAACCACATGGGCCCAGCTGGGTCCCAAAACAGTCACGTTTACTAACTGCATAGAAATCTGAGCACCATTAGAGGGTTCCAAACTATTTAAAGGGATACTCCTCTATTCCTAAACACACCATGATTGATTAAACATACCCACTCAGTCATTTAACGCTGCATGTAGGATTGTTTTCATTTCATGCAATTAAGGAGTATGCTGTCTGGGGAGGGAGGTAAGTCGGAATGACAAGTGTGTATACATTTCAAATTTCCAACATATTTCCACTATTATTTTTTCCTCCAAATAAGAGCAGCACTGTTATTAATAATCACCTTGCCAAGTTTGTGAATTGTTGATATTTTGATATGAGGTGGCTATGTAATTTAGGAACTGCAGGCGAGGGAGGAAAATGTGTTTTCAGTAGAATTTGAAATGGAGGGAGAGCTTCTGAGGAGGAGAGACAGAGCAAGGTTCATTGTGGAGGGCAGGAGCTGCTGAGAAGACACTTGCACAGGCTGGCGAAGAAGCTGGATGCTGGGTTAGTGGTGGGAATTGAAAGCAGAAGAGGGAGAGAGAGAGAGAGTGCCATGGGCTAACCAGATATTTACAGTGGGTAATTTTGACCTAGATCTGGAATGAAATGGAAGCCAGCGGAACTGTTTGAGGAATGGACTTGTGATTATGCTTTACATGTGAGGAGATGGGCAATGGAATTCTGCACATGCTGGAGTGTGGAATGCCCCAGGGAGGCTACAGAGAAGGGAGTTGCACCTGTCAAGGCAAGAAGAGATACCAATACAGAGAGACACGAGGATACAGGCAAGTTGAGGGACTGCCGTACACATACATTTGTGCTTGACATTATTTATATTCTCTAAAGAATGCTAATCTGGGCACAGCTGTGTGTTGGTACTAACCCCTCCTGATACATAGGGAAACATCACTTATGGAGCACCAAAAGTGTGTAATGTGCTTCACGGGGCAAGGAAGCACATAAATCCTTTGAGGAGCATGCACACTAAATATTATGGGGACAAGAACCACTGTTGGATTGTGCCAATACCTGGCAGCTCTCCAGGCCGACACTGCTTCTCTGGTGAGCTCAGCAGTTACTACAGAAGTTAGTATCCCATTTTTTTTCTTTAAAGGATGAAGTCTCTAGCCCATATGGTGGCAAAGAGCTTCTGATTGTGGCTCAATGTCATGCTGTCTCACTGAGCCTGCAGCCAGATAACCGGAAACAATGGTTCTAGAAAAGAGGTGGGAACTGCTGCTATTCAGCTCAACCGGTATTCACTCTGAAGCCAAATGACCACACTAAATATGTAGGTTTCAGAGTAGCAGCCGTGTTAGTCTGTATCCGCAAAAAGAACAGGAGTACTTGTGGCACCTTAGAGACTAACCAATTTATTTGGGCATAAGCTTTCGTGCCACAAGTACTCCTGTTCTTTTTACTAAATATGTAGACATTGTTCAATATTTTATTGCTGAACACTTTAGCTGAAATGTGTGCTTATTCTGGGCATGTAAGTAATGCATGAGTAGAATACCACCACACTTCTGCTTCCCCACATCCAGTTCCTGGCCAGAATGAGAGAGATTAGACTGTGTTCGGTGCTACTGAGCCTGAGCAAGGTTATATGAGCAATAAACCTTGGTGGGAAGAGAAGCTTGTCTGCGTCTGAAACCCTAGCAGTCTCATTGTTCTGAGGGGGTTTTGTTTCCTATCTGTGTGAAAAGCTTTCATTCTGCTGTGAAATGCTACTGTAAATTGGCTTGCAGGGCTCTCCCTCTTTGTGTAAATATTGATCAGCACCCTGCTCTCCCAGCCTGCTTTGCAAAGACTTGCCAGAGGATTTCAGCGGTAGCCAGAAACTTTCTTAGGCTATGTCTACACTATGCAGCTTTTCATTACACGGCTCTGCTGCTTCAGCCGTGCTGCTCAAAGGTGCTGTGGAGTCACTGTTTGCATGGGTGGCATGTTTGTAGAAATTTTGGTGGTGCCCAGAACCCGCCCCGCCCAAACTCTGCCCCGCCCCCAAACTCCATCCCCCCACCTGCCCAAGGCTCTGGGTGGGAGTTTGGGTGAGGGAGGAGGTCTGGGGTGCAGACCCTAGGCTGGGGCAGGGGATTGGGGTGCAGGATGCAGGCTCTGGGAGGGAGTTTGGGGATGGGAGGGGTGCAGAGGGATGGGGTGCAGGGGTGAAGGCTGTGGGGTGTGGCTGCAGATGAGGGGTTTGGAGTGTGGGAGGGGCTCAGGGCGAGAGTAAGGGTGTAGGGGGTGAGGGCTCTCAGCTGGCAATGAGGGGTTTGGGGTGTGGGAGGGGCTCAGGGCAAGAGTAGGAGTGTGGGGGATGAGGGCTCTGGCTGGGACGGGGGCTAAGGTGTTTGGGGGGCTGGAGGGGCTCAGGGCTCAGGCAGAGGGTCAGGGTGTGGGGGGATGAGGGCTCTGGCTGGGACTGGGGATAAGGTGTTTGGGGGGCTGGAGGGGCTCAGGCAGAGGGTCAGGGTGCGGGGGGATGAGGGCTGTGGCTGGGACTGAGGATAAGGTGTTTGGGGGGTTGGAGAGGCTCAGGGCTCAGGCAGAGGGTCAGGGTGCGGGGGGATGAGGGCTCTGGCTGGGACTGAGGATAAGGTGTTTGGGGGGCTGGAGGGGCTCAGGACTAGGGTAGAGGGTTGAGGGTGCGGTGGGGGGGCTCTGGGGTGGGGCAGAGCTGGGGATGAGTTTGGGGTGCAAGCAGGCTGCTCTGGGACAGGGGCCAGAGAAGACTCCCTTTCCCTGCCAGCAGCAGCAAACTCTGGGGGAGGAGCCCCCCTTTCCTGCCCCCCAATAGCACACTGTCACTGTAGCCTCACTGGGAGTGAGGGATGGGGCTGCCTCCTTGCATGGGGCAGGAGTGGTGACTGCGGGCAGAGGGGGGCCCCCCTGTGCTGCTTGAGGGTCCTGCCGGAAAAGGGAAGGGTTCGAGGAGGAAGGGCAGGCTCAGAGTCAGTCTGTCCTGGCCATGGAGATGGGGGGCACTAGGACCCTGCGGCAGCAGTTGCTGGGAGGCAGCATGGCACTGCTCAGGGAAGAGACAGTCCCTGAGTCTCTGCTCCCGGGCCCGGGAAAGACGAGCAGGGGGCAGCAAGTCGGGGCCGCGGAACACTCGGGGAGGCGTGGGGGGGGCACCCGGCTCCACATATTGCTGGAGTTGGGCCGCTGGTTCTGAATATTGCTGGTGCCTGAGCACCACATGGGTATGGAACTCGCCGCCTATGAAGTCTGTCAGCAGGAGAGAGCTCCTGCCAACAGATACTTCCACCCTCAATGAGCAGCTTTCGGGGTTGTGTGTCTTTTTAACACTCTGAATGATAAAAGTTTTGTCTTTCACTTGCCAGTGTAGACAGAGCCTCAGCAACTAATCCTGAGCCATAGCAAGTCAGCCTTGGTATTAATCAGTTTACCTAAACCTCTGTAAACAATCTGGGATTGTTCAACATAGCCGCAAAAGGAATTATAACAACATTGAGCTTATGTCTTTTTTTTAATCTTTGTGATCTACGAAGAAGTGCTGAGGGGTTTAAAGAAAAAGAAAAGGCGGGTGTTTTATGCTTTATTATTTTTAAACAGAAATGTCAAACTGGGCTCAATACAGGGGTAACAGTGAAATATAATAGCCTGTGATAAACAGGAAGTCAGACTAGATGATCTAGTGGTTCCTATTGGCCTTAAACTAAGGAGCTATGAAATCTTGGCCCAAGTTTTGCTGGAGGATTTCTTAGGTCATGTTTAATGTGAGCTTTCACATTGTAAATGTAGGGTGTTGAGTATTTAACAAAGACAACCTTTATCCTAAAAGTTCATTTGGGCATTGGAGTTAAATGGGTGGTGACAAGAACAAAATGACAAAACAAAGCAAAGATTTTTGGTCACTCTGTATAAGGCTGTGACTACACTAAGATTTGATGGACCCTTAATTCCCCCAAAGTGAAGCTCTATCTGTGGTAGCATTTGTGGCATCTATTGTGTAGCCAGCATTCAGGTGTTTTTACCACCACCTCCTCTAAAACTGATTTGGATTAAGAACACCTGAGCCCTGTGAACACTACAGCTTCCAAAAGCAGCAGTAGAGGAGTCACCATCTCAGAGAACCCCCTCACTGCAAGACCCAGCATTACAGCACTCTGCCTCAGTTTCCCCACAACAATCTTCAGCCTACTCCAACCATAGAGGTGACTTACTGCAGTGGCTCGGCCCTCCAGCTAAGCCCATCCTTCCCAGTGAATCCAAGTCCAAAACACAAACTCTTGCCAATCTCAAACTGGGCCAAGCACTTCCTTTCCAAGCAGCCTGTTTTTTCCCCTTCAATTCAGGCACTCTTCTGTCCACCCATTCAGCTCAGCTCTCACCCTGACCAGGCTCCTTTCCCTCTCTCCTCTCAGCTTCTCCTGGGTGGCTCCCTGTTTTTTCCTGAGCAGCTGTTCCCAGGCCTTCCTTTTGTGGAGTCTTCCACAGGCCTTTGGCTCCCCTCCAGCCAGCTTCCCATTGCTGGGCTGCCTTCCTTACCTAGCACAGGTAGAGCAGCACAGGTCTGACTGGTGGTAGTTGTGCACACGTGTAACTTTACCTTTATCTGGGCCTCACTCCCTTGACTTGTGTGATGTCAAAATTTCACTAGTTCTCCAGTTAGAGTTTTCCAGGGCAGACAAGACCTGAATTTTTAAAGCAAAAAGAAGCATATTTATTTAAAAAAAAAACCTTTCAGGCCTTCCTCAAAAAGAAAGAAAACACTCCACTCTTGTTCTTTGTATCCTTTTACCTCCCACAAGCACATAATGATTTATATAAAATATACAGTTCTAAGTAAAGTGTTGGTGTTATGCCTTCTCAGCATAAATGCCTTTGAAATGTAATAGAAAATCTAACTGCTGCATCTAATTGCAAAGAGTAAATCACTCACACATTTTCAAGCATCAGAATGGGTGGCTGTCATTTTAACAGTCAGATGAAGTGTAGGGCTTGTTAAAAAATGTCCTTTGAAACTTTTTTTTCAGTTTTTTGGCAAAAAACAAAAAACCAAAACCCCTCATTTAGACTTTTGTCAAAAAAACAAAACCTTTTTTATTTTCAGCTGAAATTTTTTGGGTTTCAGCTGAAATGACCAAAAATGGTCAGTTTTGGCCAAAAATGTTTCATTTTTTCCAAATTTTCTGAAAGGAAAACCCCCACTTTCGGATCCGCTCTAGTTAAGATGCAGGAATTGCTGATTCCATCTGAATTCACAAGGCAGGCGGCTTTCAAAGCAGCTGTAGAGCAAGTTCTGTCACTTTTTCTGGTTTGGGTTAATTACAGCATTGGAAGTCTCTGCCTTTCTCTTGCAGTCTCAATGCTAAGCTGCATTTTCTTTGTCTTAGTCTACTTCCCAGCAGGCCTGCCTCTGAATATCTATTAGCGAAGTGTCTACTCCCTGCTAAGAGAGACACCAGCCTCAGTCGCAGCTAGGGTTGTATTAAAGCAGAGACATTTCTAAAATCTCGTTTGGGAAAACAAATCATGTTTTAATCTCCTTACTTGATACATCATTCTTGAGTTGTTTACTGTAACTGATCTCTTAAGAGGTCTTCCTTTCCGGTGAGGCTCTGTGGATTTCTCAAGTGATGTATCCAATGAGTATCCCTTGGCTGGGAGTTAATTATTTCTGTGCCCTCCCTGTAGGACGGTAAATGCAATCATGCAAGGAGGTGGGTGGAGTATAACAGTTGTCTGCCCAGCGTGTAACCCTTTTAGTGGTTTGTCCTAGTGATTAGTGCTTGTGAACAGGGCCATCCTTAGGATTTATGGTGCCCTAGGTGGGATTATTAAACTGGTGCCCCTGTGCCTGTCTTGCTCTTAGCAACACAAACATAAGCTTACACTACTTGAAAACTTGCCACATGCATGTTATTAAAACCAGTTTAACTTAATTAAGCACACTGTAATGCTGATGGACTAGCACTAAAGAAGTAGCACTATAGAAAAAATTCTGATTTGACAGAATGATGCAAATAATATAATTTTTTTAATTTGTCAACATTTTATTGGAAATTTATATGAAGAGGTATTGAAACAAGGATTAGTTTTTAATTAAAAGCAATCTTTCTGGCTTTTTTGGCTGCAAAATTAGTAATAATGTCATCGTATGATAAAGACAAAGTGATGTCTTGTTCGATTGCAAGAATAGCAAGACCAGTCAAGTGTTCCTGACTCCTTGTAGAGCAGAGATAGTTTTTAATGAGCTTTAGTTTTGAGAAACTCCGTTCTCCTGATGCTACTGTTACAGGAATAGTCAGTAGACTACGAGTGGCAATGTACACATTAGGATATATGTCAACAAGTTTGCTGGTATGAATAAACTGTACAATGTCCATCATCGATTTTGCATGTGGCAACAACTCAATTCTTCGTACAGTTCAAGTCCATTTAAATAAAAATTATCACCATGCTTCAGGAGGCTCTCTAGGTCAGGGGTCCCCAACGCGGTGCCCGTGGGTGCCATGGTGCCCACAGGGGCCTCTCAGTGCACCCGCATACTGGCTGGAGGACGAGCATCTGCCAAAATGCCGCTGAAATTCGGCGGCATTTCGGCGCCGACGCCTCTGGATGACACCACTTGCCACTGACAAGCAGCGTCATCCAGCGGCGTCGCCGCCGAAATGCTGCCGAATTTTGGCAGCATTTTGGCAGATGCTCATCCGCCACCACGGTCCTTCGTCTGGTGCCTGCCAGACGAAAAAGGTTGGGGACCACTGCTCTAGGTTCTTGCACTTTGTCATTAGTTCTCTTGTTTTCCTATTTCGTTGAATTTAGTCCCGCTCAGCCCACTGCCAGCTGAGTGAATGGAACCCCAGGCCGACAGCGGGTTGAGTGGCTCAGCCAGGGTCTCAGCCGCCGGCCTGCTCAGCCCGCTGCCAGCCTGGGGTTCCTTGGGGGTCCCCAGGCCAGCAGCGGGTGCTGAGTGGGGCTGGCAGCCAGGACCCCAGGTGGCAATGGGGCAGCAGCCGGAACCCCAGAGCAGTGCCCACCACTGCATGCCATCAAAAATCAGCTCGTATGCCACCTTTGGCACGTGCCATAGGTTGCCGACCCTTGCTCTATACACTAGTAAGGAGATGAGCATATTACAGTTGTTGGAGGGCTCTATTTAGCAGTAACAGGGCTATAGGAAAGTCAGTCAACATTTTTTGTTTCTCTGATGAAAACTGGCCCACTCCCTTCCCCATACCAAACTTGTCACAAATAATTGTCAACAACTTAATTTTCTGTTTTTGGCTAAGATATTGATTTTTTTTAAATATTGAAATTGAATTCAGGATTGTTAACAAGCATTTTTGGCAAACAAATTTGTTAAATGACAATCTAAATGGCAACGCAGTACTGCTTTCATGCTTGGCTCACCCCCCAGCCTGCTGGTCCAACAACTGCAGTAGAGGAGGAGATAGGTGGAAAACTGCAGGACCCCAAAATCCACCTCTTGGGGTGCAGAGTGGCAACAGCAGCAGCAAACCCTCAGGTCCGATCACATGCCAATGGGCACCACCGCCAGCCCAATGGACCATGGTGAAGTTAGCACAGCATCTGATCTCAGGGACGGGGCACCCATGGAGCAACAGCAGCTCATCCTGCCCTGTGCAGCTCCCCCTGGATGAGATGGATCACTGCCAGCCCGGGGGAGAGACACGCTCCCCAGCTAGGGTGACCAGATCCAGAGGTCCTGATTTTATAGGGCCAGTCCTGATATTTGGAGCTTTGTCTTATATAGGCACCAATTACCCCCACCTAGGGTGACCAGACAGCAAGTGTGAAAAATCAGGATGGGGGGTGGGGGGGAATAGGAGCCCTTATAAGAAAAAGACCCAAAAATTGGGACTGTCCCTATAACAGTGGGACATCTGCTCACCCTAACCCAACCTCCTGTCCTGATTTTTCACACACGCTATCTGGCTATCCCCAGCCCAGTCCTGTGCGACCCTTCCAATCCCGGCTTTCACTTTCATTCCTCAGCAGGCAGCCAGCCAGCCTCCCCTTCTGCCCCAGCACCTCACCCAACCCAGCCCTGATGGAGGGGATGGGGGAGAGAGGGGTGCTCCGTGGGGGGGGGAGAGAAACGGGGGGATGCTCCGTGGGGCAGAGAGGAGAAGAATGGACGTTATGGGGGACAACAAAGGATACTGCCAGAGCCACTGAACCTGCCTCACCTCACGCCAGGGGAAAGAGTCACACTCACAGGTGAGTTCCTTCCCCCACCCCTTCCCAGCAGCCAATCCCCTCCCTCAGACTGTGCTGCATTCGTCTCTCTCTAGGACCCAGCAGCCCTCCTCTTACATGCTCCACTGCTTCCCGTCTGTCCAGGCTCCCAGCAGAGCAGTGCCCCCAGACCTAGTGGTGCCCTAGGCAGCTGCCTGTTCTGCCAATGGCTAAGGACGGCCCTGCTTGTGAAGCAACTGCAGCACAGTATGTCAGTGCCTCCTGCCTGGGCCGCCCTTAGGATTTATGGGGCCCTACGCAGTATTAATAAACTGGTGCCCCATGCCCGATGGCAGCCTGGGTTCGCGGGTCGGGAGGGACAAAGCAGCAAGGATACCGAGCCACCCAGCCTGTTTCACGGCGGTGGAGAGTCTCAGTTCCCCGCAGAGACCCCCAGACCCTCTCCTTCATGCAGAATTCCCGGTGCCAGTGCATTCGGTTTTGCGAATATGGCCCCTGCCTAAGGAGACTGCAGTGCGTGCTGGGTGTGCGGGAGCCAACCCGCTCTTACCTGCTGTCATGGGCGGTAGGTAAGCTGCCCCTTGGGGAGGGTAGCTCCCCAGCCCATCTCTTCTGCCTGTGGCCCCGCCCATACTCCACCCCTGCTCCACCCAGGCCCAACCCCCACTCTGCCCAGGCCCTGCCCTCTCCCCACTGTCTCCCTCCTCTCTTCCCTCCCCCTCCCTGCTCACCCTCTTCCAGCCAAATCCCTGAATCCAAATGAAGCTAATGACATTTGAAAAAAACACTCTTCTGCAATTTCTTTCTAAAGAAAATGGAGCATGTTTTCCACTGCATGGAAAGACTGGACATGCAGAAAGTACCTAATTAAAAGAACTAAACTTGGGAATAAAATATGTCAGTCACAGGTTTTTTGATATGCTCTGAAGTTTGTCAGAGATTTATTTGCAAAAACTTTGTAGTAAGGGCAAGTCAGCTGTCCTGCTTTAAATATTATGGAATGCATGATGCAGCTCTTCTCTGTTTTACATTTTCTCAATCAGTATTTCTAATCTGATTTTATATTTTAAATGTACTCTTAAGCGTTCATAAAGTAACCATTCCAGATTAAAATAATGTCTTTGTTTCAGTGAGTTAAATATGTAGTAAATTAATCAGTCACAGAGGTTTAGTGTGTTCATAACAATGTTTATTGCTTTTAGAAAAAGGGAACACTAATTTACTTTGTGCGAGCTTCATATCAATAGACATGTTTATGAAATTTCACCAATTTTAAAAAATATGTTTCCAAAGATTTTAGGCATAACAAAGGATTTTATATCTTACTAGGTACTGATTTTGCTGGAGGGTTCTCTTAAAACTAGTTAATCTGATAGTCAGGAGGAAGTGGTTTCTCCAGCAGGTGAAAAATATGGGTCCTATCGAGCAGTTTGCATCACCCTTCGCACTGCTATGACAGCTACGCATTGGGTGGGTTTTTTAATATCCAGCCTCCCTTTTGGCACCTGCAACTGGTAGATCTGGTTGAAGTTGTTCAGTTGTCTGGGTTGCACACAGTCTATGGCAACCATTATCAAAATATCTGAGCACCTCTGTGTCTGTAAAGTATTGTTATGTTGAAGGCTCGAGAGTTTCTCTCGTTCACCAACAGTAGTTAGTCCAGTCTTCTTATTGCATGCAGAGCTTGCTGAGCCAATCTGCGGCAGCCTCATCAGTGAAGTGCAGAGCCCTCAGACCACCACCACATCTGGTTAGAGGACAGTCCAGTAAAAGCTATTACCTCTCATCAGTCACAGACCTAATTAAAGCAGATGGCTGTGTGAAGTGCTTTCATTCGGGCTAAATGGAAAGGACAATTAAATGGCCTTTTGTCTAGTGATAGCTGGAACAATGGAAACCACCGCTCATGGCACTGCCCAGCGTGGCAAGGCCCTGAGCAGCAGCCAGGGCCAGCTCCAGGCACCAGCGCAGCAAGCAGGTGCTTGGGGCGGGCAAGGGGAAGGGGCGGCACGTCCAGCTCTTCGGCGGCATTTTGGTGGCGGTCCCTCGGTTCCTTGGAGGGAAGGACCTGCTGCAGAAGTGCCACCAAACCAGAAAGTGACATGGTGGAGCTGCCGCTGATTGCGATCGCGGCTTTTTTTTTTCCCCGCCGTTTGGGGCAGCAAAAACCCTGGAGGCGGCCCTGGCAGCAGCTAAGCCATGGGGCCTGGCTGCAGCTCTGTGTGTGTCTGTGTTCATCAGAGGCAGAACGCAAGGAGAAAGCCAACAGGCAGCCAGCAAGAGAAGCAGTGGTGAGTGTGGCCTGGTTGGAAGCCCAGAGACAGCTGCTTTTGGGCACAGTACTGGCTGGAAAGGCAGACTTGGATTTCTGAACAAGGAAACTGTCTTCAGTTGTTTGTTCCTGCTGTGGTCAGGGAAACAGGACTTTGTGCACATCCTTGGTGAACAGATAGGGTTGTACAAAAGAATACCTGACTCTCTCATTCATTTCTCCTCCTAATGGAAATAACCAGCAAGGCTCCTGGCACCAGGGGCTGCCTGGCCCCTGTGAATGAAGCAGGTTCAGGGCCCCTGCCCTGTGCCACAATTGCAACTGCAGCTTGGGTAGACATACCTACACTAACTTTACCAGTACTAGCGCGGTGTAGTGAGGCAGAGTGGCCTCCCACTGACCCAGAGGGGGAGGAGCCACCGCTAACCCACTACACTCTGCTAAAAATAGAATTGTAGACGTGGCAGCATGGGCTGGCCAAGCATGCTGGGGAACCTATGTGCGTACTTGTGTTGCTGAAGCCCATGCTACCAAATCTACACTGCTATTCTTAGCCATGTTAGCGTGGTGTGCCTACCCAAGCAGCAGTTGCACCTTGGACTGCAGTGTAGACATACCCTACATTGCTTTTCCATGCAATTATCAGCAGATCTTAGTGGCAAGAAGTGCATGCCTCCAAATAAAGGAGATACAGGGAGATGGAGGCTGTTCGTTGTATAGAAAGGTTTGTTACTTATCTCTGCTACCTTGTCAGCTTAGTCACTTCTGCTTTCTCTATCCCAATCTCCAAAGCACTGCCCCTGAAAATGGGATCGTAGCCTCAGAAAATGATGGAGTCTCATGTCCACATATGAGGATCCAGCAAACACTATAGGTGAACATGTAAATTCAAGGTCAGACCAATGTGAGAACTGAACTGTGGGACAGACAGGCTTGTCTATGTGACCACTGCAGGCTGTTGTATCCTTGCTTTGTGCTGGTCATGTTTTTCCACATAAGGTGCTAAGGTGCCTGGCTTCACAGAGGTTAATGATGACAAATCTACCTCCATCTTGCTCTGTCGTGGGCTGGTGCTTCCCAGTCACTGGGGTCAACCTAACATGATTTCAAGTTTGACTTCAGTGCATCTTTATATCGTTTGTGCTGTCCACCGTGAGAAGACGAGCATTACTTTAGCTGACCATAAAATATGGCCTGGGCATTCTCGAGATGCCAGACCAACACAGCTGAGCTTTTATGAGCATGCTTTGAATGCCAAACATCCAACAACAATTAAGGATTTCAGTATTGGGAGTCTTGCCTCACCATTTGACCCTGCAAACAGATTGAAGACAGTGCATTTGGAGCTGATCAAGTCTCCTCATGTGGTGGTGATATTGTCCATGTCTCACAACCATATAGAAGCATTGTTAGCGCAGCTGCCTGATGGACATTGAACTTGGTGCTTGTTTTGATGCCCTTACTGTTCCATTGGTGCTGTGACTGCATTCCAAATGCAGAGCCAGCCTTGGCTATGTGATGGGTAACCTCATCATCAGCTGTGGCATGCCGTAACCGCTACTCCCTAGCCAGCAACAGTTCTCCACAGATGTCAGAGGAGTGGTGTTGATCTTTAATAACTGGGTAGAGATGTTCAGCCCCCAGCAAAGGTGTTATGCAGACACTTCCCTCAGCTATCCAGTGTCCCAAGAGATGCCAGCATAGAGTGTTCTCAGGCAGTCCGAGAGGAAGGCATCTGGGACAGCAGGATCTTCAATAATAAAACAAAAGCTGTTGCCTGTTACACTTCTCAAAGCAAGCTGCCCTGGGATGCTTCTGCCTCAGTGCACTGATAGCTGAGTGTAAAGAAACTGTGGCCTGGAGCAGGGCCGGATTAACTACAAGCAAACTAGGCACATGCCTAGGGTCCAAATCCATGAGGGATCCCCAAAATCAGAGACCAGTGTCCTTCTCTTCTTCTGCGGCCGCTGTGTCTTTGCCTCGCCGAGGGGGCACCAATGCTGTAGCAGCACCCTCTGCCCTGGCACCACAACCCTAATCCCAGCCCAGTGTGGAGGGGAGTCTGGGGGGTTGCAGAGCTAGCCTGTCCCATGCTCATCCTGCAGTGACCGCTCCTGTCCCGCAGGGCTGGGACCAGCTCCCCACTCTGGGCATTGCAATCTGGTGTGCTGGGTCAAACCTGAGTGGCACTGCAACACGGTGGAGCTATGCCAGTGGAGCAAGGAGCCGGGCCCAGCCTTGTGGGGCAGGCACCACTGCTGCAGGGTGAGCGAGGGGTCAGCTAGCTCACCAACCCCACCTCCTCACTCCATCTGGGCTCTCCCTATGGCACCAGGCCAGGAGAAATGTATGTTTGCCTAGGGCCCGGTGCGGGGTTAATCTGGCCCTGGCTGGGAGTCCTGCCATCATGTGGGGAAACAGGCAGCACTATCAGGGAGTTGTTGGAAGGACTCAGAGACTCGGGGCCACTGAGCTACAGACAGGGTAAGTGATTAGCCCCAGGGCTGTGTAGTGAGTCAGTGGCAGAGCTGAGGAGAGAACCAGGAGGTCTGACTACCACTTCTTTGAGCATTAGAGGTGCTGTTTTTACCTCCAAGTAACTAGTGCCAGTGCTTTTAGGGCCAGCTCTGGCTGCTGGGAACCCTCTGTCACTGAATGGAATGAGCTGAATGAAGCTAAATGAAGGCTCTTGTGCCCTAAGTGCAGGCCATGCTGGCTGGAGAGTGAGTTTGCTAATCCAGCCCAGCTTTTTGCCAAATGGGTTTGCTTCTGCAAATGAAGGAGGCGACTGTGCAGGTGTAGGGACAGCGGCTGTGACTCCCAGCTGTGTATGGCTGTAAGGAATCACAAATAGTCCACAAACAGCAGAGTATGCAGAGCCAGTTACAGGCACTGTGCTGAAACTAGACACCTTTCCAGCACACTGCGCTCCCCGTTTCAGGACAGGCAAGTAACTATTGAGGTGAGAATGTTGGAAGGCAGGGTATTGTATTAACTGCTTTGCTACCGCCTCCCTCACTGGAGTCACTGAGCCAACCACCCTGCTGGTGCTGCCCCAAGTACCGGCCCCTGCCTCTGGAAGTGCATGCACAGTGTAGGCACCTAGGGTGACCGGACAGCAAGTGTGAAAAATCGGGACAGGAGGTAGGGGGTAATAGGAGCCTATATAGGAAAAAGATGCCAAAATCGGGACTGTCCCTATAAAATCAGGACATCTGGTCACCCTATAGGCACTGAACCCCCCAGATGCTGACTGTCCTCTTCAGCCTCACTCAGCACAGAAGCTATAGCAGATGATGTCAATGAAGAGATTAAGTAGCGTGGCTCCCCTCCCACTTTTCTACTCAGACCCACTGGCTTTTGGCAACTCTTGCCAGCATTTGAAAACTTAGCACTCCTCTGACTCATGTATTCGAAGAAGCTATAGTTAGCAGAGTGTTCCTCTGGCTTCCTTTGTTCCTCTGCTCGCTGGGAAGCCACTCGCTAGCTGCACATTTTCAATTTGATGTGTTTTGGACCAAATTAGAGCCCTGTGCGGGACTATTTTTTAATCCTACTCACATCCCACCCCACAATACCCACTCCCACCACCACCGGCTCCTACATTGTTTATTGCATTTTTATCTTACTCCCACCCACAAACCTTAAATCCTGAAAGAGACAGATTCTCCCATGCTACTAAAAAAACAAACAAACAAAGGTCAGTTAATATAGTATATATATAAACAGAATTCAGACACAATCTTTACCACTAAAAGAATAAAACAAATCTTGCTTAAACCACATAAAAATACGTTAACTCCTGTTAGAATAGACACCAAATCGCTTTCTATCCCTAGCTTAAATTTAAATATTAAAACCTTTATTTAAAAAGAAAAGAAAAACTTGCTTTCCATTGCTGAAATTCTATTTATGACAAACTGAAGAGAGATTTAGTGTTTTCCTGCAAGTGACCGCAGTCTGTTTTTTCTACCCACCGAACCCCGCCTGCAACAAAATACATTTTACCTGCTCCTGCTATTCTGGCAGTGGGTCCTGAGAGATCCCAGTCCCATTACTGGGCTCTAGACCAAACCTCCCCAAAGGTAGAAGCATTCCTGATTCCATTTAAAGTCTGCTGCAGAAAGCAGATTCCAAGAAGGAAATACAACTCATTGAGTTCAAAGGGGCAGGGTAGCCAGAGGTTAATCTACAAGGTGCTCAGCCAAAAATGCTCATTTAGTGGCTTAGCAATCCTTTCAAGTGCTCCTTGGTAACAGGGCCCTGGTGAGGCTTTGAGGAGAGAGCCCCTAAATTCAATGAGCTCTTCAGGGCAAGTTTTAGGTCTCCTGATGAATCTCTGTGGGGAAACCAGAGAATGAATTAACATAAACCTGGATTGCCCTGGAAACTCTAGGAAGTGTCAGGTGATCCCCCAGGATGGAATCCCACCATGCTATGGGTACCCTTTAGCACAGTGGTCCCCAACCTTTTTTGTCTGGCAGGCACCAGATGACGAGCCACGGAGGACCATGGCGGCGGACGAGCATCCGCCGAAATTCCACCAACAAGTGGCAATGTCAATAGGCGTCACCGCCGAAATGTCGCAGACAAGTAGCATCATCCACAGGCATCGCTGCCGAAATGCTGCTGCTTTTTGGCAGTATTTCAGCAGTGACACCTCTGGATGACACTACTTGTCAGCAGCATTTCGGAGGATGCTTGGCCGCCGGCCAGTACGTGGGCGCACTTAGATGCCCCAGCGGGCACCATGGTGCCTGCAGGCACTGCGTTGGGGACCCCTGCTTTAGCAGGCCATCTGCCCAGTGCTGTAAAATGTGTAGTTGTAGCCATGTTGATCCAAGGATATTAGAAGGATGAGGTGGGTGAGGTAATATCTTTTATTGGACCAGCTTCTGTTGGTGAGTGAGAAAAGCTTTTGATCTTACCCAGAGCTCTTCAGGGGTTAGTGGGTTCAGATTTATGGTTTATTACAACATCTGCACAAAGAGAGGGTACAACTAACTCCCTCTTTGTGTCCTATGACTACAGGAGTGTTAATGGGCCACTCTACCTTGAATGGCTCCTTAAAAACGTGTGCTAACTACATATGCTCAACAATCCATTCCATCTTGCATTTTTCTGTGACCCAGGGAGTAGCTTTCCCAGACCTGAGGAAGAGCTCTGTGCATAGGCGGCAGGTTTGTATAATTTTGGTGGGGCCCAAAATGGTGGTGCCCCCCACCACTCCCGCCAGGGGCGGCTCTAGAAATTCCACCGCCCCAAGCAGGGCGGCGCACCGCGCCGCTTGCGCCGCCCTTCCCCGGTCCCGCGGCCGGGGCAGAAGTGCCTGCGGACGGTCCTGTGGTCCCGCGGCTCCGGTGGAGCATCCGCAGGCATGCCTGCGGGAGCTCCGTCCGAGCCGCGGGACCAGCGCACCCGCCGCAGTCATGCCTGCGGCAGGTCCGCTCCTCCCGGGGATCCTGTGGACCTCCCGCAGGCATGACTGCGGAAGGTCCGCCGGAGCCAAATGCCGCCCTGCCAGGACAATGCCGCCCCACGCGCCTGCTTGGCGCGCTGGGGTCTGGAGCCGGCCCTGGCTCCCGCCCTATAAGCCGATATAAAATGAAGCTACAGTGCATCAGTGCCACAAGATTACAAAGGTCAATTAAAAGTGGAAAGTCAGAAGCAGCACTTGCCTACTTCAATATACAGTATTATATTTTGTTGCACCTGTTGTGATGAAGTGGGAATGTCCTTAATATTTTCTCTGAATACTGTATGGATGCCTCAGGTTCCCCTGCAAGATGCCAACTGAAGGTGTTGGGGACAAAGATCAGGTGGCCTCCTTGTCCGGAAGAGACACAGAGGCCAGAGGAGGGAGTGTCAGTTTGGAGCTGGCTGGGGAAATGGGGAGAGACCCAGAACTTGGTTCTGGGCTCCCCACCCCCCAAGACGGACCTGACAGAGGGGTTCTGTTTTCTGTACCTACAAGCTCTGTTTAAACTGTGTTCCAGTCATCTAATAAACCTTCTGTTTTACTGTCTGGCTGAGAGTCACATCTGACTGCGGAGTTGGGGTGCAGGGACCTCTGGTTGCCCCAGGACCAGCCTGGGCAGACTCGCTGTGGAAAGTGCATGATGTGGAAGGGCATGCTGAATGCTCCGAGGTCAGACCCAGGAAGGTGTAAGCTTCTTGCCCTGGAGACAGTCTGCTCCGAGAGAGGAGGCTCCCCCAGAGTCCTGACTGGCTTTGTATGGCGTTGTTCCAAAGCATCACAGCATCCCCTTCCACACCGTGCACTTCCCAGAAGTCCGCACAGGCACTGACACTCCCTCCTCCGGCCTTTGTCTCTTTTCCAGGCATTAGGAGGCCACCCGATCTCTCTGTTCTCCAACACCTTCAGTTGGCACCTTGCAGGGGAAACTGATTTGGGAGAAATGAAGTAAAAGCTGCCCAAACCGAGCTTGAGCACACCTGAATTTTGAGGTGTTCAAATCCGGAAGGCAGGTGCTGGGGGTGGGAGAGGGCTGTGGGCTCCATGGGGGAGCATGGCAGCACCTGTCGGGCGCTGCACGGAGCCCGCTCCGCGGGTCTGCGGGGCCCCGGACGCGGTTTGGGGGTTGGAGACGGGGTCGGGAGTGCCGGGGGGCAGTCACGGGACACGGAGCCGGGGGGGTTGGATGGGGCAGAGGTTCGGAGGGGCAGTCAGGGGACAGGCAGCAATTGGATAGGCATGGGAGTCCAGGAGGTTTATCAGGGGACAGGTAGAGGGGTTCCGGGGGAAGTTGGGTGGGGTCTCAGGAGGGGGCAGTTGGGGACAAGGAGAAGGAGGCTTAGATAGGGGCTGGGGTCCCAAGGGGCAGTTAGGGGCCGGGGTGTGGGGAGGGGGTAATCGGGGACAAGGACCAGTGGTGCTTAGATAGGGTGGGGTCCTGGGGGGCAGTTGGGGCAAGGGTCTGGGGAGGGGGCAATCAGCGGCCAGGGGCTGGGATTCAAAGGGCTCTGGGCTGCTGGCAGCTGCGGGGAGCCCTGAGCCCTTTAAATCCCGGCCGCCTCCCCGGCTGGGATTCAAAGGGCTCTGGGATCCCTGCTCCTGGGGCAGTGCAGAGCCCTCTGACTCCCGGCCGCGGCTGAGATTTAAAGGGCACTGGGCTCCCCGCGCTTGCAGGCAGCCCAGAGCCCTCTGACTCCCGGCCGCGGCTGGGATTTAAAAGGCTCTGGGCTCCCCGCGCTTGCAGGCAGCCCAGAGCCCTCTGACTCCCGGCCGCGGCTGGGATTTAAAGGGCTCTGGGCTCCCCGCGGCTGCGGGCAGTGCAGAGCCCTCTGACTCCCGGCCGCGGCTGGGATTTAAAAGGCCCGCGCGGGTGGTGCAGGCACCCTCCTGACGCCCGGCCGCGGCTGGGATTTAAAAGGGGCGAAACCTAGCTCCAACTATTGGTGGAGCAGAGCCCCTGACTGTAAATATTCCTGGGGCTAAAGCCCCAGGAGCCCATATAAGTCGGCACCCATGGCTCTGTGTGGTGTGAAAGCTTGTCTCTCTCACCAGCAGAAGTTGGTCTAGTAAAAGCTATTACTTCACTCACCTTGCCTCTCAAAAGGCACACACATGAAACAATGTCATGAGGCCTCATTTAAGCAGCACCATTGCGGTTTATATTACTTTAAATAAAAGGCTTGTTCTGGCCACTGACCTGGTGCAAGCTGGGAACAATGACTTCATAAACCAGCTTAGCTTTACTGAGCAGCTCCTCCAAAATTGCGGCTGGTATAAACCATGTTCAGAAGAGTGTGTTAAAGTCATTAGCTGACGGCTGTCAGGAAATTACCCATTCCCTAGTGATTAACCAGCAATTTCCCATCCGTCAGGGCCCTGCACTACACTCTATTAGCTTTTATGAGCTGTGCAGGGTGTATACACACGAAAAACACAGTAATTGCTTTAATTTCACTTCTGATTAGTAATTTTCATTCGCCAGCTTGTCGAGAATGCTGCTGCCCTTCTGCTCAGGAGCGTGTTGTTTAGTGCCTACCTTCCTTCTCAGCATCCTTCCCAGGAGCTCGCTTTGCATGCATAATTAACCCACTGCTTCCCAGAGCCTTATCACATTCTCCTGCAGAAGTATCAGAAATTTGATTTGATGGGGATGTGTGTTTTAAAGATCTCTATCATGTTCCACTTTCCAATGACATCCCTGCAAGACTCCGTGTCTTCATACATATAACAGAGCCTAATTGTCTAGAGCAGGTGGGCAGATCTTTTCTTCCTCCTCCATCTGTTCTCAGGCAAGTTTATTAATGTTGCTGTGGGTTTGCATTTTAGTGCTTTAATAATCAGTTCATACTCACCTCTGAGGACACCTGTTTGAATTGCAAGCAGTACTGCATATTCACAGATTGCCTTTTAAAGGGGCATTCAGTTCCGTAGCATGAAGTAGAGCCAAGGACAGGGCCAGTATCAGCAGTGTGCTGTAAGATGGAGCAGTACCTGACAGGAAGGATGGTATTGTGGCTAAAACACCGACTGGAACCTGGGAGACCTGGGTGCTATTCCTGGGTTCTTTCTTACTGTGTGACTTTGGGAAAATCATTCTCCTCAAGCATAGTGAGCTAAACTAGAAGTATACCTGCAGTGGCAGGAGGGTTTAGCCGCCCTGAGTATGCTGCTTCAGCTATGCTTCTACTTTTGGCATGGTAGCCTGATCAGAGCTAGTGCAGGTATGTCTCCTCGAGTGGGAATTTACACTTTCCATCTCCAGTAGATGTACCCTTAGATCAGTGTTTCCCAAACTTGGGATGTTGCTTGTGTAGGGAAAGCCCCTGGCGGGCCAGGACGGTTTGTTTACCCTTGGCCCGCACCACTTCCAGCAGCTCCCATTAGCCTGGAGCAGCGAACCACGGCCAGTGGAAGCCACGATTGGCCAGACCTGCGGACGTGGCAGGTAAACAAACCAGCCCAGCCTGCCAAGGGCTTTCCCTACACAAGCGGCGTCCCAAGTTTGGGAAACACTGCCTTAGATCATTAAGAGGAATTGCCATAGTGAATCAGACCAGTCAGGTGCCCTGTTTCTGGTGGTGGCCAGTGCCAGCTATTTCAGAAAATGCAAAAAAACCCAACCCCCTAACAACCAACCAATCAAAACCCTTTAGTAGATGATCCTGGAATAACCTGTGCAGAGGGGAATATACTTCCTAATCCCTGTCAATATGAAGCAGGAGGGTTTATGGTCCTTCTCTTATGTTCAGTTCTCTCTAATGTAACTGTGGATGTTTTCATCCATATATAGATATAGATATAGATGATATAGATATATATGTGTGTGTCTAATGATTTTAAAAATACTATTAAACTCTTGGTCTCAATTATATCTTGTGGCAATGAGCTTCATGGATCAATTGTGTATCACGTAAGCAAAGTGTTTGTGTAGCACTTTGAGATCCTTGGATGAAAGGTGTTAGAGAGCTACAAAGTACGGTATGTAGATTGGCTGCCTCTTCCTTTGACATTATGTCAGAGAGGGACAAGTGATTTTCATGCACATAATTTTAGGCCCTCTCTGCACCCCAATGTCTGCATAGGCAAGTACACAAATGCAGACAGGTGTAGAACTGATTAATGAAATTGTTTTTAATTGTTCACTTTATTAATGTAACTTCATTAGTAAAGTTTTATGAATGAATGTTGTTTCATTCATAAAACCGGTTACGCCAAGAACTGGCTAATTGACAATAAAAATGCTTGTTAAGAGCCATAGCTGTTCAGTCAGCTGCCTTTGTAAGTTTCACTATCAGTCCAATTCCTGGTTAGATCACAGGGTGTAAAAACACACCCTCTCCAGTGCTGCAAATTGCGGCGCTGCAAAGCGCCAGTGTGGTCAAAGCCCCAGCGCTGTCCGTTATTCCCCACAGGGAGGTGGAGTACGGACAGTGCTGGGAGAGCTCTCTCCCAGCGCTGGCGCTTTGACTACACTTAGCGCTTCAAAGCGCTGCCGCGGCAGCGCTACCGCGGCAGCGCTTTGAAGTGCTAAGTGTAGCCACAGCCTGAGACTTGCACTGTTTCAGTATTGTAACTTTTGTTCACCGTTTATTACACTTGCCTACATTGTAACTTCTGTTTACTGTTTGCCATCCACTACACTTGTCTATATTGTAACTTCTGTTCACCGTTTGCCAGATCGTAATTCAAACCCCATTTTAAAATGCTCACTTCATTTTGTAAAAGCTTCCTCCAACCTTCATTTTTGCAACTCCTGCTGTACTCTTATTAGTTTAGTTTAGATTTGTGACTGAGGTATGTATGGATGATGAAATCAACCTCCAGCCCCAGCCTGTCCTGATGAAATAGAGTTCAAACACCACCGGCTGAAGATGCAGACAAGAGCCCTAACAAAGTAAGAAGAGTCTACCCTAAAAAGAAAAGGTACAATAGAAGGAAGATCAAAGCCAGGTCCAAGGCTGAAAGTCACGCCTGCAATTGACGGGTGATCAATCACCAAACCCAGAGCCAGCGTGACACAGCAAGCCCTCTAGACTCTGGATTCAAACTAAAGCCTACAAAAAGGATGGGTGAGATGGAAGACTTTGGAGGGTAACATTCTGCTGCCAACATGGAAGGGCATTGGTGCATGCCCAACAGAGACCCAGCTCGTCCTTGTGCCTGGCTTTCCTGGCCAGTTAGCCACCACAAGCTACGAACCCAAGCTGCAAAATCAAGCCACGAACTCAAGCTATGTTCAGGACTGGTAACTATGCAGCAGCTGCAGAACATCTGATGGATGTGTGTGTGAGTGTGTGTGTGTGTGACTGTGTGTGTGCGTATGTATAGGTATTAGGTATAATGTGTGTGTATAAGGATTAAAATATTAGTTATTGGTCATAAATCAAATTGTTATAATAAATGTGGCATCTTTGTCTTGCCCCCTGAAAAGTTCCTGTGTAGTTTTGTCCGTATAACACAGGTAGGCAGGGACTGATACAGACTAGGAACACCCCTGTGCGTGCGCTTGTCCACAGGAAGAGAGAGTTTAGTCTGGGGATGCTTAATCCCCACCTTCTCTGTTTCAGCATGTGATGTGGCCCCAATTCCCTGTCACGATCTTTTCCATTTTGTAAGTGGGACATCTCGCTTAGATCATTCTGTGCCACCTGGCCCTCACCAATCACCAGCTGTCTTCATTGAAGCGCTAACTCAAATTCTCTACTCTCCAGTGACTCCTCTTGAGTTAGCCTCTCTTGCGTGAGAGCAGCTGTATAGCAAAATAACACTTGAGTTGCTGTAGCCACATGGACGCTGCACTCAGGGGTGGCTCCAGGCACCAGCGCAGCAAGCGCGTGCCAGGGGCGGCCTGCTGGTTGCTGTAAGGGCAGCAGGCAGGTGGCTTTCAGCGGAGCGCCTGTGGGAGGTCCGCTGGTCCCACGGCTTCAGCGGCAATTCGATGGCGGGGACGCCGATGTTGTGGCACCGGCAGACCTTCCACAGGTGCACTGCCAAATCCGCGTGACCAGCGGACTTCCCGCAGGCGCGCCACCGAAAGCCGCCTGCCTCCTGTGCTTGGGGCAGCAAAAAACATAGAGCCGCCCCTGACTGCACTCGCTTGTGTGCATTAGGATTTCTTGGGGACATATCCCATGGTTCTTAGCGCTGCTATAAGTTGAGTTGCCCTATGAACACTTTCCCAGTGAATTGTGGGAGAACCTATCTGTCCTTTCTGGACACATGGGGGGAATTGTGGGAAGACATTGGAAGACTAGGAGCACTTGAGTGGCACTAGCCTGTATCCACGCTACAGAGTTGTTGTGTTAATAGCTGACAAGTTGCACTCACTCAAGCGTTAACCTAAATCTCCTCTTGGGGCAGCCAGTGTGACTTAGAAGCAAGCACCAACACACTCTAGGTAAGAGGGTTTGTGTATGGACAGGACTCAAGTTAGGGGCACACTCGAGTTATCTTTGCAGTGAAGACAAATGCTCAGAAGATGACCACAGTCTTCTCCCTGCCCATAATCCTGAACATCTGTATAGTTAACTCTGTTTGTCTGTCTTCTCTTAGAGGCCAGACAGCTTCATTCCCAGCAAACAGCAGCATAATCAGTTGGCTGAAAGGTGAACTGCGAGGGAAAGAAACCCTTTAGTTTGTGCCTTTTTGGTTCTATATGTTGCACAATTAAGGTTTTTTCTTTTTTTAACAGAGGTTCTTTTTGGTTTGTTTTCATCTTAGTAATAGATCTGGGTTTAGCCCACACTTTTTCATGATAGGCAATGTATACAAGAGGTCCTCCTTGGGGAGATGTCCGCTCATTAACAGCGTGAAAGAAGAAAGCTAATTAACACCATGTCAGAAAACAAATCCAGCTTTGAATAGTGCAGCACTAGCTGTGCTATAGTTAAGGTTGAGAACTCCTTTCCGTTTAACAGGTCGATTCTTCTAAGTACTCTAAAGTCCACTTTGCTTGGAAATGTGGTGTGCCTCATGGGGGTGCAGGGCAGGGCTAGTGGTCCACATTTAGGGTCATTTAAGCAAGGGGTTCCCAAGACACAGATCCCTGAGGAAAACAGAGTTTGTTAAAGTTGACAGGTTCTACCAACAGTTTTTTGCACAGACCTGAGGATCAAATCATGGCTTTGATCATGCTCTAAATGGGCTCAGTCGCTTGACATTTACCCCAGCTAGTGCATAACACCCACTAACCCCTTGAGGGAGCAAAATTAAAAAAGGTTTTCAAAAAGGAGTTTGGCTTGCTAAATGGGTGCATGCCTGCCATGCACATGCCTCACTGAGTAGCTAAAAGGATTTCAAACATGGCGGTTTTCATATAACCAGACTGGCTCATAGGGCTGTACAGGAGCCATTGGCACTGACCTACAGCCAGCCAGGGCAGATATCTAAAAAGGCTTCAAAGCCATGATGCTAAAATAGGTCTCTGGCAGGGTTTTTTCAAGGGGAGTGGGAGAATGTAATTTGAGTACAGCAGATAATTTAGAAGATGCTCAAACTATTTCTGAAAATAAATTACACATGTGCATGCTTGCTGGGAGGAGAGGGGGGTTGGAAGCAGAGGATGGGGAGAGGGGGTTGGGGCTGATGCAAAGGGGATAATAGGGGTAGGGATGAGGGAATAGGAGGAGGTGGTAAAATGGAGTGGGTGAGAATAAGGGTAATAATTGGAGATATGCCAATCTCCTAGAACTGGAAGGGACCTGCGTAGATTGGTCCAAGGTCATTGAGTCCAGCCCCCTACCTTCACTAGCAGGACCAATTTTTGCCCCAGATCCCTAAGTGGCCCCCTCAAAGATTGAACTCACAACCCTGGGTTTAGCAGGCCAATTCTCAAACCACTGAGCTATCCCTCCCTCCAAGGTAGGGGGGCCTGCCCATGTGTGTGCCAGGATCTTGGGGAGGGTCAGACGTTTGTCAGTGACTTTTACCTCGTGCCACAGTTTCTCAACCCCACGAGATAGCCAAGACCCCTTTCCCTTTAGCAAAATGGGAAGGGCAGGGTATTCAACCCCTCCCCCCCCGACATCTGCTCGAGAACACATATTTTATATCAAACAATGTTTCATTTTGTTACAAATGTACAGACAATAACAATTTCAGCAGATTGATATAATCTGGAAGTGCTCAGATACCTCAGGGCTTGCATACATGTCCATTAGCTGTCCTAGTGTAGGGCTAGTGACTCTGAACCAAACCTTCAGTAGGACCTTGTCACCATGCAAATAGAAGCAGCTCCTCTATGTGCCACCTAGTTCAAGAGATTTCATCTTTAGGGGATACAGACAATACATTATTAAAATCATCACTAGTTATATAGCAGGTAAATTTCCTATTGGGCACCACCTGACAACATTTGTGCTGGAGGATCTGAAAAAGCTGTGCAAACTAGACTCAGTTCACTCCCCCCGGGTGCAAATTGCAGTTCATGTGTGTCCGCACACAACACCACTACAGGCAGGAAATAAAAAAGAAGCCCATGTCCCACAGTTCGTCTAGTCCAGGGACCACCCATGGTCCTCAGACAGCTGGCTGGACACATGGTGCTGGCTTCCTTCCATGTTTCCAGCTGAGAGAAAAAGAGTAGAGGCCGGGGAGGGGGGACGGGCAATATGCTTAACTTTTATCAAAATGGACAAACCAATCACTGCATTCAAAGATGCTAGAATCCATGGAATAATCAGAGTGCCACTTTATCGTATAAATAATTGTTGTAGTCATCACTGGGATGGTCTGAGATGATAGAGGGTGGGGGAGATGGTGCACACAATCACAAATGAGAAGGGAGTTGTCCATGAGAAAGTATCTCTAGTGAGATGTGTGCACGCTATGAAAAAACACACGAGAGAGAACCCCTGCTGTATCCAATTGAAACTGTCGGGACAATCTACGCAGGCAGAATGTAACCACGCAGACTGAAATCTAGCCAGATCACTGGGATTAACAACCTACTCTTGGGAAAGTACGTTAACATAACCCCAAGCAGTCAGGACATCAGTTTTTTTGTTTCATCATCAGAAAGATGGTCTCTCCACAGCACAATGCCCTCTAACAGCAGGCTGGGGAATTGACTTGGTTCTGATTCAGAGGGAAGAGCACCAGCTAATGAGTCACAAACACGACTGCATGTAGCACCTGCGTTTCCTTAGAGGTCTTCCATCAAAGAATAGACCAAGCCCATTTAGTTTTTCAGATGTGGCACAAAGAGGAACGGGCCAAGCAAATGTGGAGCACTGGTGAAACTATTTCATTGGGCCACCCCAACAGCAAAGCCCGAGATCTAGCATGTGACCTGTTCCAAACGCTGTGCTGCCAGGGTTAAGGAAGGGTGAGGACTCAGTTACACACAGGGGTAAGTGATATATAATGTGTTTAGCACTGATGTGTTTGTGTCTTGATTCCCTGGGAGCCTAAAGTTATCACTGCAGAGTTCGGCGGCACAAAGCCATTTATACCGCATACTAACTAATAGTAGACTGTAAGCAGCTAACATCACACTAGCATTTGCAGGTATCATGTGGTTGCAGGCTTGGCAGCATTCTCTGAACCAGCTGTGTAAGGTAGAATGGCTAATACATGGGGAAGATAGGGTTAGAGTACAATGAATATCCTTTAGTCTATTAGTATCCACTGTGCATTTGTTCCAAGCAAGGGTAGAATGGGGGGCGGGGGAGGACTTGGTTGTGCACCCACAAACCAAGCTCTGCCACTTGAGATGCCAAAATAAATTTGTGCAGCTGTTGTAAATATGATCATAAGGCTGCTGATGGGTCTTGTTGGCTTGGCTCTCCCTTCCTGGGCTTGAATGCTCCACTGGGCCCGGTGAGCTTGGCTATTCCTGAGGCCTGGTCTACACTAGGAGTTTATGTCGAATTTAGCAGCGTTAATTTGAATTAACCCTGCACCCATCCACACAACAAAGCTATTTAGTTCGACATAGAGGTCTCTTTAGTTCGATTTCTGTACTCCTCCCCGACGAGGGGAGTAGCGCTAAATTCGACATGGCCATGTCGAATTAGGCTAGGTGTGGATGGAATTCGATGGTAATAGCTCCGGGAGCTATCCCACAGTGCACCACTCTGTTGACACTCTGGACAGCAGTCTGAGCTCGGATGCTCTGACCAGCCACATAGGAAAAGCCCTGGGAAAATTTGAATTTCTTTTCCTGTCTGGCCAGTTTGAATCTCATTTCCTGTTTGGACATCGGGGCGAGCTCAGCAGCACTGGCAACGATGCAGAGCTCTCCAGCAGAGGTGTCCATGCAATCTCAGAATAGAAAGAGGGCCCCAGCATGGACTGACCGGGAAGTCTTGGATCTGATTGCTGTGTGGGGCGATGAGTCTGTGCTTTCGGAGCTGTGCTCCAAAAAACGGAATGCAAAGACCTACGAGAAGGTCTCCAAAGCCATGGCAGACAGAGGATACAGCCGGGATACAACGCAGTGCCACGTGAAAATCAAGGACCTGAGACAAGGCTACCAAAAAATCAAAGCGGCAAACGGACGCTCCGGATCCCAGCCCCAGACATGCCGCTTCTACGAGGCACTGCATGCCATTCTCGGTGGGTCTGCCACCACTGCACCACCAGTGTGCGTGGACTCTGACGATGGGATAGTGTCGACGGCCGGTTCCTCGGAGATGTTCGCGGACGGGGAAGATGAGGAAGGAGATGAGGAGGACGAGGCAGTCGACAGCGCTTACAGCACTGATTTCCCCGACAGCCAGGATCTCTTCATCACCCTCACGGAGATCCCCTACCAACCCTCCCCGGCCGTTAACCCGGACCCTGAATCAGGGGACGGATCAGTCGGTAAGTGCTTTAAACATTTAAACATTTATTTCTAACAGAACAGGAATATTAACTATGTGAAAAGAAGGTCAATATATATGGGGATAGAACAGAAATCCTCTTGGGAGATCTCCACGAAGCTCTCCTGGAGGTAATCGAAAAGCCTACGCATGAGGTTCCTGGGGAGAGCTGCCTTATTGGGTGCTCCGTGGTAGGACACTTTTCCGCGCCAGGCTATCATCAGGTACTCTGGGAGCATTGCCTCCACGAGCATGGCAGCATAGGCCCCTGGTTTGTGTTGGCTTTCACGCAGCATGTGCTCTCTATCTCTCTCAGTGATCCTCCTCAGGGTGATTTCGCTCAGCGACTCCTGCATTGAATTAGGGGAATTAGGGTAATGTTAGTATTGGGAATGCTTCACTGTTCCTTTGCATAACAATAACCGTCGGTTTACAGCCACGTGGTGGAGGCTGCAGAGGGGCAGCATACAGGGATCTTTCCCGGGGACAGCCGCGAGGGGGTGGAACAGGAGCAGAGTTCATGCTTTCCGGATTGCCTGCAGCAGGAGGGCACTGCTATACATTAAGTTTTAAGCAGCCAAAAGTCTACGGCTTACCATGCCTGCTTGCTCCACGGATTCTGCTGTCCTGCCCCGCTTGTCTGATCTCCAGTGCAAGACCCCAGGCAATGAATGCGAAGGCCGAAAATTCGAACTTGTCCTGAGTGCGCATGAGATAGGTGCTGTGCATGGTCTTGTTCACAGAGACAGACTAGACTATGTTAATTGTTCACAAAAATGTATCTTTGTAAGGAATTCACTCCCTTTTTCCCATCACACAGCTGCGACTGTCTCCTGACCTGCCCCAGCATCCCCCTCACAGAGGCTGGCGCAGATTAGGCGGCGAAAGAAAAGGACATGGGACGAGATGTTCGCTGAACTTATGGGCTGCTCCCGAGCCGAGGCGGCCCAGCAGAGCCAGTGGAAGGAGAACCTCTCTCAGTACCAGCGCTCACACAGCGAACGGGAGGACAGATGGCGTCAAGAGGACCAGCAGGCGACTCAAACACTGCTTGGACTAATGAGGGAGCAAACGGACACGCTCCGGCACCTTGTGGATGTTCTGCAGGACCGCAGGCAGGAGGACAGAGCCCCCCTCCAGTGTATCTGCAACCGCCCTCCCCCGCCACAAAGTCCCATACCCCCCTCACCCAAAGTAACAAGAAGGAGGGGCTCCAGGGGCCGTGAAAACTGTCACTCCACCCCTGCAGAGTGCTCAATTTCCAAAAAGCTCTCATTCCCTAAATTTTGAGAAGTCCTTCCCTTCCTGACTCACCCAAGCCCCAATCCCAGTTTCATCCCCTAACTGTCTAGTTGATTATTAAAAATACTTTGCTGTTAATTACTGTTTCCGTCATGTTCTTGTACAGAAGACTGTGTTTGAAGGGGGGAGGAAGGGGGTTGGTAATTGCATAGGACAGTCACCTTTAGCAGGGTACAGACACGGGGGCAGGATCAGCAGCAGGTCACACACACAGCGCTTGTCCTGGACCACAGAGCCACGCAGCAGGGGAATCTGTAACCGTCCTCCCCGCCACAAGGTCACATAGCCCCCGCACAGAGTCCCGAAAAGGCGGGATGGCAGGCTCCGTTGAAACAACCAGTCCGGCACTGCGGACCGCTCTAGGAGCAGGAGCCTGTCATTCCTCGAGTTTAGAGGCGGTCTTTACATCACTGCACACCCTACCCAGCACAGTCTATGTCCCAGTTTCAACCCTTTAACGCGAAGTCATTAATAGAGAAAACGTTGTTAATTAACAATGTTCCATGTATTTTATTTTTAAATGTGTGTTGGAAGGGGGGAAACGGGGTGAACGGGGTATGTAACTGCAGAGGATAGTCAACAGTAACTGGGTAAAGAAACAGGGGCAGGTTCAGCTTCTCTGTAAAGAAACTGAACAGTCACAGGTCACGCTGCTCGCTGAGGAACCTAGCTTTCAAAGCCTCCCGGATGCACAGCGCTTCCTGCTGGGCTCTTCTAATCGCACGGGTGTCTGGCTGAACATAATCAGCAGCCAGGCGATTTGCCTCAACCTCCCATCCCGCCATAAAGGTCTCCCCCTTGCTCTCACAGAGATTGTGGAGCACACAGCAAGCTGCAATAACAATGGGGATATTGGTTTTGCTGAAATCCGAGCGAGTCAGTAAGCTCCTCCATCTCCCCTTGAGACGTCCAAAAGCACACTCCACCACCATTCTGCACTTGCTCAGCCGGTAGTTGAAGAGTTCCTTGTCACTGTCCAAGGTGCCTGTATAGGGCTTCATGAGCCAGGGCATTAGCGAGTAGGCTGGGTCCCCGAGGATCACTATAGGCATCTGCACATCCCCAACAGTGATTTTGTGGTCCGGGAAGAAACTACCTTCCTGCAGGTGTCTAAACAGACCAGAGTTCCTAAAAACACGCGTGTCATGAACCTTGCCCGGCCACCCGATGTTGATGTTGGTAAAACGTCCCCTATGGTCCACCAGTGCTTGCAGCATCATTGACAAGTAGTTCTTTCTGTTAATATACTGGCTGGCCTGGTGGTCCGGTCCCAGGATAGGGATGTGAGTTCCATCTATAGCCCCACCGCAGTTTGGGAATCCCATCGTGGCGAAGCCATCTATGATGACCTGGACGTTTCCCAGGGTCACTACCTTTGAGAGCAGTAGCTCAACAATTGCGTGGGCTACTTGCATCACAGCAACCCCCACGGTAGATTTGCCCATGCCAAAGTGGTTCGCTACTGACCGGTAGCTGTCTGGCGTTGCAAGTTTCCAGAGGGCTATGGCCACTCGCTTCTGCACACTCAGGGCTGCTCACATCTGGGTGTCCTTGCACTTCAGGGCAGGGGACAGCAACTCACAGAGTTCAAGGAAAGTGCCCTTACGCATGCGAAAGTTTCGCAGCCACTGTGATTCATCCCAGACCTGCAGCACTATGCGGTCCCACCAGTCCGTGCTTGTTTCCCGGGCCCAGAATCGCCATTCCACAGCATGAACATGACCCATTGCCACCATGATCTCCACGGCGCGGGGTCCCGTGCTTTGTGAGAGGTCTGTGCCACTCTCACACTTCATGTCCTCACCGCGCTGCCGGAGGCTCCTCGCCCGATTTCTCAGCATCTGACTGTGGAAGAGGTGGACAATAAGGTGCGAGGAGTTGACAACGGCCATAAGTGCAGCGATGATTGCAGCAGGCTCCATGCTCGCAGTGCTGTAGCGTCCGTGCTGTCACTGACCAGAAAAGTGCGCGAACAGATTTCCCGCCGGCGCTTTCAGGGAGGGAGGGCGGGAGTGACGGTTGAATGATGACAGTTACCCAAAACCACCCTCGACACATTTTTTTCCCCCAGCAGGCATTGGGGGCTCACCCCAGAATTCCAATGGGCAGCGGGGACTGCAGGAACTGTGGGATAGCTGCCCACAGTGCACTGCTTCCAATGTCGACGCTTGCCCTGTTAGTGTGGACTCACAAAGTCGAATTACTGCCCTTAGTGTGGATACACACGTTCGACTTTGTAAGGTCAATTCCACATATTCGAGTTAAGTTAAATCAAACTACTCTGGTAGTGTAGACATACCCTGAGTGAGGCTCTGCTGCCACTCATAGTAGAATGCAGAGCTCTTCCTGATATGATTGCCTCTCTCCTTTCTTGTGTGCTTTGATCAGCAGTGAAATAGTTAGCACCATTGACATTTTAACTGACATCAGGAGGCTCCAGTGTTAACACCCATTGACCAAACTAGGTGCAGTTCAGTACATCTCAGAGCTATTTTCTAGACTTCCTCTAGCTGAATATATGTATAATTGCAGATGAAAAGTACTAAAGACCTAGGTATTAATTATTATTATATCAATTTACATTTAGTTTGGTTTGGGGTTTTTTGGTGGGGGAGGTTGCAAACCGTTAAGAGCTAGAGAGTTAATTTTTGTATTTGAATGAAAGCTTAGATTCTGGGGCACAAGAAACCAACCTCCAGAAAAAGAAAAGGAATCACTGAGCAGCTGCAAACTGGCCCTGCACTGGCAATTTATGTGCAGCCACAAAAGCTATAACAGAGACCTGTCTCCCATCCTACATAAATCACTCTCCTTTGATGATTCCCACAGCGATCAGTTAAAGGAGCCCAGTCATGACAGCAGCACCAGCAAATATCTAATTATGGGGGGAAGCCAACAAAGCACTCTTTTACCTCCTGGTCTCCTCTCACCAAAGTTGTCTGGTAAGTAGTTTACACAAGACTAAAATGTTACCACACAAAGGCCTTGGGCAATTGGGTAATGATTAATGTAATGGTAGCTTTTCCAGGAAATCCAGTGAGAGAAAATGGAGACAGAGGGTATGGCTACACTTGCGAGTTGCAGCGCTGGTGGAGGCTTTCCAGCGCTGCAATTAGTAAGTGGCCACACCTGCAGGGCACATCCAGCGCTGCAACTCCCTGGCTGCAGCGCTGGCCATACACCTGGCTCAGCATGGGGAATAAAGATTGCAGCGCTGGTGCTGCAGCGCTGGTCATCAAGTGTGGCCACACACCAGCACTGTTATTGGCCTCCAGGGTATTAGCAGATATCCCAGAATGCTTTTATAAATTACTCTCTTTGTTTTGTTGTGAACTCGGAGCTCCGTTGATCCGGGAGCTGCTTATCTACAAACACAGCTCCTGTTTGCTGTGATCAATCTGTGAACAATGAAATGAGATAATGAGGCAGGCAGGGAGTGAGTGTTTGCTTGACAGAAACGGGGCAGAGGGGAGAGAGGGAGTCCGTTGGCTGCAGGCTGTTCGCAGTTAAGAGTTAAGGGTAAGGGATCGGGAACATGTTCTGATTTTTCAAGGCAGGAAGGTAACACACAGTGTTGGCTCCAAAAATCCACTCTCTCTCTCTCCCCCCGCTCCCTGTCACACTACGCCCCACCCCACCCCCCTCTTTTGAAAAGCATGTTGCTGCCACTTGAACGCTGGGATAGCTGCCCATAATGCATCACTCCCAACAGCGCTGCAAATGCTGCCACACACCAGCGCTGGTAGCTGTGAGTGTGGCCACACACCAGCGCTGGCCCTGCACAGCTGGACGACCAGCGCTGCAACTACCAGCGCTGCAGATTTGTAAGTGTAGCCATACCCAGAGACGCGCAGCTGGTCTGCTCTCCTTTATTCCGTCCCTGTTAGAGGTTGAGATGATTATAATCAAAGGAGCCGTGGAAAGTGTTTTAACCGCTCTTTTTAGCTTCCTCTCTCCTACTTTTCCTTTTTTCTCCCCCCTCTTGTATTGTGAAGTCTTACAAAATTGTAAGTAAGTTTAGTGAAGCAGCAAGCTCGCCCTATGTCACGCATCATCAATGTGACTCATCCTAACCTTGAGAAGGGGAGAAGATGGTGTGTTCTCCATGACCCATCTGCTGGGGCTACCAACTAGTGCCAATTGTGACATGAACATGTGTCCACTAGGAATTGGGTGAGATCCACCAGATCATTTCACCCAGGAGCAATGACTTTCATTCACTATCAACCCAGGCCCATATGAACAGTTATCAGTAATTGTTTGTGTGGTAGCACCTAGGGTACATCTACACTGAAATAAAAGACCCATGTCATGGCTGCAGCTGGCCATGGTCAGCTGAGCTTGGGCTGCAGGGCTAAACATTGCAGTGTGGACATTTGGGCTTGGGCTGGTGCCCAGGCTCTGCCCACCCTACCCTGCAGGGTCCCAGAGCCCAAGCTTCAGCTCCAACCCAAACATCTAAACTGCAGATTTACAGGCCTGCAGCCTGAGCCCTGTGATCCTGAATCAGCTGACCCAGGCCAGCCACAGGTGTTTAATTGCTGTGTAGACATACCTTGAGAGACCCCAACTGAAATCAGGGCCCCACCGTGTTAGGCACTATGCAGACGTGCATCAAGAAATAGGCCCTGCACTGAAGAGCTTACATTCTAAGCAGACCTAGGAAGGCTTTGCAGATTGGAAACAGAAGCATTACGGTCCATATCTTCAAAGGTATTTAGGTGTTTAATGCCCACAGAAATCAAAGGGAGCTAGGCACCTAGATATCTTCAAGGACCTGGGCCAAAGGGACTTGCCCCAGGTCACAGGGAGCCTACAGCAGAGTTGGGAATTGAACACAGATGGTCTGAGTGTGAAGCCAGCACGTTTATCTCAAGTAGGATTGCCAGCCCTCTAGGATTACTCTGGAGTCTCCAGGAAATAAGGATTAATCTTGAATTAAAGATTATATCATGTGATGAAAACTCCAGGAATATGTCTAACTAAAATTGGCAACCCTAATCACAAGACCATTCTTTCTCTCCAACTGGTAAACTGGAGGCGAAAGGTTTATCCTATGGCCAGTCACTTACGGCACTGAGGAGATCCTCTCATTTTCAGAACACTAGGATGCTCAGTGGCTTAGGACCCAGAGAGGTTAGATAGCTTTTCATGTAGACTTCTCAGTGCTTTGTCTGGTAGCCCAAGGCAGGTGGGTGGAAGGGTGCTCTTTTCCAGATTGTGGTGCACAATTCAGAAAAGGGGGTGTCCCAAGTACTCAAGCAGAAAATTGCGGGATTTCTGTCTGCAGTGAGAAATCAAGTGGAATATAAGAGGGGAGCACCCCTAAACCTGCAGAACTAAGTATAAATGCATACAGTACCCCAAGGGTAAATCAATGCATTGAGAGGAGATTAATAAAAAATTCCCTGTTCTGGCCATAGATTTGTGAAGAAAAGATGTGTCCCAGATGAACTGTGAAGATACTTTATAATACAGTCAAGGAAACCCACTGGACACCATACATTTTTATTAAAAATCATTTAAATAGAGATTAGACTAGCTGGTGAAATACATTTATTTTATTAAAACTAAGAATGTTTTCTCCCCCTTGAGTTAGCCTTAAAGTGGTACAGCCCAGCAGCTAATAATATTAATTGCACCAGCATTGTTTTTCAAAGGATTCTAGAGCACTTTACAAATATATATACTTTACAGGAATGACTTCATCCATCATCAGTGAAATGCATTCACCTCTGGGGTGAAACACAGAAGCGAAGCTGTTTAATAGTGCACTGCAGCATGACAACAGTTTAGGACAGGAAGTGAAGAATACACTATTTCCAATAGAAACTTCAGGCCAACACTGTCCATTCATTCCTAATGTGCACTTCATATCTGCATATATCCTCTCTGATCTGCTCTCATTTCAAAACCTTCTTGTCACCTGCATTTCAGAGGATGAAAGGGGGGAAATTGTGGCCTCAGTCCTGAGGAATGGAAAATCAGGCCAGCCATTTCCCCAAGCCCAGCTAGTAACAGTCAAACCTTCCATAACAGTACAAATGTCTGTGAGACAGTAGCATCACTAAGCAGGCTTGTGCTGAGAACAGATGCTATTTAAAAGTTAAGGAATTATATTAGTCTGCAGATATCAGCAGAAGTGCAGGATCCTTGCTCTATTCATTGCACGCCAAGGGAGAACAGTTTCTGACACAAATATAATAGGGTTACACTGAGCAGAGTGTAATAGCCTGCACTTTCGTCAGCAAGTCTCTGGTTACAGCCTTTGACCAGTTCACATGAACTGATCTTGCTTCCTAAGATAACTGTGCTGCAACTGAAACATGTAATTGGAGGAAAGAGTAAACAAAGACTGCACAGTAACTGTTTTCTTTGGGTGTTCCTTCTTTACCAGCACACATCGAAAGAGAAAACCCACAGCCTTACAACTTCCATAAGGTTTCTAGAGCGACTTCAGGGGTCTTAACCAGCTCCGATAAATCAAAACTTAACAGCTGCAAGTCTCAGGGGCCTCATGCAGGCAGTATAAGAAGAGGCCCTGACTGGGGGCTTCCTTTCCTATGAAGGTGCAAACCCCTGGAGATTGACATACACAGCAATCAGCAAGTGGCTCTCCTCCAGCTTCCCTCCCCTTAAGAATGGTAGGGAGTATCTCTGGAGATAGGAGCATAGGGGCCTCTGTGACTGGCTCTGCTTCATTCAGGTTGCTGTTTGTCCTCCCAAGAAGGCTGATAAGTAATGCTTCACTCCCCATGGGGCAGACAGTCCCTTGCTCTGTTCTACTCCTCTGTGCCTGGTGAATGATGTATCACAGCAGGCTCAGGGTACAATGGTTTCAGATCTGGCTGGGTGTCAGTAGAAGAAAGCATAGGATGTGGGGTGGGATGGGTGGAAGTGTTCCAGTAGAAGTTGTCAGCAACTAGCTGGGACCCAGTGATGTAAAGCCTGCTGAGGGATCTTCCATACAGTGTGTTGCACTTCCATTGCAACCTGCTAGACCTCGTGATGAAAGTGCCACCCATGAATAAGCTCCAGATGGTGCAGTCTCTTTTCTGAACAATATTGTCCCAGTACTCCAGTCCCTGGCTCCCTCTCCAATACTGCATCCGATTTAAAGCCCTGCCCCAAGTCATGAGGCCCTCATTAGTCTGGGCCCTGTCTACCTCAGAGATTGCTCCTTTCTCTGTCATCTTGATCTACCATGGTAGCTCCTGGGGTCACAGCTGAGTGAGAGAGAGAGTCATAAGGGCTTGGAATTCAGTATCCTTGGCAGCTGGAACATGGCTGTGGAACTCTATTCCACCAGATACTAGGCTGCCTATAGAGCTCTCTTTCCGCAGAATGAAATGTAAGGCCTTCCTCTCTACATTAGCTTTCCCCACACAGCTCCCTAAGCATGGCAGGAAAACACTTTCTTGTACACAGCACACACTCCTGGGATGATGGAAAAAGACTGACGTGGTCATGGGGAGATACTGACTGTCAGCTTGCTTCATGGAAGTGTGTAAGTGCTCAAACACTGTGGGGATGGCATATTAGAAATGCCTGGATGGATGAATGAGACTGTAAACATTTACCAGATGCTCACTAGGGAAAAGATTAAATGCTCTAGGTAGAGGTGGATCTGAAAGGGTGTGGAAGTCAAATCCTGAAGGCTTGAATCAATATGTATTGAAGTTTTGCCTCGGAAACGACAGAGTCCAACCTGAGGAAGGAGTTTAGGATTTTGCCAAGGAGATAAGATTATGAATGTATAGCTGATCTAGTCATCTGACTGGCACACCATCCCAAAGAGCTTCAGAGTTAAATTTCAAAGTACAAACAGAAAAGCAATAAAATATTAGGAGATATGTGTTGTTTTCCTATAAAGTGCTTCATTAAAAAACTAGAGAGATTAACAGTTTGTCATCACTTTGTTCATTCTGCCAGGTCGTTCTACAACTTCTCCCACCCTGGGTCTGCCTTGTCTATTTAGATTGTAAGTTCTTTGGTGCGAGGAATCTCACCCAGCACTTTCAGCCAATAGTGTGATTTTCAAATTGGTAGTGTCCCTTTAATATCACAATGTTAAAAATATACCAGATGCTATGCATGTGTGCGTATACATAGATAGGCACACACCGTATACAGAACCACCAAGAAGTGCCTATAACACACCTTAAGTAACTGAGCAACTTTGTATATTGTAAACCTTTCTCCCTTCACTATGCTTCTACCCCACTATTCATTGCTTTCACCCACTGCATCACATCTATTGGATACTAAGCGCTCCAGGGTAGGGACTGTGTCTGTTTTGTTTGTAAATAAAGTGTCTAGCAGACTTTAGGTGCTGTTTGAATAATAAATAAGAAAGCCTTCTAAAAAAAAATCATAGACTATTTAGCAAGAAATCTGCATTTCTAAATGTAGTAGACCACACTTGCTGATTTCCAGTGTTCTATCACAAAATCTACAGCTCTCCTCCCTTTACCAAAGTATACTGTACTGTTTCTACATATTCAGTAAAATTCTTCCTCCTCCTCAAATCTAAATATTAGCATCCCTGCATGTCAGGGAACTCTGGAAAAAATGAAAGGAATAAAACTGAAACACCCTTGCATGCACTCACCTGGAGTTGAAAAAGATTGAAACACAGATGAGATAAAAGGCTGCAGTGCTTTCTAATGGCCCCTGAACCCAGAATTCTCTTAAGCTTTGTTTATCCTGCAAATGTACTTAAGCATCATACTGTAACCTGTAGCTTGACTGTTTTATAAACAAGACTTGCTCTTGCCCGGGAGGCAGGAGCAGCCTGTTCTGCAGTGATGAGTGCTATATAAATGCATATAAATATCAATGATCTATGCTGGAGCCACAAGATCCAACAGCCTTGGATTAGAACAATGCTTTCTTTCCCCCATGCTTTCAGCTTGTTTACTTAGTGCACTTGACAGCACTTTGTATCTGGTCAGTTTCACTGCTTCCCCTGCTTGATTGGGGCTTCAAACAAAAATGGGAAAGAAAAAATACATTTCAAAGAAGGATAATATGATTGTAAAACCATAACTCTTTGGCAGGGACAGTTGTTGGGCCTGAACCAGCTTTTAAACAATTTGATTCTAACAGCATTTCAAGTTGCTCATGTCCCTTTGAGCTCCAACGTTACTAACCTTGCACTGAGGGAAATAATGAGGAAAGGAAAGGGAGTCACCCAGAGAGTGGGAGGGGCAAGTTTCCAGATCCAACAGCCTGGTGAGTGTAATTCAGAACTCAGGCAGGAGCTGTCTGATGGCTCACCTCCACCCACGGCTGGAAAATGGCATACTGAGGAGCTGTCTGTCTGGACCAACTTGTAATTGCCAGACTCTGGGGGCAGATCCACTAGCGAGGTCAGCAAGCGCAAAGCAGACCTGGCCAGCTGCAGCAGGGGAAGGGGAAAACTACAGAACAATCTGTAGCAGTTTCTACAGCCCAAAAGAGGCTAAGGAGGGAAAAAATTTTTTCAAGAGGTGTTATAACAGCTGCCCTGATAATCATTGACCAGAGCATCTCCCTTTCTCATCCCCTCGCCCTTCAACCACAGAAATGAAATCAGCCTCATCTCCACCAGTTACTGTCCATTGTTCCCAGTGCAGCTCTTGGCTAGCAGGAAAACTCACAAAAGCCACAGGCAAATGACCCCTGGCTGGTGTTCTCATGCAAAGCAAATGGAAAACAAGCAGTGCCACTTCTACCCTGGCATGGCCAAGACAACATGGGAAAGGGCAGGAGTGTGCTAAGGGAGCCAGGCTCCTCCAGCGCAACACCTCTCCGGGCTGGCCACAATTTCTGCAGGAATTGATTGTGTGTGTTGGAAAGGATCTTTGTTCACTCTGGGAGTTGGAGACATTAGTCTGGGCCCTAACTTAGCTCTGATGGCTCCTTGAATGAGATCCAGCCAGGGCAGAACTGCAAGTTCCACGCACGTTGGTCAACTCTACTAACAGTTTCCCAGCAATCTAGTCATAGTGCACATGTATGTGTAACCCACACACCTCCTGGGTATGGTGTTTTGGCCCATCTAGTGGCACCAAGACCACATAGAGTGAAAGATCGTTAAATGAGTCTGCTCTACTGCCTTAGCAAAGAGCCAGTTGGCTTTTAGCTCATGCAGTAGAGGCTCATGCACTAAGCTCCAGAGGTCCCCTGTTCTATCCTTCCTGCCAGCGACCGGGGTCTGTCAGTGTTATATAGGTACCCTTTACTAGAGGGGCCTCTGAACTTTATTGGGAGTGTTCCAGGGGAAAAGCCTGTGTGCTGCAATCTAGCCTTAGAGACTATAACTCCCATGATGCCTTGGAAAAGAGGGAGAGACTTCCTCATGCAGGGAGAGCAGGCCATGGATTCCATTTTGGGAAAAGGAGTGAGACTGCTGCTGTGGAGCTCGGTCCATACCAGGAGCTTTGATTGAGCAGGGAGCCTCAGAGGCTGTTGATGGCTTCACTGGGGTCAGAGCAGAGACCGTTGCTGTGCCTAGAGCTGACTGGGGTGAGCTTGCAGTGAAGGAACTGTGAGTAACCCCCACTCTTGTTTGGGAAAGTACTTGCAAGGAAAGGGGCACAGCAGAGAGATTGAGTCTGAAGAGATGCAGAGTGATCTGCCCACCGAACCAGGACCCAGAGCTGCTGACATTTGGTGCAGCCGGCTCCAATCGTCAGAGGGGTTGTGCAGCTTGTTGCCTTGGCTGGACTGATACACAGAACCAATGGAGTATTGTCTCCAGCTGCAGATCTTCAAGCGTGCCCATGCAGCAAGTGTCTAGGACTCTGAAAACCAGAGGAGTGTACACTCTGGGGTGGGGTAAATGGTGGCAGTGTAACTGTTAGTTACATAAGTTTCATTTATTACTGTATACTATACAGTAACTCTTCACTTAAAGTCATCCCAGTTAACATTGTTACGTTGCTGATCAATTAGGGAACATGCTCATTTAAAGTTGCGCAATGCTCCCTTCTAATGTTGTTTGGCAGCCGCCTGTTTTGTCTACTGCTTGGACAAAGAGCGGCCTGTTGAAGCTAGCTGGTGGGGGCTTGGAACCAGGGTGGACTGGCAGCCCCCCTATCAACTCCCCACTCCCCTAAGTTCCCTGTGCTGCAGCCACCCAGCAGGCTATCAATTGCCAGCAGTTCAGCTGTCCCTCCCCACACTGCCATGTGGTGCTCCTGCCCTCTGCTTTGGAGCTGTTCCCTGAGATTCCTGCTTGCTGTACGGGGGGGGGGGGAAGGAAAAGGGGGGCTGTCAGGGTGTCCCCCTCCCCCCTGCTTCTGCACCCCACTTACCCATCTTCCATAGAGCAGGGGGGACACACCAGGGCTCAGGAGGGAGGGAGCTTGCAGCAGCTGGTCTCAGCAAGCTGATCTAATTAACAAGGCAGTGTATTTAAAAGGGGAAATGTGCATCTCTCTCTGTCACACATACCTCCTCCCTCCATTCCTGCTGCCTTGTAGAGTGAGAGAGTTAACCCTTGAGGGCTCAGCCAATTGCTAGTTCATCATTTAGCAGTAAGGGAAATATCCCACCCTCTGACTCCTCCACTTCAACCAAGCTTCACAATCATCATCACAGTGTACCAGTATTAAATTGTTTGTTTAAAACTTAGAGAGAGTGTGAGTGTGAGTGTGTGTGTTGAAAAAAATATCCCTGGAACCTAACCCCCTCATTTAGATTAATTCTTATGGGGAAATTGGATTCGCTTAGCATAATTTCACTTAAAGTTGCATTTTTCAGGAACATAACTACAACGTTCACTGAGGAGTTACTGTATTTAATTGATTTTATTCAACTGGCCCCTGCGGATTTAAATTAGTAGTGACATATAATCTTAGACTGTTATACCCTGATTAAGTTGTTACGTAAGGGTGTGTTAACTCTAATTTAAGTATATTGAATATAATTTATAATTGGTATTTTTGAGTTATGCCCATGCCACAGATTACATTATTATTTAGTATTAGAATAGCTTTATTCCTGGAGGTTCCCACGGCACACCATTGCATGTGTACAGGGGCCAGCCAGGTGGAGGCACCACCAATTTTAAATTCCTCTAGGAATAAAGGAACTGCAGCAGAGGGGTGAACAGAGGATTCCCACCTATCCAACAGCACCACTGGGATACTCAGGACCTTCTTTAATGTCAACAACATCAGGCGCCCAGGCACACAGGTGAGTGTTGCCTGCTCCCGAGTAACCCAGGGAGGAAAGGGGGGTCACACACACAATGGTCCTGGGCTGGCTGCCAGTCACAGTGGCTTTCTGAGACAGCAGTGCCACCTCCCCAGGCTGCCCTGGAGTCCTGTCCGCATCCTCCCAGTCCTGCTCCTGCATGCCACTTACCCCTTCTCCATATAGAGCAGGGAGGGGACACAGACAGAGAGAGCTTGGGCAGCAGCTGCTCTCTCAACTTCCTGATACACTTAAAAAGACAATGCACTTAAGAGTGGGTCAGCTTGCTTAAAGGGGTAGTGTGCATCTCTTTCTCTCTCCCACACACAAGGTGTGTGTCTGTTTCTGTCTGCTATGCTGTCTCCCCTCCCTCATGTTCATGCTGCCTTGTGTGAGAGACTACATTAACAACATGTTAATCCTTGAGGGCTCAGCTGAGTGCTAGTTCATCATTTAGCAGCAAGGCATTCCCTGGGAAATATCCCTCTCTCTTCCACCCTCTAACTTCACCACCTCAACCAAGCTTCACAATCATCATAGCTGTGAATAGTATTAAGTTGTTTGTTTAAAACATATATTGTGTGTATATCTATAAAATATATAGATTTTTTTGTCTGGTGAAAAAAAATTTCCCTGGAACCTCTCCCCCCCCCCCCCCCATTTACATTAATTCTTATGGGGAAATTGGATTCGCTTAACACAGTTTCGCTTAAAGTTGCATTTTTCAGGAACATAACTACAACGTTAAGCGAGGAGTTACTGTACAGCTACGTCTCTATAGGGAGAGGAAGCCTGCAGCTGAAATGGCTTAGAATAGGACTCTCATTAGTGAAAGAGCAAGGGTTGAAACAGAGAGGGAAGCCTCCAGGGAACAGAAGAGCTCTAAGGCTATTGAAAAAGCTAACGTGGTATCCTTGACTGCCCTGAACAGGGATTGAGAATGGTGTTGGAGCACCGTTATCAGACTGTGCTACACTATCTAGAGGGTTAGGCTAAAGAAAGAAAAGCCCTCTTCTTATTGGTAAAGGAAACCAATGCCAGGGACCCCACTAGATAAAACAGCTGAAACATAGTTGTTGCTAGTACCATGATATAACAGGCTGGCAGTGTTTGACTGAAGCCCCCGCTCTGTTGGCAGACAAAGACCCTGTTAGAAGTGTGTTTCACTGACTCATTACTGCAGCTGGCTCATTGCTCATTTGGACATGAGGGAGGTGGGAGTGTCTTTCCAAAGAGACAGAGGATCTAGAGCAGGGGTCGGCAACCTTTCAGAAGTGGTGTGCCGAGTCTTCATTTAGTCACTCTAATTTAAGGTTTCGCGTGCCAGTAATACATTTTAACCTTTTTAGAAAGTCTCTTTCTATGTCTATAATATATAACTAAACTATTGTTGTATGTAAAGTAAATAAGGTTTTTAAAATGTTTAAGAAGCTTCATTTAAAATTAAATTAAAATACAGAGCCCCTGGACCAGTGGCCAGGACCTGGGCAGTGTGAGTGCCACTGAAAATCAGCTCGCATGCTGCCTTCGGCACCCGTGCCATAGGTTGCCTACCCCTGATCTAGAGTATGGTCTGAGCAGCCTTTCGAGAGGAACTCTGGGAACAGCCAACCATGGGGAGAAGGCTAGGGCAGAGTTTTGTGCTGTTTCTCCTTGTAAATGGCATCCTTGTAATCTGTCCATCTGTTTTGTCTGTTTGGATTGTAAGCTCTCCAGGGCAAGAACAGTCTCTTACACTGTGTTTGTGCTGTGCCTAGCACAACGAGCCCCAATCTCACTGCTACCTTTGGTTACTACCATAATACAAATAAATAAACCATGAGCCATTTGGGGTTCTGTGACAGTGTACTCCATAAGGCTTTATGGGGTGGGGGTGCTCATAAATGTATGTATGATATAACTGGAATGGGGTTTTGCAAATCTCCATTTTGTGACTGGATTCTACACAGGGTGAGGCGGGGGGTCTCCACCCACAAGAGAGAGTCTATTTAAATCTCTGGGAGACCCCCCTCCTCACCCTGTGTAGAATCCAGTCACAAAATGGAGATTTGGAATCACATGGGCAAGTCACCTGCCCATGCATGACTCAGGACTTGCAGGGAGCAGCCATTACCCACATGCTACCTTGAACATCCTCAGGTAGACTTCTTATGTGGATTGGAGTCTTCCAAGCTCTTTTGTCTATTAAATGCTTCCTGATTGAGCACATTCCTTTCCCAAGGAGTGACCAAAGGTTTTAACTAAGGCTACTTAGAAATCAAGCAATTATACAGCCAGTGTTCATAACTTTGAGCACACAAATGGTGCCTACATACAACTAGGATGAACATAACCTTTACATAGATATGTTACATGGCATATGCAGCAAAACCCTATTCCAGTTATATCATACATACATTTATGAGCACTCCCACCCCATAAAGCCTTATGGAGTACACTGTCACAGGTTCCTTTTGTGAATAAAAACAAGAAGCTTGATCCACTACAACATGTTAACTGTGTTTGGAACAAGGTGGAAGCCGCACTTCATTTCAGTCACAGTGGAGACAGGCCCTAGGATAGGCAAAGAAAGAAGAACTCTCCCAGAGAATCAAGTTGTGGGGAGAGTTCAGAAGAGGATGAGCAGCCTTGCAGTATTCAGATTCACAATGTCAGCCATAGGAGAGTTGTTCAGATTCCTCTATCCTCAATTCTTTGGATGGCAGTCAGGTGGGAAGTGAGTTGGGACTTCATACCAGATCTGAGGTTTCTTGCATTGGATACAGAAGTTGAGTCCTGGGTTCCAAGCATGTCACCTCATTAGCAGTGTCACAGGACGTTAGCCAGACTAGCATATCACAAGGCTCCCCTGGCATCGAAATACTCTAGCTATCCAGAGGTCCTCTCCTCACAACACTATACAAGTCTGAGTCCCTGCCTAACTGTGAACCAGCGGATACCACTGTCTAGACATTTCAGGTGTTGTCCAGGGCATACTTCACCTCTTGTAAAGTCTCTTGATATTCCTCCTGCGCTACAGCTATTTTATTATACTGCCTTTGCAAATGTAATATAATACTATAAAGTTATGGTATTAACCCATTAGCTTTCACTTGTCCAAGCAGAGCACCATTTTTCTCCTGGCTTGGGGAGGTTTTTGAGTTAGGAGTGACTCACCCACAGACACATCTGAGAGGCATCTGTAACAAAATATGATTGGCATTCCAATTTATAAAATCTGTCTGGCAAGCTGGGCCCCCTTCCAATGTTTCCTGGAAACATGAGGATTTAGAGAAGAAGTCTCCATCATTGGTTCAGTATGGACCCAGCACCACTATGGCTTTAGACAGTGCTGTGCTGCTGGCAGAGCAACCTTCTGGATGAGATCCAACCAGAGGTCCTGAGCATTTGGGGTCACCAATCACAAGATCCTATGGCACTTTTCACCATACTAGTGTCACAGCAAAATTCCAACCTGGGTTATTACATGTACCTACATACCCCATTACAATATTACTCCAGAACCATATTATTCTTTACTTCCTGTCCTAAACTGTTTTCAGTGTTGCTGTGTGCTTCTCTGTTTCTCCCCTGCAAGGGGGGGGGGGAGGAGAAGGGGCGGTGCTGCTTTTCAGTGCTAGGTGATTCCTGCATATAAACATTCAAAAGTGTTTTGGGCACTTTTGGGATAAAAGATGTTGTTTCATTATAACAATAAAACCAAGCCTAAAGCCAATGGAAATCTGCCTGAGTAAAAAGCAAGTTAAAAAAAGAAAAATAATGTAAGGATTTCAGGTTTGACACACAGTTTGGTGTCGTATGTGATCCTCAGGTTCCTGGCAGATAATAAAGACAATGAATAATTTCTGTGTTAAACCTCTATTTTTTTTTTTTGCAAAATAGTATTGCTTCATCTTGTTTGTTTTATCCTTAAAAAGAGACCCTGATGTCAGCTTAATGCTCCAGAAGGTGCTGGCCTGCAGACAGGAGTCATCTGTTTATCCTCAGAACAGGTATTGCACAGCATAGGCGGCGAGTTCCATACCCATGTGGTGCTCGGGCACCAGGAATATTCAGAACCAGGGGCCCAAGTCCAGCAATATGTGGAGCTGGGTGCCCCCCCCCACCTGTGGCCCCTCCCCCACACCTCCCCAAGTGTTGCGCGGCCCCGACTTGCTGCCCCCTGCTCCTCTTTCCCGGGCCCGGGAGCAGAGACTCAGGGACTGTCTCTTCCCTGAGCAGTGCCATGCTGCCTCCCAGCAACTGCTGCCGCAGGGTCCTAGTGCCCCCCATCTCCATGGCCAGGACAGACTGACTCTGAGCCTGCCCTTCCTCCTCGAACCCTTCCCTTTTCTGGCAGGACCCTCAAGCAGCACAGGGGGGCCCCCCTCTGCCCGCAGTCACCACTCCTGCCCCATGCAAGGAGGCAGCCCCATCCCTCACTCCCAGTGAGGCTACAGTGACAGTGTGCTATTGAAGGGGCAGGAAAGGGGGGGCTCCTCCCCCAGAGTTTGCTGCTGCTGGCAGGGAAAGGGCTGGGGGGAGTCTTCTCTGGCCCCTGTCCCAGAGTAGCCTGCTTGCACCCCAAACTCATCCCCAGCTCTGCCCCACCCCAGAGCCCCCCCACCGCACCCTCAACCCTCTACCCTAGTCCTGAGCCCCTCCAGCCCCCCAAACACCTTATCCCCAGTCCCAGCCAGAGCCCTCATCCCCCTGCACTCTAACCCTCTGCCTGAGCCCCTCCAGCACCCCAAACACCTTATCCCCACTCCCAGCCAGAGCCCTCATCCCCCCGCACCCTGACCCTCTGCCTGATCCCCAAGCCCCTCCAACCCCCCAAACACCTTATCCTCAGTCCCAGCCACAGCCCTCATCCCCGCCCCTGACCCTCTGCCTGAGCCCCTCCAGCCCCCCAAACACCTTATCCCCAGTCCCAGCCAGAGCCCTCATCCCCACACCTGACCCTCTGCCTGAGCCCTGAGCCCCTCCAGCCCCCCAAACACCTTATCCCCAGTCCCAGCCAGAGCCCTCATCCCCCACACTCCTACTCTTGCCCTGAGCCCCTCCCACACCCTAAACCCCTCATTGCCAGCCGAGAGCCCTCACCCCCTACACCCTTACTCTCGCCCTGAGCCCCTCCCACACTCCAAACCCCTCATCTGCAGCCACACCCCACAGCCTTCATCCCTGCACCCCATCCCTCTGCACCCCTCCCATCCCCAAACTCCCTCCCAGAGCCTGCATCCTGCATCCTGCACCCCAATCCCCTGCCCCAGCCTAGGGTCTGCACCCCAGACCTCCTCCCTCACCCAAACTCCCACCCAGAGCCTTGGGCAGGTGGGGGGTAGAGTTTGGGGGCGGTGCAGAGCTTGGGCGGGGTGGGTTCTGGGCACCACCAAAATTTCTAGAAACATGCCACCCATGTTGCACAGATAGGGGCTGGAAAAGCTTCTTCATCCATGCACGTGCCCCTTGACCTCGCATGTAAGGAACGCACCCTGAGGTGAACAGATAGGTCACTCTCTGATTCCTTAACCTGGGCTTTTTGCTTGACCGACAGCACAGGTGATGCTAACTGCCAGTTACGCTGTGGATACTTGTCCATTAGGAAATGACCTGAAAGCATCAAATTCACTTCACAAAGACCAGCTACTGATCATTAGCTAGCAGTGAACAAAGAACAGTCACACTGTAGGTAAGTATAGCAGTCAGTAGGTTTCCGGTATAGGGTGGTATTTATGTGATCATTGCTTATTTGCACTGTAGTGTCCAGGAAGTGGATCTCTTGTGTGGACTGGTCCAGACTGAGGTTGATGGTGGGATGGAAATTGTTGAAATACTGGTGGAATTCCTCAAGGGCCTCTTTCCCATAGGTCCAGATGATGAAGATGTCATCAATGTAGTGCAAGTAGAGTAGGGGCGTTAGGGGACAAGAGCTGAGGAAGCGTTGTTCTAAGTCAGCCATAAAGATGTTGGCATATTGTGGGGCCATGCGGGTACCCATAGCAGTGCCGCTGACTTGAAGGTATACGTTGTCCCCAAATGTGAAATAGTTGTGGGTAAGGACAAAGTCACAAAGTTCAGTCACAAGGTTTGCCGTGACATTATCGGGGATACTGTTCCTGATGGCTTGTAGTCCATCTTTGTGTGGAATGTTGGTGTAGAGGGCTTCTACATCCGTAGTGGCTAGGATGGTGTTTTCTGGAAGATCACCGATGGATTGTATTTTCCTCAGAAAATTAGTGGTGTCTCAAAGATATCTGGGAATGCTGGTAGAGTAGGGCCTGAGGAGAGAGTCTACATAGCCAGACAATCCTGCTGTCAGGGTGCCAATGCCTGAGATGATGGGGTGTCCAGGATTCCCAGGTTTATGGATCTTGGGTAGCAGGTAGAATACTCAATAACAGACTTAAAAGTGGCAATTCTTCAACAACAAAAACTTCAAAACCAGACTCCAACAAGAAACTGCAGAAATGGAATTAATTTGCAAACTGGACACCATCAAATTAGGCCTGAATAAAGACTGGGAGTAGATGGGTCACCATAAAAACTAATTTCCCTATGCTAATTTCCCCCTACTGTTACTCATGCCTTCTTGTCAACTGTTTGAAATGAGCTACCCTGATTACCACTACAAAATTGATTTTTCCTCCTGTTGATAATAGCCCACTTAAATTGAATTGTCTCGTTAGCACTTGGTAACGCAACTCCCATCTTGTCATGTACTGTTATATATATCTTCCTAGTGTATTTTCCACTCCATGCATCTCATGAAGTGGGTTTTAGCCCACGAAAGCTTATGCCCAAATAAATTTGTTAGTCTCTAAGGTGCCACAAGTACTCCTCGTTATTTTAATTACTATAGTAAAAAAAGCTTGCTTCTAAAGTCTTCCTGTCCTTTCTGTCCATCCCTTTCTCCCCTCTCTCTCTCTCTAACACACACACACACACACACACACACACACACACACACACACACACAGTTGAAGAGAGCCCTTAAAGGGACAACACTCTTTTCCTTCCAGATAGCTGGACAAATGACTTTCCCTTTCTTTACTTCTGACTATCAGGTGAACTAGTTTTAAGAGAACCCTCCAGCAAAATCAGTTTCTAATAAGATATAAAATCCTTTGTTATGCCTAAAATCTTTGGAAACATATTTTTTTAAATTGGTGAAATTTCATAAACATGTCTATTGATACGGAGCTCACACAAAGTAAATTAGTGTTCCCTTTTTCTAAAAGCAATGAACATTGTTATGAACACATAAAACCTCTGTGACTGATTAATTTAAAATAATGTCTTTGTTTCAGTGAGTTTGGATTAACAGTGAAATCCTTGCTGATCTTAAACACAAAAAAGAAGCTTAAAGGAAGTGGAAGAGTGGACAAATGACCAGGGAGGAGTATAAAAATATTGCTCAGGCATTCAGGAGTAAAAACAGCCAGCTCGACGAAGACAGTGTTATGTGACGTAGAATTGGAGGAGGTGAACGACTTCAAATATCTTGGTAGTTACATATCGGCTGATGGCAATATTCAGAAGGAGATATCTACCAGAATCGGTCTTGCAGCAAATGCATTCTATAGACTTCAGAATATTTGGAGGTCAACCATCTTGCAAATGAAAACCAAGGTAGAGATCTACAAGTCGAACGTCCGCTCTGTGTTGCTCTATGCGGTGGAAACATGGAGGACCAACAAGAAGATAGAAAGTCGGCTTCGGGGCTTTGAAGGAAGGTGTTTTAGGCAAGTTCTTAACATACATTGGCCGCAGCGTATCACCAATGTTGAAGTGAACCAATTAACAGGCATCAACAATATAGTGGATGAAGCCAAACAACGAAGATGGAGGTGGCTGGGGCATGTGTTGAGAATGGATGCTGACAGACACCCTCGTATTGCCCTACGATGGACACCACAAGGAAGAAGGAGGAGAGGTAGACCATTGGGGACGTGGCGAAGGACCATTGAAGAGGAAATGAAAGGTATGGGAATGAAGTGGGATGAAATCTGCTGTCCCGCTCAAGAACAAAATGAATGGAGGAGAGTGATTGGTGCCTTATGCTCCACAGGGAGTGAATAAGAAGAAGAATTCAGGAGTGAAATCAGGAAGGCCAAATCACACTTGGAGTTGCAGCTAGCAAGAGATGTTAAGAGTAACAAGAAGGGTTTCTTCAGGTATGTTAGCAACAAGAAGAAAGTCAAGGGAAGTGTGGGCCCTTACTGAATGAGGGAGGCAATCTAGTGACAGAGGATGTGGAAAAAGCTAATGTACTCAATGCTTTTTTTGCTTCTGTCTTCATGAACAAGGTCAGCTCCCAGACTGCTGCACTGGGCAGCACAGTATGGGGAAGAGGTGACCAGCCCTCTGTGGAGAAAGAAGTGGTTCAGGACTATTTAGAAAAACTGGACAAGCACAAGTCTATGGGGCCAAATGTGCTGCATCTGAGGGTGCTAAAGGAGTTGGCAGATGTGATTGCAGAGCCATTGGCCATTATCTTTGAAAACTCATGGCGATCAGGGGAGGTCCCAGATGACTGGAAAAAGGCTAATGTAGTGCCCATCTTTAAAAAAGGGAAGGAGGATGATCTGGGGAACTACAGGCCAGTCAGCCTCACCTCAGTCCCTGGAAAAATCATGGAGCAGGTCCTCAAGGAATCAATTCTGAAGCACTTAGAGGAGAGGAAAGTGATCAGGAACAGTCAGCGTGGATTCACCAAGGGCAAGTCATGCCTGACTAACCTAATTGCCTTCTATGAGGAGATAACTGGGTCTGTGGATGAGGGGAAAGCAGTGGATGTGTTATTCCTTGACTTTAGCAAAGCTTTTGATACAGTCTCCCACAGTATTCTTGCCGGCAAGTTAAAGAAATATGGGCTGGATGAGTGGACTATAAGGTGGATAGAAAGCTGGCTAGATCGTCGGGCTCAATGGGTAGTGATCAATGGCTCCATGTCTAGTTGGCAGCCGGTATCAAGCGGAGTGCCCCAAGGGTCGGTCCTGGGGCTGGTTTTGTTCAATATCTTCATTAATGATCTGTAAAAAGCAACAAAGAGTCCTGTGGCACCTTATAGACTAACAGACGTATTGGAGCACAAGCTTTCGTGGGTGAATACCCACTTTGTCAGACGCAAGATTAATGATCTGGAGGATGGTGTGGACTGCACTCTCAGCAAGTTTGCAGACGACACTAAACTGGGAGGAGTGGTAGATACGCTGGAGGGTAGGGATAGGATACTGAGGGACCTAGAAAAATGAGAGGATTGGGCCAAAAGAAATCTGATGAGGTTCAATAAGGACAAGTGCAGAGTCCTGCACTTAGGATGGAAGAATCCCATGCACTTTTACAGACTAGGGACCGAAAGGCTAGGAAGTGATTCTGCAGAAAAGGACATAGAGGTTACAGTGGACGAGAAGCTAGATATGAGTCAACAGTGTGCCCTTGTTGTCAAGAAGACTAATGGCATTTTGGGCTGTATAAGTAGGGGCGTTGCCAGCAGATCAAGGGACGTGATCATTCCCCTCTATTTGACACTGGTGAGGCCTCATCTGGAGTAGTGTGTCCAGTTTTGGGCCCCACACTACAAGAACGATGTGAAAAAATTGGAAAGAGTCCAGTGAAGGGCAACAAAAATGATTAGGGGACTGGAGCACATGACTTATGAGGAGAGGCTGAGGGAACTGGGATTGTTTAGTCTGCAAAAGAGAAGAATGAGGGGAGATCTGGTAGCTGCTTTCAACTACCTGAAAGGGGGTTCCAAAGAGGATGGATCTAGACTGTTCTCAGTGGTAGCAGATGACAGAACAAGGAATAATGGTCTCAAGTTGCAGTAGGTTGGATATTAGGAAAAACTTTTTCACTAGGAGGGTGGTGAAACCCTGGCTGGGATGATTTAGTTGGGAATTGGTCCTGCTTTGAGCAGGGGGTTGGACTGGATGACCTCCTGAGGTCCATTCTATTATTCTATGAAATATGTAGCAATCTGGAATGATTACTTTATGAAGACTTAAGAGTACATTTAAAGTATAAAATCAGCTTAGAAATACTGATTAAGAAAATGTAAAACAGAGAAGAGCTGCATCATGCATTCCATAATATTTAATGTTGTATTCAGCAAGACAGCTGACTCGCCCTTACTATAAAGTTTTTACAAATAAATCTCTGACAAACTTCAGAGCATATAAAAAAACCTGACTGATATTTTTTATTCCAAAATTTAGTGCTTTTAATTAGGTACCTTCTGCATGTCCAGTCTTCACCGTCTGACATGCAGTGGAAAACATGCTCCATTTTCTTTAGAAAGAAATTGCAGAAGAGTGGGGTTTTTTCAAAAGTCATTTGCTTCATTTGGGTTCAGGGATTTGGCTGGAAGGGAGTGAGTAGGGTGGGGGAGGGAAGAGAGGAGGGAGACAGTGGGGAGACGGCGGGGCCTGTGCAGAGTGGGGCAGAGTTTGGAACAGAGCAGGACTGGAGTATGGGTGGGGCCCACAGGCAGAAGAGCAGCAGCTTCACCCACCGCCCATGACAGCAGGTAAGAGCGGGTCGGCTCCTGCACACATAGCGCGCACTGCAGTCTCATTAGGCAGGGGCTGTATTCACATAGCCAAATGCGCCGGCGGTGCACATTCTGCGTGAGGGAGAGGGTACGGGGGTCTCTGCGGGGAACTGAGACTCTCCGCCGCCATGAGGCAGGCCTGGCGTCTCAGTATCCTTTGCGGCCCTGTCCCTCCCCGGCTCAGCTGCTGTCAGGCATAGGGGCACCAGTTTAATAATACTGCCTAGGGTCCCATAAATCCTAAAGATGGCCTTGCTCACCCCCCCTGCACTGGGGGCAGGTGGAGGGTCCACACGCTTCCACAGCTGCCCTGGCTTCCTGGCTAGGCTCCACACTGGCCCGGCTGGGGGGTGGAGCCTCAGGGGGAAGAGGAGGGGAAGGGAGCCCGGTCTGCCCCAGCAAAAAGTGGATGGGCCAAAGTGGAAGGGCTATGGCCCCCCTAGCACCACTGGTTCTGGCACCACTGTTATTGGTGATGATTTTATGTTTTCTTCCAGGTCATGGTTCCTGGTCTCAGGCCTTCCAACTGTAGGAGGCAGGCCACCCTGTTACAGACAGACAGGGACGGGCTGATAGAGCCGTCAGTCACCCTGCAGTGGGCTGAAAAGGGCAGAAGTGGACACATTTTGCTATGCACCATTTTATAACGTTCAGTGTATACTGCTAGTTTTATTTGGTTATCTAACTTTCTGGCCAGAAGATAATTTTCAGGAACCCTGTCCTTTACATAGTGAGAAGTGTTATGGGGCAATACTTATGTAGATTTCTCTGAATAGATAAAGATACCTCCCCTTCACTATTTGACAATTTAAAAATACAGTAGCTCAAAATAGAAATCAGCAGGATAAAACTTAGCCTCATCACACCCCTCTCTCTCCGAGAACTCAGGCATAGCTCTGTCTTGCTGCATGGCCTGAAGGTCAATGCACATGAGCCATTTCAGACCAGAGATGCGGAAGGGAACAGGTTCCAAAGCTCTGGGCCCCACACAGAGCACGCTTAGCTGCCAGCCTCCCTCTTTTAAGCCAAGGAGGAACCAGCTGAACCGCCTTCAGTGATTGCAATAGGCACAATATGGCCAGGAAAGAGAGGCAGGTGCCAGGTACATTGAGCTTTTTACGTCAATAGGAATCAGAAAGCTGATTCAGTGATTAGGGCACTAACCTAGGACTTGGGACCTGGATGCAGTTCTCTGCTTCACCACAGATTCCCTGTGTAGCCCCAGGTAAGTAACAATCTCTTTGCGCCTCAGTACGGCTCTAGACTAGGGAGCACAGCACTACCTCGCAGGGGTGGGGGGAGGATAAATAGGTTACCATTTGTGAGGCACTCAGATAATCCAGAAATGGGGACCAGATAAGCACCACAGATAGACAATTTGTATCCTGTCCTGTGTCTGTTCCCTGGACATTAATGGGCCCCTCCCCCAGTTTGTAAATATATCCCCATGCACATGATGGTCTTGAAGACTCATGCTAATGCCACTATCCCCTTAGTACCTGGGTTCCAGGTACTGTGATTGGAAGGAACCAGCGGCAGGTTCTCTGGCAGAATATGGCTCAGGGTGACCATATTTGGCACACCAGCAGTGTGGCAGGACCCCGGTCTTGTTAGTTTGATCCCACACGAGCAGGACTGCACATAGTTGAGTCAGGGAGGGAAGACCTTGTGTTACCCTGGAAGGACCTGTCTGGTAACTTCCAGACTGGGGAAAATGGACCCCACTGGGAACTGCATACAGACATCCCCCACTGAAAGGGCAGATGCTGTGACTTGAAGGTGGGACTCAGGGAAACTAAAACTGAAAGGGACCCAAAATCTCCCCTGGGAAGAGAAAACGTGACCAAGCTAATCCATGCATGGTTGTGGGTGGAGAGGAGAGGCCATCTGTGCAAAGGCCATAGAAGGAGCATCGGCACTGGAGGGGAAAGCACAAGATCTTATTGATGAGTAAGGTTAGGATGGTGACTCACAGTCTGGCTGTACCTGGCAGTGACTCAGCTCCTGCTTCTCTCTGACACGACAGAAGCTGTAATAAAATCCCTGCCTGTTTGCTGAGAGATTTTTGCCCTGCTTTCCACCCTCACTGCAGGATAAAGGACATAATTCACCGGGCCAACAACAGCCACCAACACAACAAGGGTACATACATAATTAAACACATAATGGGAGCCTGCTCTCTTGCTTGCTGATTGATCCACAGGCGGAAAGGCCTGTGATAGGAATTAATGTCCTTCAAGTGCTGTTAAATAAAAACAGCTCAGAACCCTGTTCAGGCCCAGAGGCTTTGCCTTTGTCCAGAAAACGGTGGCAGAAAAAGCACTATTTAGTCTCACATCCCACCCCCCAAGCCACTGGCAAAGAAGGAGCTGCAATTCTTTAGCTATGGGAAGAACGCATGTGACCTTATTGCTGAGGGAAGACAAAAGGCCGGATTGCTTGGTTTTTTGTGTGCAACAGCCAGGCATCACAGCAACCCCTTTGCTGGGGAGGTGCATGGTCTGCTTTCTTCTAACTGCAGGGGCATAACCCACTCCAAAGGGGACATGGAGGAGCTACGGCCCTAGCCCTGCCTCCATTCTACCTGGCCAGCAAAGCAGCACACCTGGGAATGATCCTGGGCAAAGGCCCTCATCTCTCTGCACAGGCTTCGGGCTCAGCTGAAATCTCAGCTTTTGGCTCCCTCACGCACTTTGATCAGAGCCTTCTTTATTCTTGGGCCATTGTTCAGCCTGTGAGAATCGGGTTCCCTAGGCCCATTTGTGAAGGATGGCATTCTGTTTGGTCCCTGGAGGAATCCCTCTCTCTCACTAGTGGCCTGTTCCTCCCTCGCTGCCTGCTCCCATTTACCTCATATCACAGGGCATCTTTTCTTCTTGCCCCTTTCCCTGTCTCTTTTTACAAGGAGGCTAGTCTGTGATTATTGGCCTTCCTCCTGGACACTCTACCAGCTCTGGAAACTTGGTTCCTTCCTGAGCAAAAGCAAGAACTACTTTCGATGTAAAACAGGCCAGTGAAATTAGGAGTATATCCTAAAGAACTGCCATGTGGACCTTCCCCAAAGTCTGGCACTCTGCATGGTGGTGAGAGCATGGTGGATAGCAGTTGCCTATGATTCAAGGGTGCAAACAACTTATTTTTTTTGGAGCTCTGTCTGGGACTCCTGGGTCCATGGGACAGACATGCTGACCATATCTGCCTCCTGCTGTAACAATCATAGGAAAGCTCCTGAGTTTTTTGTCCCACAGTCTCGCCCCTGGAACTATTTCCAGAGGGGGTGATCTGTCTCAGTGCCATTTAAAAATAAATTGCAAACACATTTCTCTTAGTATGGGGGCATGCGTTGGGCTTAAACTCTGACAATGTCCCTTTAACAAGATAGGGTGCCCTTCTCAGTTCATAGTAACAAGTGCTTCCTAGCTTGTAAACTTCAGTCTGCTGGGGTGAGCAGGCCATGGTGAGTTTTCTTTTAAAGATTGGTTTCCTGCCGGTTTTGGTGGGTGAACCTGCATGTTTGTTCATAGAGAGCCAGATTCTGAGAGGTGCTGAGCAGTGGTAACCCCCATTCATGTCATGGGTGCTCTGCTCCTCTCTGGATCAGCCTGAGCCATTGGAGCTAGGGTACTGTTTTGCTCCAGTGTGAACGTTCATGTGCCATGTGTTGTCTCTCACTGCATTATGTTACCAGAGTTATTTTTATAATCTAGTCCTGTGGAAGGATAAACATTGATGTTACTATACAAGATGATTATCAGGAGCATTGAGGGACTCCTGCTGGATCACAAGCAAAGCAATTTGCTTTGACACTCTCCAGTCTTGCTATATTCTTCTATAATTAAGGTTATTGTGGCCACAAGATGAAACCCATAACCACTCCAGGGGCAGACTTTAAGGCTTTGAAATTGTAAAAAGTACACAGAAGGGCAATGAGGAGAGATTTAAAAGACTGGACCTTTCATCTTGGAGAAGAGAAGACGGGGGTGGGGGGAGAGAGATATGATAGAGGTCTATAAAATCATGACGGGTATGGAGGAAGTAAATAATGAAGTGTTATTTACTCCTCCACATAACACAAGAACCAGAGAGGCCACCCAATGATATTAATAGGCACCAGGTTTAAACAAACAAAAGGAAGTGTTTCTTCACACAGGCCACACTCAACCCATTGAACTATTTGCCAGGGAATGTTGTGAAGGCCAAAAATATAGAAGGGTACAAAAAATAATTAGATAAATTCATGGAGGATGGGTCCATCAATGGCTATCAGCCAGGATGGGCAGGGACACAACCCCATGCTCTGAATGGCCCTAGCCTTTGACTGCCAGAAGCTGGGACTGAATGACAGGGGATGGATCTCTCAAGGATTGCCCTGTTCTGTTCATTCCCTTTAAAGCACCTGGCATTGGCCACTGCCAAGACAGGATACTGGGCTAGATGGACCATTGGTCTGACCTAGTATAGCCGTTCTTATGTTCTTTAGCTTCTTCTCTGAGACAAAGGATTGTAATTAATTTAGCTATAGGGCAAAAAAACTCTACCATGTAGCATTTACCAGCCTAGGAACAAAATCGTTTTACTCACTCTTACTATGAGTTCATGTGATGGAAAAAAAGAATGATCTTTCACTCACCCATCAAAAAAACCTCAACCTACACAAATAGGCAGGCAGCATTTTGTGGGGATGTTACATCACTCCACAACGTACCAAGCATTTTACCAATACTTTACAGCCACCCATCGAGAGAGGGAGAACATTTAAAAACTTTACAGGTGCTGAGTACTGTACATTCAACTCTGACACTATTGGAAGCTGAGGGTACACAACACTTTGTAGAAGGCATTCAGCATGTTTATGAAGCACGCCTGCTCCCACTGAGGTCATCAGAGAGAGAAGAATAAGAGGAGGTGAGATAAAGATATACAAAATAAGGGATGGCATATAAGGTAATTCTATTCCTCAGATTTATAACATATGAACAAGGGGAAAAATAAATTAAATTGAAAGGCAACACAATTAAAACTGATTAAAAGAAAAACTCCTCACAACACAATTAATTGGTGGAACTTGCTGCCACAAGAGAGAGCTGGACTCAGAAAAGGACTGGACATTTACAAAGAGAATGAAAAGATGCAGATTTACATTAGTCTGAGTTTAAATAGGCTGGAAAAGATGGAAGCCATTATGCTTCAGGGCATAAATCAACTTCTGCCTGATTGGGTTATAAGGAATATTTCTTCCTGAGCAGCAGCAGCGGCTCCAGGCACCAGCGCTCCAAGCACGTGCCTGGGGTGGCAAGTCGCGGGGGGTCCCTGCGAGGGCAGCAATCAGGCAGCCTTCGGAGGCTTGCCTGCGGGAGGTCCGCCAGTCCTGCGGATTCGGCAGCAATTTGGCGGCGGGTATGCTGAAGCCGCGGGACTGGTGGACCTCCTGCAGGCATGCCGCCAAATCTGCAGAACCGGGGACCTCCCGCAGGCAAGCCGCCGAAGGCTGCCTGACTGCCGTGCTTGGGGCGGCAAAAAAGCTAGAGCTGCCCCTGATGAGCAGGTATATAACTGCCTCCTGAGGATCCCTGGGACCTTCCTCTGCAGCATCTGGTTCTGGCCACTGTCAGAGGCAAGATACTGAACTAGATGCACCATGGTCCAATCCAGTCAGACCATTCCTACATTCAACAGTAAAGCTTCCATTGACTTCCATATGACAGTATAGGCTTCTTCTTTTATAAGCTCCAAGCAGCAGGGACTGTGTCTTCCTCTTACCTAATAATTTCCCTGCCATTACAGGGGCCTCTGGCATTGATCCACCTTGGTCTCTCCTATTCTCTGCCTGTGGCACAGAACAGTCTTATCTCCTGTGGACTGCGATACTTTGGTCTCATTGTGGAAGTTGGGTTTAGTGCACGGGTGCTGGCCTGTGATACACAGGCAGTCAAACTAGATAATCTAATGGTCCCTTCTGGCCTTAAACTATGACTGTGCAGTGCTGAGTGTGCTCTTGGCATTCACCAAAGAATAGTAATGTGTCCTGCACAATGATGGGAGAAATAATTTTAATTTCTCCCTCTGCAAGAAAAGAGCTTGAAAAGCTCTCAGGTCTCAATTATCTGAAGTACAGAGAAAGAAGTTTGTGGCTGGACAAAACATTTATCTAAAACACATTAGGACAGGCAGTAAGTGGAGAAAACAGATGGAAAAGTTTCACAGTTGACTTTTAGTACATATCCAGGCTTCACTTTTGTCTCTGGCTCCTAATGGCTTGTTCTCACGGCCACTTGAACTTTGGAACTCCCCAGAAGCCCTCACACAGAGTGCAGTGTGTACACTACTGCAAGTTCTCTCACTATGCATGCGAGTATATGTTATAGAGTATAACATAAAACAAGATTGATGCTCTCAAGAATGCCACAATGCTGAATCCAAATCGTCCCCGATGCAGGAAGAACTCCTGTAGGGTACAGGACACTGAGTTTGCACTTGTGGTGTTTCCACCTAATTGTGGGTGGGAGAGAGGAAAGGGGTCCCCTCCTGTGGAAATGGAAGTGGACACAGCACCCAAAACCCAGAGATCCTGATTCCTGGATGATCTGCAGAAGCTGGGGCCTTCCACATGGAAGTCTGGATTGCTCCTTCCCCCTCTGGCCTCCATGGCAGCATGGCTCCCGAAGCTTTCCTTTCAAACACCTCCATGGGAGAGGGATAGGTCTGTGTGCAGCAACCCTCATTGTGCGTGACAGTGCTGAGTGGTTCAGCATTGCCCTACATAGGTGTGGCCCAAAGGAAGGGTGTGGGAAACAATGCTACAGTGAGGAGCCATGCTCATCCCTTCCAAACACACAATGCCTGACCCCTGCAGAGGGCCTTCCATTGAGGGGGTGAAGGGAAAGGGGAACAATGCAGTCAATACTTCTCTCTCTCACACCTCAATGGGCAGCTGAGCTCTATGCCACCCATTCCTGCTTTGCACCTCAGCACAGTGGTGTGCCAGGACAAGAGTGGGTGCATACAGCTCCAACCACAATGGGGTCCTACCCCATCACTAAGGCTGCTAAGAGCTACAGTAATAATAATAATCAATAACAAGTGGGCATGGCTGGGGCATGCTGCACTACAGTGATTCCCAGTCATCCCAGCAGCCCCTGGGGCCATCACAACCCAGCACCATTTAGAGCAACTTTGAGGCTGCTCTATGTTGCAGTGGGGGCTGAATCAGCACCTGGCCAATCCTAGGTTCAGAGGACAGGGCAGGAAAGTGGCATAAAGCTACTTTTGACCTGCCTTTCAGCAGGGGCAGCTCTATGTATTTTGCTGCCCCAAGCACAGCAGTCAGGCAGCTTTCGGTGGCATGCCTGCGTGAGGTCCACCAGTAACATGGATTTGACGGCATGCCTGCGGGAGGTCCGCTGGCCCGCGCCTTCAGTGAATTGCTGCTGAAACCACAGGACCGGCGGACCTCCCGCAGAAACGACGCTGAAGGCAACCTGACTGCCACCCTCACAGCGAGCGGCAGGCCACTCCCCGCAGCTTGCCGCCCCAGGCACGCACTTAGTGCACTGGTGCCTGGAGCTGCCCCCCCTGCCTTTCAGGCAGTTGAAGACTGAGCTTGCTGTGTCAAACAAAGTATGATCTCTGGTACAGTTATGCCAAATAACCACTGGGTGCCATTGAGGACCTGAGTGCTTCTTCAATGCAGAGCACCTTATAAATACAGAATATTTCATGTTCCAAACCATACCTGTTTCCTGTGGGCTGGGGTAGCCACTTGGATTCTAGTAGATCATACCTAACAAGTGTCATGAACCAGGAAATTCCTTGCCTGTGACCGTTTTCCATTGTCCTGGAACACACTGCACTGCCACACCATTGGCAGACACCGTTATTTGCAGGGATCCTGTCTCAGTGTTCCCTTCTCCGGGAATTCCACAAGAGGCTTTCTGGTGGCCAATATCACCCCAGCATGGGGCTAGGTTATTAACATAAAAAGCATTCAAACAGTCCCCAGAGCCCCAAAATGCAGCCCACCAAACAGCACATATTCAGCTCCAGCACCCTCTGCCAGTCCCAGGGCTCTTCTTCTGTCCTAGCCTGTGTACACCAGCTCCCTCCCGCCCCCCCCAATCTCCACCCCCAGCACTGTCTAGCTGGAATGCATCCCTCCTCTTCCCAACAGGGACTCTCCAGTCCTTTCTTCTCCAGTGAGGGTCCAACACATTCTTAGTGTTGTCTATTCTCTGGCTTGACCAGGCAAACCCCTCACTGCTCCCCTGGCCCTCAGCCTTTTCCAGCCCTCTACTGATCTCTCTGGCTTGGAGAAGTCAGCAGGTAAACCATCCCCATCAATCTTCCTCCTGCTGCTGCTGACTGAATGATCTAGACTTCTCAAACTCTCTGATTTTGACCTCTCTAGCTTGGGACTCCCTCTCAACCTAATTTCCTTCTTCATTCATTTCTTATTCCACATATTGTGCCTGCCTAATCAGGCCCAGCTGGGGAGCACCTGTTCTGTTGCAGGAACGCTAGGGCCTGATAGTCAAACAGGGCTGGCTAGACCCTGGGCAATAAAGCTCTTAAAGGGGCAGACTACGGTGTTATATTGTCCGTATACAGAATCAATTTTATGCCACACCAGGCAATACCTCCTTTTCAGAGCTGGTCAGGCTTCTTCACAGCAGGATCCAGTGTCAGTGAGAATTCCTTTGGCATTAGTGGCTCTCATAGGGTAGGATGTTGCTGGACTCATGATGCCCATTCTCATGATGTCCATCTGATTTTGATAAAGTCCCAGGATCTATTCTCTGAAGCCCTGTTTTCCTATTTAAAGGTAGTATAGTAGGTACTTATGGTAATACCAGGTACATAGTCCCTGGGAAGTTCACATGTTTTCCTTTTAAAGCACTATATGAAGGGGTCACCCTGCTCTGTCACACACCATGCACAGACATTCTTAGGTGTATATAGTCAACTGGGTTTTATTTTAAAACTAAACCACATGAGTAATGCATGAAGTGACAATTTAATTCATGGCAACCTCTGCTGCTAGTGGTGATCAGCACACAAAAGAGGATCTGCTTTTGTCTTTAATATCAGCAGAAAACGGGACCAAGCACCTCTATCAGTTCAATGTTATCCTCACCCATGCCCCACCTCAGCTTACTCTAGTCCTGGCACTCACTTTGCTCTGCCTATGCTTCTGAATCCTTCACTAATCTAGTTCTGGACCCTCTATACAGTTCCATCAAGGCAGCCAGCTCCTAAGCTGTCTCACCTTTCACTGCTGTCCTCACCTTTCATCTCTTTTGCACTGGAACCACCAATTATACTAAATTATTTCAGTTATGTGGGAAGACAAAGCTTGAGGCTCCCATGAACTTATTATGGCTGGTTAAAATTTTTGTTTTTTCTTCCCTGGAAAATTGGGTTTTTGACTAAATGAATGTGTGTGTGAAAAGCATTTGGTTTCTATGAAAAAAATTGACTTATTGAAAAACTAAACTCCTCAACCTTCCCAAAGTTTTCAGCTGTCGGCAGAAAAATAAAAAAATTTAGATTGGGAAGTGTTGCTGAAGTGCCTCATGGGAGTTGTAGTTTGGGTTCCTCATTTCCTATTCTCTTCTATGAACAATGTTCCTCAGTCAGACTACATTTCCCATGAAGCGTTATGGCCCGGGACTCCCATAATGTACCACAGTGGCTTAGCAAGAAGTGAGATCATGGTGCATTAGGGGAGATGTAGTCCAGCCATGGAGCCCAGCCCATAATGGAAATGAGGGCACAATACATCTGAACTACAACTCCCATGAGGTATTGCAGTGCTATTTCCAAATAAAAGTGTTCAGTTTTAAACCAAAAGGTTTTGGACAAAATGTAGGGTTTTCAGCCTAAAGTTTTTGGCTTTTTACTTAAAAAAAGTAAAAAAAAAATCCATGGGGAAAAAATGCTATTTCTCAAAACAGCTGTACTTATTGCACTTGTAATCAGATCAGAATTTGAACATAGGCCCTCAGACATGGAAGGCTAGTGAATTAACCCACTTAGGCCCTGATTCAGGAAAGCACTTATGAATGTGCTTAAAGTTAAGCATATGCTTAAGCCTATTCTTATTCAGCAAAGAAAGCACTTAAGAACATTCTTAAGTCAATTGGACAACAGCATATGCTTAAAATAAAGATGTGCTTAAGAGCTTTACTGAATTGAAGCCTTGGCCCCACTGGCTGAAATCTTTGATTTACATCGGGGTGGGCAAACTTTTTGGCCTAAGGGCCACTTTGCGTTCCGAAACTGTATGGAGGTCTGGGTAGGGAAGGCTGTGGCTCCCCAAACAGCCTGACCCCTGCCCCCTATCTGCCCCCTCCCACTTCCTGCCCCTGACTGCCCCCCTCAGAATCCCCAACCCATCCAACTCGCCCTGCTCCTTGTCCCCTGACTGCCCCCTCCCAGGACCCCCCACTTCTGACCACTCCCCTGGGACCCCCCCCACTCCCTGTTCCCTGACTGCCCCGACCCCTATCCACACACTCGCCCCCTGAGAGGCCCTCCAGGACTCCCACGCCTATCCAGCTGCCCCCTGCTTCCTGTTCCCTGACTGCCCCCTTCCTTTTATCCAACCCCCTGCTCCCCACCCCCTTACCATGCCACCAGGACTGGCAGCTAGAGCACCGGGGTAGCCCTGCTGCCTAGAGCACTGGTGGCACGGTGAGCTGAGGCTGCGGGGCAGGGGGGACAGTGGGGGGCCTAGCCTCCCCAGCTGGGAGCTCAAGGGCTGGGCAGGACGGTCCCATGGGCCAGATGTGGCCCACAGGCCGTAGTTTGTATAGACAAAGTATTTACCAAGACACTATTTTTTTAAGCCCAACAAAAATAGAAGTTGCACAAAGCAAAACTAAATCCCATGTAAAACCAGAGAGCAAAAAAAGTACCCGCAAGGCAGGCTGTGAAGTTAATTGAGATGAACTCTGCAAATTCCCTGTGTGGCTAACAATCCACTTCCTCAATATGACTGCCAGAAGCTCTGTCAGGAGTAAAATTAACAGCGCTGTGTAATGAAAAACCCAAACAGACAACATATTCAATGTAATTCGCATGAGAAACCTAATAGTCTGACTGACTCCTGCAAAATGCCTATTAAACAGCTCCAAGCGCCTGGAAAGCATTCTCAGGAGATAACACTCTAACTGACAGGTTTCAGGGTAGTAGCCGTGTTAGTCTATATCAGCAAATATGCTCAATAAACAATCGTATCTGCTCTAACCCCGCAGACAGAGACCAACACCTAGAAAATCTCCACCAAGAATTCTCAAGACTACAGTACCCGAGGAAATAAGGAAACAGATCAACAGAGCCAGATGTGTACCCAGAAGCCTCCTACTGCAAGACAAACCCAAGAAAGAAACCAACAGGACTCCACTGGTCATCACATACAGTCCCCAGCTCAAACCCCTCCAATGCATCATCAGGGATCTACAACCCATCCTGGACAATGATCCCACACTTTCACAGGCCTTGGGTGGCAGGCCAGTCCTCGCCCACAGACAACCTGAAGCATATTCTCACCAACAACTGCACACCGCACCATAGTAACTCTAGCTCAGGAACCAACCCATGCAACAAACCTCGATGCCAACTCTGCCCACATATCTACACCAGCAACACCATCACAGGACCTAACCAGATCAGCCACACCATCACCGGTTCATTCACCTGCACGTCCACCAATGTAATATATGCCATCATATGCCAGCAATGCCCCTCTGCTATGTACATCGGCCAAACTGGACAGTCTCTAAGGAAAAGGATAAATGGACACAAATCAGACATTAGGAATGGCAATATACAAAAACCTGTAGGAGAACACTTCAACCTCCCTGGCCACACAATAGCAGATTTTAAGGTGGCCATCCTACAGCAAAAAAACTTTAGGACCAGACTTCAAAGAGAAACTGCTGAGCTCCAGTTCATCTGCAAATTTAACACCATCAGCTGAGGACTAAACAAAGACTGTGAATGGCTTGCCAATTACAGAACCAGTTTCTCCTCCCTTGGTTTTCACACCTCAGCTGCTGGAACAGGTCCCCATCCTCCCTGATTGATCTAACCTCGTTATCTCTAGCTTGCTTCTTGCTTGCTTATATATACACACCTGCCCCTGGAAATTTCCACTGCTTGCATCCGAAGAAGTGGGTATTCACCCACAAAAGCTCATGCTGCAAAACGTCTGTTAGTCTATAAGGTGCCACAGGATTCTTTGCTGCTTCTACAGAACCAGACTAACACGGCTACCCCTCTGATACTTGATAAATTTGTTAGACTCTAAATGCTGCACCACCATCATTGTGAAACAGACACGGAAATGGCAGAGGGATGCCTTGAAAATGTCAAGCAACGTACTAATGATGAATCCAATGCAAAATGCCTCAGCAGTTGGCGTGATATAAACACACGGGGCCTGATTTCCAGAACTGCTGGGTGCCCACAGCTCCGAGTCAATGGGAATTGAGAGTGCTCACCATTTCTGAAAACCAGGCCTACAGAACATGGTAGATGGACAGATAGCGTGGCAGCATTCCAGAGAGAAAGGTAGTCTAAAAAGTCAAATTCTCCAGTTTGTCAAGGTCATTTTGGAGAATAAGATTAGAATTCAAAGTAGTAGCAACCCCATCTCAGTTAGGAGTAACCCACTAATTGTATAAGTATACTCTCCACTCCATTATCCAACTCATTAATAAAAATGTTGATGTTGCAGGGCACAGCTGCCCTGGAGCAATCCCTGCTGACTGAGCGTGGTGTGGCTGACAATCCCTACCTCAGTTCCCCTTCCTGAGCATGGTCTCCTCAGCTCTCCACACACCCTTCAGTTCTGGATAAGCATCTTAACCCTTCAGCCATGTCACAAACCAAGAAATCCAAACTAAAAAGTCCCAAGAAACAAGGTTCTTCTGCCCTTGGGGCTTCTCTTCTGGGCCCTTCTGGGGTACCCTTGAGAGTGTCTTTCTCCACTCTGGCCTAGAGCATTGGTGCCAGGCTAGTTTCCCTGGAGTACCCTTCCCACAGTTGGCACTGGCTCAAGGCCTTCCACAGGAGCCTATCTACTCCCTATGGCTCCAGCTGCCAGACTGATCTCTCTCAGCCCTCTTGTAAGGCCCAGGTGTTCATTTAGCTAATTAACTGCCTCCCAGCCACCAAGGTAATTAACTATTCACAGGTGGATCTGGCTTGGCTCATTCTCCTTAGCAGAGCATGTCATAGGTAGGCTGGTCCCTGTGCCAGCCCCCAGGCCTGTTGAAAAATACCAGACCCAGGACAGACCCCTTCAGAACCCCACTAGATACATCCTCCCAGTTTGACAGTGAACCATTGATAACTACTCTTTTAGTACAGGCTTTCAACCAGTTGTGCACCCACCTTATAGTAATGTCATCTAGAACACATTTCCCTAAGTTTGTATATGAGAATGTCATGTGGGACTACGTCAAAAGCCTAACTAAAGCCAAGATATATCACGCCTACTGCTGCCCCCATCCACTAGGCCAGTAACCCTGTCAAAGAAGGAAATTAGATTGGTTTGGCGTGATTTGCTCTTGACAAATTCCTGTTTGCTATTCCTCATAACGCAGTTATCCTCTAGGTGCTTACCAACTGATTGTTCAATAAATTGTTCCAGTATCTTTCCAGGTATTATTGAAACTAGGCTAACTGGTCTATAATTCCTCAGGTCCTCCTTGTTCCCCTTTTTAAAGATAGTTATTTTACTTTTAAGTTTCTTAGTAGGGATTATGGACAATGGAAAATAAAAAACATAATTCTATAAGTAGAGTCTAAAAAGTACTTGATTTTTGTTTGCTTAATGTCACACAGCCCTGATCTCATTTCATGTTCATAATTTTGCTCAACAGAAAGTGTATGTCTACACTATGGGATTACTCCGAATTTACAGAATTCGATTTTTGGCAACCGATTGTATAAAGTTGAGTGCGTGCAGCCACACTAAGCACATTAATTCGGTGGTGTGCATCCATGTACTGAGGCTAGCGTCGACTTCCAAAACGTTGCACTGTGGGTAGCTATCCCATAGTTCCCGCAGTCTCCCCCGCCCATTGGAATTCTGGGTTGAGGTCCCAGTGCCTGATGGGGCAAAAAACATTGTCACTGGTGGTTCTGGGTACATCCTCCCCTTTCCTCCATGAAAGCAAGCAGACAACTGTTTCGTGCCTTTTTTCCTGGGTTACCTGTGCAGATGCCATACCACGGCAAGCATGGAGCCCGCTCAGCTCAAGACAGCAGTCATGAACATTGTAAACACCTCGCACTCGTGCAGTCTATGCTGAACCAGGACCTGAAAAACCAGGTGAGGAGGAGCTACAGCAGCACGGCAACGACAGTGATGAGGACATGGACACAGAATTCTCTCAAACTGTGGGCCCCGGGACTTTGGAGATCATGCTGTTAATGGTGCAGGTTATAGCTGTGGAATGCTGATTCTGGGCCCGGGAAACAAGCACAGACTGGTGGGACCACATAGTGTTGCAGGTCTGGGATGATTCCCAGTGGTTGCAAAACTTTTGCATGTGTACGGGCACTTTCATGGAACTTTGTGACTTGCTTTCCCCTGTCCTGAAGTGCCAGAATACCAAGATGAGAGCAGCCCTCACCGTTGAGAAGCGAGTGGTGATAGCCCTCTGGAAGTTTGCAATGCCAGACAGCTACCGGTCAGTCGGGAATCAATTTGGAGTGGGCAAATCTACTGTGGGGGCTGCTGTGATCCAAGTTGCCAGAGCAATCACTAAGCTGCTGCTACCAAAGATAGTGACTCTGGGAAATGTGCAGGTCATAGTGGATGGCTTTGCTGCAATGGGATTCCCTAACTGTGGTGGGGTGATAGATGGAACCCATATCCCTATCTTGGCACCAGAGCAGCCAGTACATAAACCACAAGGGGTACTTTTCAATGGTGCTGCAAGCACTGGTGGATCACAAGGGACATTTCACCAACATCAATGTGGGATGGCCGGGAAGGGTTCATGACGCTCGCGTCTTCAGGAACACTAATCTGTTTAAATGGCTGCAGCAACGGATTTACTTCCCAGACCAGAAAATAACCATTGGGGATGTTCAAATGCCTATAGTTATCCTTGGGGACCCAGCCTACCCCTTAATGCCATGGCTCATGAAGCCGTACAGAGGCAGCCTGGACAGTAGTCAGGAGCTGTTCAACTACAGGCTGAGCAAGTGCAGAATGGTGGTAGAATGTGCATTTGGACGTTTAAAGGGTCGCTGGCGCACGTTACTGACTCACTCAGACCTCAGCCAAACCAACATTCCCATTGTTATTGCTGCTTGCTGTGTTCTCCACAATCTCTGTGAGAGTAAGGGGGAGACCTTTATGGTGGGGTGGCAGGTTGAGGCAAGTCGCCTGGCTGCTGATTACATGCAGGCAGACACCAGGGCGATTAGAAAAGCACAGCAGGAAGCTCTGCACATCAGAGAAGCTTTGAAAACCAGTTTCATGACTGGCCAGGCTAGGGTGTGAAAGTTCTGTTTGTTTCTCCTTGATGAAAACCTGCCTCCTTGATTGACTCATTCTCTGTAAGCCACCCACCCTCCCCACTTCTATCACAGCTTGCTTTCAAAGGAAATAAAGTCACTATTGTTTAAAAATCATGTAGTCTTTATTAATTGATTATAAAAAGAGGGAGAGAACTGACAAGGTAGCCTGGGTGGGGTTTGGGAGGAGGATAGGAGGGAAGGAAAAGGCCACTAAAAAGTTCAAAATAATGACAGCCTTTTGCTTGGGCTGTCCACCGGAGTGGAGTGGGAGGGTGCACGGAGCCTCCCACACCATGTTCTTACACGTCTGGGTGAGGAGGCTATGGAACATGGTGAGGGCAGTTACACAGGGGCTGCAGTGGCTCTCTGTGATCCTGCTGCCATTCCTGAAGCTCCACAAGATGCGGGAGCATGTCCGTTTGCTCACGCAGGAGCCCCAGCGTTGCATGCTGCCTCCTCTGATCTTCCTACCACCACCTCTCATCTCAAGCATCTCTCCTCTCCTCACGTTGGTCCCTCCTGTCCTCACGTTCACTGGCATCTTTCCTGTACTTTGATACCGTGTCCTTCCACTCATTCAGATGAGCTCTTTCATTGCAGGTCAATTCCATGATTTCAGAGAACATTTCGTCTCACATGCATTTTTTTTGCTGCCTTATCTGAGATAGCCTTCGGGACGGAGAAGGGAGGCTTGAAAAATTTGCAGCTGCAGGAGGGAGGGAAAAAAGGGAGAGAACTATTTAAAAAGATACATTTTACAGGACAATGCATGTACTCTTTCACATTACATATCACATGTGATTTCGATACAAGGTCGCATTTTTCATCTTAATATCAAGTGCCTGCAGCTTTGGTGTTAGAGATCACAGACGCAGGTCCGGGCAACAGAATTCGGCTTGCATGAGGCCATGGTAAGCTGTTGTCTTTCAGCTTCTGCAGCCTTCATAAAAGCAGCACCCTCCTTTCCCACATACCAAGCAAAGCCCGTTGAGTGCTGCAGTTTTCCTGTTAACGTGCAGCAGCGGAAACCAAACTAACCCCCCCCCATCCAATTCTCTGGGATGTTTGCTTTATCCCTCCCCCCACCACGTGGCTGGTATTAGGGAAGATCCCTGCTAGCCAAATGCAAAAAGCTCAGCGCCAATGTCCCCCACACTTGGATAACTGAAGGGAAGGATTTCTTTTCAGCCACAGGCAAACAGCCCAGTAGGAACGGCCACTTCTGTCCCCTTAATTAAATTCCCGTATTTCAACCAGGTTACCATGAACGATATCACTATCCTGAGGATAACACAGCGAGATAAAGAATGGATGTTGCTTGAATGTCAGCAAACACCAGGACCATATGCTGCCAGGCTTTGTCATTTAATTATACCAGATTACTTGCTACTAGCATGGCGTGGTAAAGTGTCCTACCATGGAGAACGAAATAAGCCCTGCCCAGAAACCTTCTGCAAAGGCTTTTGGAGTACCAGGAGAGCTTCATGGAGATGTCCCTGGAGGATTTCCGCTCCATCCCCAGACACGTTAACAGACTTTTCCAGTAGCTGTACTGGCCGCGAATGCATCCCAAGTCCTCAGGGCAAATTAATCATTAAAAAATGCTTGCTTTTAAACCATGTTTTATATTTAAAAAGGTACACTAACCAGAGAACCCTTCCATGGCTTCATGGTCTGGGATACTGCCTTGGGAGGGTTGGGAGGGTACTTCATTCAAGCTAAGAAAAAGATTCTGGCTGTTGGGGAGAACGGAGTGCTGTGTGCTCTCTGCAAGCTCATCGTCTTCCCCATCCGCAGAATCCTCAGGCATGGCTGAGATTACCTCCTCCTAGGAATCCACAGTCAGGGGTGGGGTAGTGGTGGTGCCCCCCCCCTCCCCCCAGAATTGCATGCAGCTCAGCGTAGAAGCAGCATGTCTGTGGCTCTGACCCAGACCTTCCATTTGCTTCTTTGGTTTTCTGGTACGCTTGTCTGAGCTCCTTAACTTTCACGCGGCACTGTAGTGAGTCCCTATTGTGGCCTTTCTCCATCATGTCCTTGGAGATCTTTTCAAATGTTTTGGCATTTCATCTTTTGGAATGTAGTTCTGCTAGCACGGAATCCTCTCCCCATACAGCAATCAGATCCAGTACCTCCCATACGGTCCATGCTGGAGCTCTTTTTCAATTCTCAGACTGCATGGTTACCTGTGCTGATGAGTTCTGCATGGTCACCTATGCTCCTCACACTGGGCAAACAGGAAATGAAATTCAAAAGTTCGCGGGGCTTTTCCTGTCTACCTGGCCAGTGCATCCAAGTTCAGATTGCTGTCCAGAGCGGTCACAATGGTGCACTGTGGGATAGCTCCTGGAGGCCAATACCGTCGAATTGCGGCCACACGAACCCTAATCTGAAATGGCAATGTTGATTTCAGCGCTACTCCCCTCGTTGAGGAGGAGTACAGAAATCGATTTTAAGAGCCCTTTATGTTGAAGTAAAGAGCTTCGTTGTGTGGACGGGTGCAGGGTTAATTCGATTCAACGCTGCTAAATTCGACCTAAACTCATAGTGTAGACCAGGCCTAAGTGCCAATGAGGACTGAACAGTCCTGCACATTATTAGTAAATTCCACTTCAGTTTAAACAAAAGGCCACTGTCAATCTCTCTATCCTGTTTTCAAAAATGGCTAATTCTTTTGGCTCACCACTGTCGTGATGCCTTCACCTAAGCTTAAAAATGACTCAGCCTATTTTGTTGCATTCTATCTGTCAGATTGTTAATTCACCAGCTTGCTTTTTTCTTTCTTTCCTTGGGTTTACACTGGCTTCCTGAACGATGGCTGGAGGAATATGCCCAGCTCTGGGAACAGTATTTGTTGACTTTGTGTGTTGTAGGTCTTATTATAAGAACTATTTTTAATGTGGTTAGTAATAATGTAGCTGGATTTTTTTGTTTTTGTTTTTTAAAGGAATTTAGATCTCAGAGAACACTGTGTGCTGGCTTATGTCTTTTTAAAAGTGAGTCAAAATTCTGCCTTTATTTACTAGTGCCTTTAAATCCGTAATGATGTGAAGTCTAACTACGGGTATTTCTACACTAGGGAAACTTTACTAGCATCGCTACATCACCATAGCTATGCCAGTGTAACACAGCCTACATCAACAAGAGTGGTTTTTCCATCAGAGCAGGAACACCACCTCCCTGAATGACAACAGCTAGTTCAGTGGAAACATTCTTCCGTTTACCTAGCTGCATCTATAGTGGGGGTTAGGTCGGCATACCTACATCCGTGATGTGTGTGGATTTTTCACACCCCGACCAACATAAATGTTAAGTGTTGACCTGGCCTCACTGTTTTTCTCTGTAACTCTGAATGAAAGAACAGCGAGCTGTAAATGTTCCAGGCTAGGGAGGAATAGAAACGCACACTTCAACAAAAACCTATTTCTGTGTCCAGTGTCAAGGATTGCATAACATGATCATTTAAATTCTTTCAGGAAACTGGTGAGCCTTCTACAAAATTGCCTGAAAAAAAAGTCACAATTTCCAGGAGTCTCTCCAACAGAAAAACCATGACTTACTGGGCTCTGGCATTTTACATTCAAAATGTCAAGGTATTTATCAGCGGTTTAGGGACAGTCTACATGGAAAAATAACCCGGAAGAGCTATTGCGGAAGAGCTATTGCACACTAACCCTGTATGGACATTCTTATTCCACACTAAGGGTATGCCTACACCGCAATTACACACCTGCATTTAGCCCGTGTCAGCTGACTAGGGCTTTTGGGGCTTGGGCTATGGGCTGTTTAATTGCAATGTAGACATTTGGGTTTGGGCTGGAGCCTGGGTTCTGGGACCCCAACTCTGCTTTGTGGTGTCCCTGAGCCTGAGCTCCAGTCCGAGCCTGAACATCTATCCCACAATTAGGCAGCCTCCTAGCTCGAACCCATGAGCCCAAGTCAGGTGACATGGGCCAGACATGGGTGTTTAATTGCAACATAAACATACCCTAAGATTGCTTTAGCGAAGTGTAGCTGAATTGACTTTGGAAGATCATTAAACTAAACCACAAAAAGGGACTCTTAGTGCAGAATATCTTAATGCACTTTACAGTTGCATCCTAAGTTATTTTGCAATAGCTTCCCAGCATAGACAAGCCCTAAAAAATCTTTATTCCTTGCATGGGTGTTCATATCTGGGCTTCACCAATTTAAAAAAAAAGTAATGTTCTGTGGCTCAATGCGTAAGAGAGAAAAACCTTTTCATGGACCCAATTCTCCTCCCACTCCCTCAATTCCTTTCTCCTTGGTTCTGAACAAGTTCCATGCCATGGATCATCAGGAAAGTCCTTGGGATCTAACTGGTGCTCCAGGGACTATTGGTTTATGTTGTAACAAACGTTTGGCCACCTATGACTTCATAGTTGTCACTACACTGCACCAAACTTCAATGTGACAACAGGAACAGAACATAGATTCACTTGCTCCAAAACAGAGGCTTCTTTCACTTCATCTAAAGGAAAATCTCTCGTTAGTTGGAAGTATAAGTCCTCTGATATGCAATTGAACAGTTCTGATTCTAACCAGTAGACAGCAGTGGGAAGCATACATGTTTTTTACACACATCTTCTCTTGGGTGCTTGAATGAGAAATTTTTTTCTTCCCAACTGTGGCAGGGCATGGACTCACTAGCAGTGCCTCCTGCTGGTTGTCGAGGGAATTAGCTCTTTTCCAGCTCTGGAGCACCCTCTGCTGGCTGATGGCCTCACCTGCCACTAGCCCCAGGTCCCTCCCAGACCCCCGTGCCCTTTGCTCAGGGGTTCTGCCCACTACAGTACCCCCTCTCTCTGGGTCTCCCCTCTCCAGGGAACTCCCCAGGGAACCTTGCCTCAGTGACTACTGCCAGTCTCCATCTAGCCCCCACTCACTGGGGCAGACAGCAGTCTGTAAACCACTCATCATCTGCAAGGGGGGTTGGACCAGCTGCCTCTGCCTATATCTGGGCTGCCCTTCTGTAGCCCTAGTACCCTTTGTGGACCCTTAACTCGGCCTGCAGCCTGAGGCTTTGCTAGACTGGAGCTCCCCAGCTCCTTCCTCAGCACAGCTCCACCCTAGGTAACCTCCTCAGCTTCCCAGGCAGCCAGGTCCTTCTCTCTCAAGAGGCAAGAGAGAGCAGCCTCTTAAGTTCCTGGCTCACGGCCCTTTTACAGGGCCAGCTGTGGCCTGATTGGGGCATGGCCTCAGCTGTGGCTGCTTCCCCGATCAGCCTCTCCCCAGCCACAGCCCTCTCCAGGGCTGCTTTTAACCCCTCCGGGCAGGAGAGGGGTGACTACCCTGCTACACCAACCTTTTGTTTTTGTCCACTGACTACACACTGGCTTCTTACTGGAGATGTGCTTGCCAGCACTGCATTCTTGACACTGCCATTGATTTGTTTGCCTTTGAGTAAGAAGAAAGCAGCATGAGGTTTGGAAGAGTAAAGGTCAGAATCACATGGATCAGAAACTATATCCTGGAGTTTTGCCTGTCCCTTCAAGTCTCACTTGGCTCTCAGGGCCTGGGTTGTGCTTCACCCTATGCCCACTTGGTTGCCTTTAATAGGCAGGTTGTCTGTAGGGGCAGAGGGATCAAAGCCCCCTGTTGTAGAAAAGGGAACAACAAGAAACAAGCAGAAAGGCCATGGTAATGTTTATAGAGGAGACAGAGTACCGTGATTCTCGTGCAAAGCACTAAGTGTTTCCCTGATGGGAAGATGGGTTATTATGGCTGATATGCTCACTCACTGCCAAGTGACCAGCATTGTTAGCTCTGAACCCTCCTCACACCAGCCAAGTCACTGTCCAGCAATTCTAACAAGAGAACATGCAAACCAGATCCAACAGCTACTGAGCAAATGAACTAGAAAGTGAAGGGGCGGGGGGAGGGGGTAGAGTAAAGAGTTCAAATATAAAATCCACTTCAAAAGGGCTTTGACAAGAGGTCAGATGGAAAGAGAGGTGCCCCTGTGTCATGAAGAACTGAGCATTTGGAGTGTAGTGTCCCGATCCCTCCCTGCATCAGGGCTGCTATACCAACATTTCAGACACCTCAGGGCAGAGTCTCACTCACTGTGGCCACAATGGAGTCTATGCAGAGAGCACCTGGACACCCTGCTTCAGTGCTCACGATGACCAGCATTTCAGTGTCGAGGGTGACTCTATGGGACAGAGGCCCTTGGTTCCTTGTACTATCAGCTCTCCCTATGCCCTGATGTGCTCAGCATTTCAGATGGATCAGGATGGGATCTGTGGGAGAACATCCATGCTGACAATGTCCAGTATTTCAGTCACCCCAGGATGACGATCTATCTAGCTGCAAGCACAGCCAAATTCATTAAGCACGAAATGTACAATCCAGCAAACCTGCCAGAAACACAAACCAAGCAATGGAACAGTGGGCCAGGTGTATTATGGGGAATTTAGATGGCAGAGGTTTTCCTTCTTCTGAAGCATCAGAAATTGGTTACTGCTGAGGGACAAGACAGCAGCCTAGGCGGACTACCAGTCTAATCCAGTGTGAGAGTGTAACCAAGCAAATAAACCCAGCAGTGAGTATGGGCCTGACATATTGCCATCCCTGTATCAAGAACTAGTAGAGAGACCCTTCCCAGGTCAGCATTAAACTGTTCCCCTGGAGCGCTGAGAGTCCTTTCATTATCCCCAATTATGAACCCATCTCCCAACTTTGAGGCCACACATCATCACAATCTCTGTCCCTCCAGCAGCGGGGCCCTGCCTGACACATTTGTTGGACGCTGCAAGCCCCTCTCTCTTGTTAGCGTGGGCCCTGCTGCCGTCACACTCACATCCTCTAAAACCAAACTAAAAACACTGAGAAACAAACACAAACCTCTGATGCGAGGCTGCCCTGCCAGCTCCTGCTATAACAGCTGCTGGTACCCATCTGTTGCTGCTTAGAAACTGAGTCACTCTGCCAGCCCTTGCAAGGCGCCTTCCCATGGCTGTTTACATAGTATTTTGGTGTGAGGCAACGGGCAAGGAGCTGTTAGGAACTCATATAAGTGAAAGCTCACCCCAGATCCTCTTCTTTCACACCATTCAGCTGTGATTCCTCACCCAACATTTAGAGGTATATCTTCCTTGCAATCAAGAGGTGTGACTGTGACCTGTGTGGACATATCTAAGCTAGCTCTGATCTAGCTAGACCACTGCTATTGTTACTGGAGCCTGCTTTGAAGGCACAGCATGCTGGGCAGTTGCTACTCATGTGTGTTCCCAGCAGGGTCCTATTGTTACTCAAGCTAGCTTTGATTTTTGGTTTACACATGCTGCAATCACATCTCTGAATTGCAGTGTAGACATAGGCCTGGTCTACACTACGCGTTTAAACCGGTTTTAGGAGCGTTAAACCGATTTAACGCCACACCCGTCCACACTAAGAGGCCCTTTATATCGATATAAAGGGCTCTTTAAACCGGTTTCTGTACTCCTCCCCAACGAGAGGAGTAGCGCTAATATCGGTATTACCATATCGGATTAGGGTTAGTGTGGCCACAGATAGACGGTATTGGCCTCCGGGTGGTATCCCACAGTGCACCACTGACCGCTCTGGACAGCAATCAGAACTCGGATGCAGTGGCCAGGTAGACAGGAAAAGCCCCATGAACTTTTGAATATCATTTCCTGTTTGCCCAGCATGGAGCTCCAATCAGCACGGGTGGCGATGCAGTCCGAAATCAAAATCCAAAAAGAGCTCCAGCATGGACCGTACGGATGTGATCGCTGTATGGGCAGGCAAATCTGTTCTATCAGAGCTCCGTTACAGAAGACAAAATTCCAAAGCATTTTAAAAAAATCTCAGGACAGAGGCCACAGCAGGGACTCAGCACGCTGCTGCGTAACGTAACGGAAAGCCAAAGAATCAAATGGACGCTCATGGAGGGAGGGAGGGGGGACTGAGGACTCAAGCTATCCCACAGTTCCTGCAGTCTCTGAAAAGCATTTGAATTCTTGGCTGAGCTCCCAATGCCTGTAGTGTCAAACACATTGTCCGCGGTGGTTCAGGGCATAGCTCGTCAATTTACCCCCCTCACCCACCCCCAGAAGTAAAAGGGAAAAATATCCTCTCTTGACTCTTTTAAATGTCACCCTATGTTTACTGAATGCTGCTGATAGACGCGACGCTGCAGCAGTCAACGGCAGCATCCTCGCCCCGCCTCATGGGTGGCTGATGGTACAATATGGCTGATATCCTTCATCATCATCAGCCTTGTGGCAGATGGTGCAGTACAAAAGGACTGGTATCTGTCCTCATCATCAGCCCGTGAGTGCTCCTGGCTGGCCTCCGGTGAGGTTGGCTGGGGGCGCCTGGGTAAAAAACTCCTGATCATTCCCAGTAGATGGTACAGTATGGCTGGTAACCATCTTCATCATAGCAACAGGGGGCTGAGCTCCATCAGCCCCCGCCTTTCATGTGTAAAGAAAAGATTCTGTTCTGCCTGGACTATCATAGCAGCGGGATGCTGGGCTCCTCTCCCCCACACTGCTTAATGTCCTGTCTGGACTATCATAGCAGCTGGAGGCTGCCTTCCCCTCATATCTCACTAACAAGTCACTGTTTCTTATTCCTGCATTCTTTATTACTTCATCACACAAATGGGAGACACTGCAACGGTAGCCCAGGAAGGCTGGGGGAGGAGGGAATCAACAGGTGGGGTTGTTGCAGGGGCACCCCCTGTGAATGGCATACAGCTCATCATTTCTGTGGGATCTGACATGGAGCAGCTGTGCTCTCTGGTTCTCTGATACACTGGTTCTCTAGTACACTTGCCCCATATTCTAGGCATGACTGATTCTATTTTTAGATACCATAAAGGAGGGATTGATTCAGGGAGTCATTCCCATTTTTGTCTTTTGCACCCTCGGCCAATCTCAGCCAGGGGCACCTATGATAGCAGCAGATGGTGCAGCAGAAAAGGACTGGTAACCATAATCTCATTGCCAATTTACAATGGCATGGTAGATGGTACAGAACAGCTGATAACCATCTCTGCTATCATGCAAAAGCAAATGAATGCTGCTGTGTAGCGCTGCTGAATCGCCTCTGTCAGCAGCATCTAGTACACATACGGTGACAGTGACAAGAGGCAAAACAGGCTCCATGGTTGCCATGATATGGCATCTGCCAGGGCAATCCAGGGAAAAAGGGCGCGAAATGATTGTCTGCCGTTGCTTCCCCGGAGGAAGAAATGACTGATGACATTTACCCAGAACCACCCGCGACAATGATTTTTGCCCCATCAAGCACTGGGATCTCAACCCAGAATTCCAAGGGGCGGGGGGAGACTGCAGGAACTATGGGATAGCTACGGAATAGCTACCCACAGTGCAACGCTCCAGAAATTGATGCTAGCCTCGGACCGTGGACGCACACCACCGATTTAATGTGCTTAGTGTGGCCGCGTGCACTCGATTTTATACAATCTGTTTTACTAAACCGGTTTATGTAAAATCGGAATAATCCCGTAGTGTAGACGTACCCATATAGAGAGTGTGGAAGGTGGGGATGCTGCTGAGTATGTGGGGGGCAGAGAGGGGGATTGTGTGGGAGTTGGGGAATGCTGGGTACCCGGAGGAGTGGGGGGATTATGTGGGAGGTGGGGTGCTGGGTATGTGAGGGTAGTGAGGGGACTGTGTGGGAGGCAGGGGTGCTGGATGTGTGGGAGCAGTGGGGGGATGGTGTGGGTGGCAGCAGGTGTTGGGCATGTGGGGGTTGTGTGGGAGGCGGGGGGTGCTGGGTGTGGGGGACAGTGGGGGGACTGTGTGGGAGGCAGGGGGTGCGGGGTGTGGGGGTGGTGGGGGGATTGTGTGGGAGGTGGGGGTGCTGTGTGTGGAGGTGGCGGGGGGGTTGTATGGGAGGCAGCTGGTGCTGTGTATGTGTGTTTTGTTTGGGAGGCAGGGGTTCTGGATGTGTGATGACAGTGGGGGATGGGTGCCGGATGCCTGCAAGAAGTGGGGCAGCCGGGGTGTCTCAGGTTCACTCTCCCCACCTCGCCTCTGTCAGGCTAGGGTACTGGGGCCCAGTCCCATCTCGTATCTGCCAAGCCCAGCGAGCCCATCTGCAGCCACCAGGGAGGCTCCGTCACCGCCACACTGCCTTTCTCCGACAGGTGAGGCCACAGCTACCGCACAATCCCTCCCGCTCCCGCCAAATCTGGTGCCTCTGAGTTGCCCCTGCGCAGGCGCCTCAAGGCCACCCAGCTGCCTGCCTGACCCGCACCTGACGGAAGCCTGCTCCCTGAGCCAGGGCAACATGTTCAGCCAGGGGATGGCAGCTACCTCCTAACAGCATCCCCAGGCGGGGCCTGCTGCTCGTCGAATCCCCATAGCCTCGTCACACTCCCCAGGGGGCACAATCCTTGGTTTGAAAGCCAGTGCGTGGACACCATGGGCAGCCGTGGGTGAATCACTTCCTCACTCTGTGCCAAGCTGCTCAGTGGAGATAACAATACTTCCTTTGCCTGTTCAGACTGTGCACTCTTTCGGGGTATGGACTGTGTCTCCTTGCAGGCCAAAGGAGCAAAATGAAGCCTCTAGCACAGTGATTTCCAAACTTTATTTCTGGTGACTCAGTTGAAGAAAACTGTTGTTGCATGTGACCCAAGCGAGCTGGGGATGAGGGGGTTGGGGGGTTGGAGGGGCTCAGGGTTGGGGCAGAGGGTTGGGGTGCAGGTATGAGGGCTGCGGGGTGGGGCTGGGAATGAGGGGTTCAGGGTGTAGGAGGGAGCTCTGGGCTGGGGCAGGGGATTGGGGTATGGGAGGGGATCAGGACACTAGGGTGGGGGGGCTTCTGATGAGGCCAGGAATGAGGGGTTTGGGGTGCAGGAGGAGGCTCCAGGTTTGTGGGGGCTCAGGGCTGGGGCAGAGGGTTGGGGTGTGGGAGGGGGTCAGGGCTCTGGGCTTGGGTTGCAGGCTCTGGGGTGGGGCCAGGGATGAGAGGTTTGGGGTGTAGGAAGGGGGGCAGGCTTAGGGCTGGGGCAGGGGATTGGGGCGTGGGCATACATACATGCCCGAGGGTGGCTCCCAGTCAGCAGCGCAGCAGGGCTGCTAAGGCAGGCTTCCTACCTGTCCTGGCACTGCTGACCACACTGCGCCCCGGAAGCAGCCAGCAGCAGGTCCAGCTCTTAGGTGGAAGCGCGCAAGCAGCTCCACGTGGTTCTTGCCTGCAGGCACCCACCCCAGCTCCCGTTGGCCGGACACTGGCCAATGGGAGTGCACAGCCGGTGCTCACAGTGAGGGCAGTGCAATGAGCCCCCTAGGAGGCGGACCTGCTGCTGGATGCTTCCAGAGCGCAGCACGGTGTCAGAACAGGTAGGAACTAGCCTGTCTTAGCCGGGCAGCACCGCCAACGGGACTTTTAACGGCCTCGTTGGCACTGCTGACTAGAGCCACCACGACTCAGTGCCTTACATTCCATGACCTAGTACTGGGTCATGACCCACAGTTTGAAAACCACTGCTCTAGCATGGCTGAGGTGTCTGGGCGCTGCTGTAATCATCATGCTCTTGGTAATGCTGCTCAGACTGGCTTTGTTCTGTGTACATTACAAACAGTACAGCAAGTCCAATTGCTTTCAACACCCGTTCAGGGGGAACCTGTTGCTGGCATCCCGTGTCAGCAGCAGGTTTGCTGCCCAGGGTGATGGGTGATGTAGCAATGCAGTGTATTATAATTACATGATTGCTGCGAGAAGGATGAGATATGCTAGTTAGAAGTTAGATGGGCCCAGATCCCATGCTGCCCAATAAGGTATGTAAACTATAGATAGCTAGAAGAGTCTTCTTGCAAGCTGCATTGACAGCTGGGGTTTTCTGAAGTTCTGATTTGGTCTCTGGAGCCAGTCTCTTCAGTGACGCAGTGAGAAAGCCGCCTTTTCCGCAGCCCTGCTCCAGGGAAGGATTAGCGCCTGCTGAACCACTTCTGACAGTAACAACAGCATATGGTAACCCGGTGGTAGCTTTCACTTGTGACATTTCAAACCGGAACCCAGACGGGTGAGGGGCTCAGCAGATTCATCTGCCACGTATGGGGCTGTGTCCAAAACATTTCTGAGAAATTCTACCACAGCCTCTGCTGCTGTGATTCGCACAGCTGGCCTCAGCCTTCTCAGAACGGCAGCCACTTTACCGAATCATGTGGTTAAACATCCTACAGCCCACAAAGACATCCCATCCTTGCATGCTCCAGAGTGACCCACTCCTAGTTTGGGCCAGTCTGGTAGGCCAGGACAGCGGTTCCCAACTGCTAACAATCAGGCCTCTATTGGTACCTGAGGCTTTTGTGACTGGTGCTCTGTACTGGATGTCCTTACATTGCTGTTGTAATGTGGTCACCTCCCATTCTGTTGTGCATGCTCTGAATAGAAATAGAGGCTGGCCCGGAGGCGCGCTTGTGAGAAACGAAGCAGCACAAAGCCCTGGGAGGTAAGACTGTGCCCTGCTGAATGAGAATTGGCTGGTATGTAGCACATTTCCAATGATCCCACAGCATTGAGCATGTAGGCCAGAGGTGGGCAAACTACGGTCCACGGGTCAGATCTGGCCCATCAGGGCTTTGGATCTGGCCTGCGGGATTGCCACCCCCATGGCACTGCGGGGCTAAGGCAGGCTCCCTGCCTGCTCTGGCCCTGCACCGCTCCTGGAAGCAGCTGGCACCACATCCCTGCAACACCTGCGGGTGTGGTGGGGAAGAGGGCTCCGCGCGCTGCCCTCGCCTGCAGGCACCGCCCACTGCAGCTCTCATTGGCCAGGAATGGGGAACTGCGGCCAATGGGAGCTTCAGGGGAAGTACCCACAGGCAAGGGCAGTGCGCAGAGCCTACTGCCCTGCCCTCCCCCAGGGGCTGCAGGGACATGGTGCCAGCCGCTTCCAGGAGCTGTGCAGGGCCAGCGCAGGGAAGGAGCCTGCCATAGCCCCGCTGCACGCCACTGCCACCCCAGAGCTATTCAAGGTAAGCAGCACCGGGCCAGAGCCCACAACCCGAACCTCTCCTGCACCCCGCACCCCAACCCTCTGCCCTCAGCCGCATGCCACACCCTGCACCCCTTCTGCACCGCCACCCCCTCTCCTCTGAGCCCCCTGCTGCACACTGCACCCCTCATGCACCCCAACCCCCTTCCCTGAGGCCCCTCCCACACCCCTCCCTGCACCCCAATCCCCTGCCCTGAGCCCTGTCCTCCACTCTGCACCCCCTCCTGCACCACAACCCCTTGCCCTGAGTCCCTTCCTGCACCCCGCACCCTCTCCGCACCCCCTCCTACACGCCACACTCCCTCCTGCACTCCAACCTTCTGCCCCAGTCCTACATTCATGGCCCTGCATGCAATTTCCCCACCCAGATGTGGCCCTCAGGCCAAAAAGTTTGCCCACCCCCATGTAGGCCCAGATCCTCACAGGTACTCAGGCATCTAAGTCCCATTGATTTCAATGGCAGTGAGGTGGCTAAATACCTTTGAGGATCTGTGTTTTAGTGTCTTTCACTGTGGTACAAGAGAGGGAGTCCAGGGCCTGGTCTTTGTCTCTTGGTTCTGTGGCAGAGTCCTGTATCCTAAATCTTTCTGCAGGACATCTTCAAGATCTGGCCTTTCCCACCCATCCACACAGCTAAAACTCTCATCCAGGCTCTCATCATCTCACATCTCAATTACTGCCACATCTTTTTCTTTGGCCTCAGCAAATGCAATACTGCCCCTCTCATATCTGTTCAGAAGGCTGCTGCAAAGATAATTTTCCTAGCCCATTGCTTTGACCATGTCATCCCTCTTTGTGTCCCTCCACTGGTTCCCTTTTCTCTATCGCGTCCAACTTGTCCTTGCTTTCAAGGCTCTTCATGGTCTAACCCACCCCATCAAAGGTCAAGTCCCCCTTCCATGGGTATAAGATCCCAGCCTCCATTGCTCACTTGTTACACTTTCAAACAAGCCTCTTTGTGCTTTCAGCCGGGCTAACCCTCATGCCTGGGAGGAGCTCCCCTTAAACACCCACAAAGCCACCTCATCATACTCCTTCAAATCCCTCCTTAAAACTCTCCTCTGCCTTGAAGCTTACAAAAACTTGACAGTGGCTAGACTGCTGGGGTGCTGAGACCACTGCCAATCATACTGACTAATCTGGTCTCACTGTTTCCTTGTGCTCACCCATCTGTCTGAATCTATCTGGTGTCTCTTGTCTGATACTTAGATCGCAAGCTCTTCGGAACAGGTGTTGCCGGCACAAAGGTCCGAGGTGACAGCAACAGTGGTTCGTTGCCCGGAGTGCCTCGCTCCAATAGACACACCAGGGTGAAGAAGCAAAAAAAAGGTTTATTTGAGATCTCAAAGCCCGGTGCTCGGAGGCAGATAAGTCTCAAATCGAGCACACTCCATACAAGCAGCTCTTTCTCTTTATACATGATTTTAGCTAAGCATCTCTATTACCCCCACTGCCCAGCCCCCCCTTCCCCCCCTCTTCTTCCCTCCCTTCTAGTTCCCATATAGCAGATACATTATAAAGTAGCAATTACTCTAAACAGGTTAAATCATACTTGGCAACAAACATGTTATCTCATTAGTAACTTTTTCCCGACCGGTTATTTTGTTTAACTCCCTCTGTGCTATCCAGGTGCAAGCAGGAATTGCCTTCTAGTATCAGTGCTGCACTGATAACACATTCCATTCTCGGTTACTGACTTGTAAGGTCGATCCGAGTTTAAACATGGGCGCACTGTGGGCAAGCGTAAGGCAACTTTGGTTTATTTAGGCCTAATACAGGGAGGCTTTATTGGCACTGTTGTTTTCCACCCTTCTGTTAATACTGGGCCATGCCTGGTGCCACCAACACAGGGACTGCCTTTTGGTTCTGTGTTTGTACATCCCTTAGCACAGTGGGGTCCTGTTCTGCGGCCGGGGCTTCTAGGTGCTATGATAATACAGTGGCATAGCTATCAGTGAAATTTGGGTGGGCTCCAACTTATGGTGGACGAGCAATGATTGCAAGTGGTTAGCAGGGTGCAGAGAAGGGTCTGGCCTGGCTAGTGGAAGGGGGTGATCTCCAGAGCCCCACAGGTTACACTGCGGCACAAGAGAGGGGCCGTCAGTGCCTGCACAAGGCCCAGTTCTTGCCAGAGTTGCGCAGGGCTGGGAGAAGTTTGACGTGCTGGGCAGAGGCAGTGGTGGGGCCAGCCAAGCTGCTGCACACCACTCCCTGACAGACACAGCATTCTCCAAACGGGCCAAGAGCCACCCGCTCTTTCCTGATTCACAACCATGTGGACACTGGCTTTTGCATTCATCTGTGAGTGGATCTGGGTGCTAATTGGATGGGTCATGGCCCATCCATGGCTACCGCCCTGTGATAATACAAACAAACTAATAGTAATCATAACAGAGCAAAGGTAGTGCCTGACAATGCTCAACACTGAGCTCCTGCTCTACCTTCACAGGCTCTGACCCAGCCTTCTTTCAGCCAGGAGGATGTTAGGTGCAACACAGCGTCTCAGAGGGGGAAATCCTCAGGACTCCATCAAATGACATCCAGGGGAAAAGAAGAGTTTTGCTCCATCATAGCATGTTAATTATGCTGCCATGGTGCAAGGACAATCCAACACAGTTCAAGCATTTTGTGATGGAAAACACACCTCTGAAAGTGCTTTCCAGGCAGCAGAGCTGAGCATGGGTGTGGAATGCGTGACCAGTTCACCCTCCCCATTGGTCCATCTTAACCACAGCTTGAAAGTTAAGGCATCGCCCAGCCTGCCCCAAAGATTCTTCTCTGAAGTGCTCACAATGGGAGAGTCTTGTCAATTTAAACTCCGCACCTGATTCCCCTGGAAAGAGCCAGCTGAGGGCCACAATAAGGGTAACACCATTCTGAATTTCATCTGAGCCACAAATAATCATGGCTGCAAGACCAAAAGAAACTTTTAAATTTCCTGCAAGCAATACTGGTAGGATGAGAGGCAGTCTTTTAAACATGGGCACTGCCCTGAGAGCTTCAGCAATAGGACACTCCCTTAATATCCCTGGCCTCCTGTAGACTCTGTCTTCCCCTCCCATCCCACCCCTTCTCAACATTAATTCATCAGGTTTTCCCACAGCCTGTCTTTCTATCCTGTGATGGACACCCACATTATTATTTAATTAGCATCTAAAGTGTGCTAGGCACTTTACAGGGTAAATGAAAGCCTGAATTCCTGCCCCACTGGTCTGAAAGTCCAATCACACACAAATGAGGACAGACAAAAGGGCTGGGCAGAGGGATGGGAGGACTAAGGTAGGACTGGGTAATTGCTTTAGTTAGTACTGCATGAGTCAGAGGGGGCTTCATTTCGGTACATGTTTCTAAATTGTTCCATGTGACGCCTTCATGCTTTCGAATTACTGGCATGTGGGGTAAAAGGGGAGCGGTGGAAAAGCAGATGGGGTGAGGCTGGAGCCAGTGAGGGAGAATACAGGTATGTGATGGGAGTTGGGCAAAGGGGAGTGGGGCTTATGCATAGCAACCTAGAAGGGAAGAGACCAAAGATAGGCAAGTCTTGTTTTCCCTGGTGACATCAGGGAGCCAAGCCTGACTCATCCCTCAGCTCTTTTGCTGGCTGGTGCTGGTGGCTGCTAGCCAGGGCCGGTGCAAGGATGTTTCGCTCCCTAGGCAAAACTTCCATCTTGCGCCCCCGTCCCTGAGCCCCCACCCACGGCAGCTCCCCCCCTCCGCCCTGAGGTGCCACCCCTGCGGCAGCTCCCCACCCCCCACCCTCCGCTTAGGCACCAATCAGCTTAGGCGCCGCAAGCCTGGGAGGCGGGAGAAGTGAAGCAGCCACGGTGTGCTCGGGGAGGAGGCGGGGCAGGGGTGAGCTGGGGCAGGGCATTCCCCTGCGTGCTGCCCCACCCCCCCTTACTTGCTGCAGGCAGCCCTACCCACGTTCCCCTGCCCCAGCTCCCTCCGCCTAAATGCCAGCGGCAACTGGGGCGGCCGAAGATCCGGCTGCTGCGGTCGCTGCCGAATAAAAAGTCGCCCCCCAAATCCTAGTGCCCTAGGCGACCGCCTAGGTCGCCTAAATGGTTGCACCAGCCCTGCTGCTAGCAAGAGCTTCTTCTGCAGGATAGTGGCTTTGTATCAGCCATCTCGGATGCTCTTTCTGGCTGCTTTTCTCTGTAGGGTCAGCTGGGTTTTCTTATGCTGTGGACCAAAAATTGTGTCCCCAGTCAGATAAGCTGGAGATAGAAGCTGTGAGGGTGATGTCGGAGCAGCTGGCAGGAGAGGAAGAGGAGGACAAGAGATTGAGAGAGAGAAATGGAGAGATGGATTACATTCAGAGGATGGACACAGGACACAGGTGAAGAAAGACTCCGGGAAAAAACAGAAACTAGGCTGGCTTGCTGCTTATGTTCACAAAGAAACAGGAAAATAAACAACACATCAAACAGGCATGAAGTCAGCTCAGCACCATATGTCTGGAAATGTTATTAAGCACATTACTCCTCAGCTGGGTATAAGGAAGTGCAGCTGCCAGCCAGACACTATTACTACACATCCACTTGCAAGCTCCATTCGTATTCAGACCAACAGGAGTTTGGAATAACCTCTTCCCTGCCATAAGACATATTCTGTATGGGAACTAATGTCACACTGTATGCCTGCGGATGTAAGCAGCATGCATGTTTAAAGATTGCTCTGCCACAGATGTGGAAGAGCAGGTATAGCATGGGAAGGACAATGGTCCATGGTACGTGTAGGAACACCCAGGGCATCTTCTGTGGACCCAGTCCACAGAACCGATTCTCAGATGTCCTCTCTAAGAATGAGCATGAGGGGTCAGAGAGAGAAGTGCAGACTTTCACTCCACCTTTGCATAGGGACCAGGAGTACTATGATTAGGGATTACACACCTGATTGTGTAACAGAGGTACTGCTTTAATTACAAATCAGTACGGCCTTAGCTTAGCCAGCTGCTAGATGAAAGATTCCAGCAGCAGTTCCCCCAGACTGAGTGTTTGGGACCCATCTTGGGCAGACCAAGATTGTATGGGGAGGACATGGGCTGAGATTTTAGAGCAGGAGAATATGTGGACACCCCTATAGGCAAGATGCCTACCTGAAGGGCCCATATATTGGGGGCTAAGTGAGTTTTAACCTTAGGAAACTTTTAAATACCTCAAGCGACCCACTGCATGTAGATGACAACTTCATTCTAATACTAACCCTCTGTTTTGCCACAGTGCTTTTCACATAAGAATCTCAGAGCACTTTACACACATTCCTTTCCTTCATGAATTCATCCACACCAAATCCCTGTGAGGGAGGCACTGTTATCCCCACTTTATAGCCAAAGTATCAGAGCCAAAGGAACCAAACTAGAGAGGTGAAATGACTTGTCCAGGAACAGAAAGCAGGACTTCTGCCTCCTAGTTCCCTGCTCTTCCCAGTTGGCTAACCTCATAATCTTTTAGGTATCACTTTAGCAGTTGACTCAGAATCTCAACCCCCTCCTTTACATCTTTTGCAGATACCTTGCAAGTGTGACAGGTTCTTTCCTGAGAGCGGTGGGAGTAGAATTGCACCTTATGAATGCTGCATCTCTACACTGCCTGTGAAGGGTGATTCTATTCATCAACCTATTAGTCAGCCAAGCAGAAAATATTCCAAAGAGGTTTTGCTTTCCCTTTTGTTTCTTTTCTTTTCTTTTTTTTGCTTCAGCAGCAAAAAAGACACTTACTCTCAACTAGCTCTCAACTAGAGTTAGTCCTGAATCATGGAATTTGGATCCAGAGTCAGAAGATTCTCAAAGTTTTGAGAGATGGTCAGAGATGATTGGGACCTATCTCTGCTTATGTCTAACAATCTGTGGCCTACTCTACACCTAAAACTTAGGTTGACCTAGCTAGATCACTGAGGGCTGTGAAAAATTTTGTGCTCTGTGTGATGTAGTTAGGTTTGACCTAACATCCTATGTAGATGCAGCTGGGTCAATGGAAGAATTCTACCATCAACCTAGCTACCACCTCTTGGAAAGGTAGATTAACTACATCAACAGAAACATCCCTTCTGTCAATATATGAAGTGTCTACACTGCAGCACTACAGTAGTTCTAGATGTGCCACTGTAATTGCTGTAGTGTAGACATACCTCTGTAAGAGCAAGGCCTGGTCTATACCTAAAACTTAGGTTGACCTAACTACAAGGCTCAAGGGTGTAAAAAATTCACACCCCTGGGCAGTGTAGTTAAGCCAATTTAAGCCCCAGTATAGACACCACTAGATCAACAGAAGAATTCTTCCATCCACCTAGCTACTGCTGCTCAAGGGGGTAGATTGACTACAGCAATGGAAAAACCCCTTCCATCACTGTAACAACAGCTGCAGTGCCTTCTCTGGGCCTTCGCAGTATCTGTAGTGTAGACATACCCTCTGTCCTTCAGGTCTAAAGTCTTCAAGAAGAAATATTCACTAATGGTGGGCATTTAAGGATTTTGGTTATTCCATAATTGCTCATTATGGGATCACTTTCCCCTTCCTCTGGTGCATCCGATACAGGCCACTCTTGGGATATCAGACTAGACAATCTACTGTTCTCAGCCTACATGGTGCAGCTGTAGAAACACAGGAATTGCCCCAAGAGCCCTTTCAATAACACTTCATCTCAGCTTCAGTGATACAAACCCCTCCATTCCTGACCAATCCAAGTCTTTTTCTCTCAGCATTCTGTTGTCTTTCCACAGTGAAAATGGGTCCTTCCATTGTTACAGACACCACAGCTGGGACAAGGGGGATGTTATATAACTGATACTATGATCATTCTGTTTTCTACCAAAAATAACTGAAGTGATGCTTTGTAACTGAAAACTGAATATGTAAACCAGTTTGCTAACAGCTAATGCAGAAAGCCCTGGTCTACACTACAGTTAGGTTAACGTAAAGCAACTTACATCAATCCAGCTCTGTAAGTGTCCACACTAAAATGTAGCTCCTGCCAACGTAACAGGAATTTCCTAAGACAGTGGGTTTGCGACACTTCCTGCTAGGAGAACACCCTTGCTCATGATGTTGTGGCATTTTCAGTCCCAGCACACACCTGGAGGTGCAGAGATGCAGCAAAAATGTATTTTTAAAACTTTCAAAGGAGAGTTGCCAGCCCCAATGCCCCTTCACTCCACATCTAAGGACTAAGAGAAAAAGCTGCTGTTTGTGCCCCAGCCATGGCAGCATGGGAAGCCAAAGGCCTGGAGGCCTGCCACTTTGCAGAACTACTAACTGTGGTTTGTAACCTATCATTTAAATCACTTTCTGTACCAAATTACTGGAGGATAGCTAATGTGATGCCAATTTTTAAAAAGGGCTTCAGAGGTGATCATAGCAATTACAGGCTGGTAAGCCTGACTTCACTACCAGGCAAATTGGTTGAAACTATAGTAAAGAACAGATTGCCAGACACATAGATGAACATAATTCATTGGGGAACAGTCAACATGTTTTTTGTAAAGGGAAATCATGCCTCACCAATCTACTAGAATTCTTTGAGGGGGTCAAAAAGCATGGGAACAAGAGGGATCCAATGGATATACTGTATTTAGATTTTCAGAAAGCCTTTGACAAAGTCCCTCGACAAAGGCTCTTAAGCAAAGTAAGCTGTCATGGGATAAGAGGTAACTGGTTAAAAGATAGGAAACAAAGGGTAGGAATAAATGGTAAGTTTTCAGAATGAAGAGAGATAAATAGTAGTGTCCCCCAGGGTCTGTATTGGGACCAGTACAGTTCAACATATTCATAAATGATCCTGAAAAGCGAGGTGGCAATACTCTTCAAGACAGTTAAGTCCCAAGCAGACTGCGAAGATCTACCAAAGGATCTCACAAAACTGGGTGACTGGGCAACAAAATAGCAGATGAAATTCAGTGTTGATAAATGCAAAGTAATTCACACTGGAAAACATAATCCCAACTATACATATAAAATGATGGGTCTAAATTAGCTGTTACCACTCAAGAAAGATATCTTGAAGTCATTGTAGATAGTTCTCTGAAAACATCCACTCAATGTACAGTGGCAGTCAAAAAAAGCAAACAGAATGTTGGGACTCATTAAGAAAGGGATAGATAATAAAACAAAAAATATCAGATTGCCTGTATATAAATCAATGATATGTCCACATCTTGAATAGTGTGTGCAGATGTGGTCGTCCCATCTCAAAAAAGATGTATTGGACTTGGAAAAGGTTCAGAAAAGGGCAACAAAAATGATTAGTGGTATGGAGGGGCTTCCGTATGAGGAGAGATTAATAAGATTGGGACTTTTCAGCTTGGAAAAGAGACAACTAAGGGGGGATATGATAGAGCTCTATAAAATCATGACTGGTGTGGAGAAAGTAAATAAGGAAATTTTATTTACTCCTCATAACACAAGAACTAGGGGCCACCAAATTAAATTAATAGGCAGCAGGTTTAAAACGAACAGAAGGAAGTATTCACACAATGCACAGTCAATCTGTGGAATGCTTTGCCAGAGGGTGTTGTGAAGGCCAAGACTATAACAGGGTTAAAAAAAGAACTAGATAAGTTCATGGAGGATAGGTCCATCAATGGCTATTAGCCAGGATGGGCAGGGATGGTGTCCCTAGCCTCTGTTTCCCAGAAGCTGGGAATGGGTGACAGGGGATGGATTACTTGATGATTACCTGTTCTGTTCATTCCCTCTGGGGAGCCTTGCCTTGACCACTGTCAGAAGATAGGATGCTGGGCTAGATGGACCCAATATGGCCGCTCTTATGTTCTTAAAATCTTGCCACTTAGGCAATGGCTGTTTGAAATTTAAAGGGCCAGGAGTAAGCAGTGCCTGTTCACTAAGCAACAAATGGGCTTCGGGTTCAATAGTACCTATGAGTTCCCCTTCCACTTGGGTGTCCCCGCACTCCTGGATGCTATTTGTTTTTCAGTCAGGGCCGGCTCTACTGGTTATGCCGCCCCAAGCAGTGCGCCAAATTGCCGCCGTGGACAGCGGGGGCAGTCTGTGTGCCGTCAGGGCGACATGCACGTTTTCGTGGTGGCAGCAATTCGGTGGCAGCTTCTGTCTTCAGCCGGAAGACAGAAGCTGCGTCGCCGCGGACAGCTGAACATAGAAGCTGCCGTCGAATAGCCTCCATGGAAACGCGCATGCCGCCCTAACGGCACACGAACTGCACCCACCCTCATGGTGGCATGCGCGTTTCCATGGTGGCGGCAATTCGGTGGCAGCTTCTGTGTTCAGCTGTCCACGGCGGCGCAGCTTCTGTCTTTCGGCTGAAGCTGCCGCCGAATTGCCGCCGCCGCGGAATCGCGTGCCACCCTAACAGCACACAGACTGCCCCTGCCGTCCCCGGCAGCAATTCGGCACGCTGCTTGGGGGGCAAAAACACACAGACTGCCGCCCCTTGCAGATTGCCACCCCAAGCACCTGCTTAGAATGCTGGTGCCTGGAGCCGGCCCTGTTTTCAGTGCCCTTCAGACTGGCCCTTGAATGTGAAGCTGTAAATGTGAATGTGTGGGACAGTGTACACATGCAGCATAAACATAGGGCCTGTGCTGCCCACAGCTGCACGTTCTTGCAGAAAGGTGTGGCTGCTGCACCCCCCCCCCCCCGGCTCCCCCAACATAACCTGGCGCTGAAAATATCTGCCATTCCACAGGAGACACTTCTGTGCAGCCAGCTCTCAGCAGGCAGGCATGAAATGAACCTGTCATTCTCAAAGGGAGGGAGATGTTAAAAACATGGCCAAATGCAGAGTGATTTGATGGGGCTCTTGGCTGCAGGCCTTGTAAAATATGATAGGTCTAGACTGAGAGTGCTAAAGATTTTGCTGGGGGTGTCTAAATGGGCCCTTTAGGATTTTATAGCGCTCTTTAATTGGGGATGGGCTAACCCTTCTCTACAACACTTTACCATCATTATTATTGAATCAAGCATCACAACCCCTGCTATGAGGGAGGCTGGTGTTATTTATCCCCCTCTTACAGCTAAGGAAACTGGAGCATGTGGTATGTTGAAAAATTGTGATCGTTCACTTTAAATTCTCAGGGGTTTTCTTGGTCCTGCTTGCAGGCTAGGGGACTCTGGAGGAAAGCGTGAGATCTGAGCCTCGAAGCACTCAGTTTGCAGACAGCCTGGAATAAGGTTGGGTGATGTGTTCCTCTCTCTTTTAAGAGCAGCCTACTCTGTCTTGCTCTGTTTTGGGGTTCTTGTGTGCTTATCATTCTAAATTCTAAGAAAGAAAGCAATATTACATAGCAGCCTTCCAGCCTGTTTCTTCTACCTAGTGTCTGTGTGTGTATGCCATGAACACAACAGCTCACAGAGAGTTTCAGTGGCTTGTACAAACTCAAATTGCAAGTGCATGGCAGAATCTGGCATCCTGAGCCCCCTTGATATGCTGTAACCACAACATGGTTCCTCACAATGAGACCACACTTCTTCCTCTGCAGTTTTGAACTTCTCTGGCTTCTTTGTCGGGTGGCATATGTAGCACTTCAGGGGGAGAACAGCTGCTGCCACTCCACAGCAAGGCAAGGTATGGGTCAGCAGGTCAGAGTCACTAGTGGCAGGCAGGAAGTAGTGTGTGTACATCTCTGTGTAATGTGCATGTGTGTCCCGCTCTGAAAGATAAGACTAGAGTACTGGTATAGGATCCAGGGATAGTTGCAAAAAAATACCAACCCCCAGTAGAAACCAAGTAGCATGTGAGCAGCAGATCCTTCCTCCACCTCAGGGAAAACTTGACAAAGCATGACAGTGCAGCTGCCTACATATTAAATTGGATGCTGTCTTTATCCATCATGCTGTGCCATTACTCTATTAATCTGCTCCCTCCTGCTACAGGCTGAGCTCACTAGAGATTGTATCAGATGCTCAGATCTTGGTGTAAGGCCAAGAGATAATTCCATTGAGCTGAGGTACTTATCTTTCCCCCCCTTACAGTAGTACCCAAGAACCTTGCAATCTTTAATATATTTATCCTGAAAGGGGAGGTGGGAAAGTATTATCCCCACTGCTGCACCCAGGTGGAACTAGGGCAGAGAGACTAAGTGACATGCCCATGCTCACACAGGAAAGTCTGTGACTGAGCAGGGGTTTGAATCCTAGTCTCCTAAGTCTTAGGTTTGCACCCTAAATACTGGGCCATCCCTCCTCTCTAAACAACTTTCCAATAGAGTGATCTGACTGGCTGCTAGTCACACTGGAACGAGAACTGGGATTAGAGCAGGAAGTGTGAGAAATTGGCACCTCTGTTCTCCTGACAGAGCAAATTACTTGGTCCTCTTCCCAGGCACTACGGGGTATGGGGAGGTGGGAGGCAGGAATGAGCAAACAGGGTAACCATGAGCTTTATTCCTTTATTATTAAAAAGTATCTTTTCAGTGCTGTTGGACCTAGAAGGTGTTAATCCTGGCTCTTACCAGGCAGGCTTTACCCAACACCCTGCAGAGTGCACTGTGCTCTATGGGGCATGTCCCTGGTTTCCTCCGTAGGGCTCACACAGTGACATGGGCTGTGTCATAGCCATAGAACGCAGGCCTCCACACTGAGGCTTTCCAACCCTTCAGTGTCAGTAACAGGATTACATTCCTAGGCAGAATCCCCCACTTGCAAAGGGACGCAGTCAGTCATGGACTCTGGCCACTCAAGCCTCTGTGATGTGACTGGCACCTATGCAATGGGGATGGAGTTCTTGGCCAGCCAAATGGGGAACCAACTAGCTCCACCCTTCCCCCATTCCCAGGGATGGGTGTTCCTAGAGTACAGATTTCAACAAGCCAGACAGCTCCTGCAAGCTCCTGGTGAGTGGGGCATCCTTAGCATGAGGGAACCTGTGCCATCACACTGTCCATGCCTAGGGCTGGTCACATGCCCCTTACATTCCAGCTTCCAATTTCTTTGCTAAACACTGGAAGGCCTAAGTGCTTAACACAAACCTCCCCAGTCACATATTATTGTGGCCACTAAATCAATCAACACATCAAAAGGGGAGAAAGTTTCCCTGCCCTGCCTAATACAGCCCAGCACGCAAAGCCCTGGGGAAGAGCCACCAGCATTCAGGAGAACAAAACTATTGCAGAGAGAGGAGGGGAAATGTTTATCTTTTATACTGAAATCCCAGTGTGGCTTTTTTTGGTCCAGCTCACACTCTCTCTACAAGAACTGTTCCACTTCATCAGGTAAATGATCCCCTCCTTCCAACCTTCAAGACAGTCTTTTTTCCTTTAGTGGAAAGGGAGAGGAAATTCAGCACTAGGGAGCCATATCTTAAGATCAGAAAGAGTGTGACGTACAAAAGAGCAAAGTCAGTAATTTGCCACTGACCGCCCAGAATACTTCAGGACTGATTCCATTTAGAAGCAGTTCTGCTCACAATGCCTCCATTCTCTCTGTTATTGTCTCACGCGCGCTCTCAAATTACCAAGGATACTTCAGGCAAAATGGATCTTTAGATGCTTGCGAGTTCATCTGCTCCTACACCATCTATGCCGCACAACTGTCAGCTTGGTAAACACACTCTACTCAGGCTCCTCCCAAAATCCCAAGAGCAGCTGCATGTTTCTGCTGAAACGATCAGGGGCAAAATAATGAACAATGTTGCCATTTACATTGTTGTTTTAAGGCTTCACATTTAACGGAAATGAGTTAATGAGAATCACATTTCTCAGATTCAGACAACACTGCATCGGGTCATATTCTAAAGGCTTCCTCTGAAACTAGAAGGGTTAGAGAATGAATTTTTTAAAGAAAACTCAAATTTGTCACAATTTGAAATGCCAGCAAGAATCAACTCAGTCAAAACCATGATCTCCCCAGATGGCAACATAAGAATTGGGATGTCGTCATAATAGAGTGGCTCTGAACGGGAGGAATATAGAGCAAATGCAGATGAACATGCAAGCAACACAAACGCTCTTTGCAAAAATATCCTTACCGCTAAAGAGCAAGGAAAAATAGTAATAATAACAGTGAGCATGTAGCTAGAGCTGCCATTCACAGTGATTTGAGCTTCACAGTTTATTAGAGTTAAAGAAAAGGCATAATACAGAAGTAGAACGGCATCTAAGCGGCAGAGGTCAACTTCTGCCTCAACTTAAGTGACTGTCACTTCACTGACTTCCTGGGTTAATGCCAATGGCTTCTTTGGAACATTTTCCCAGTGGCATCAGAGGCCTTTTAAGGCTGATGCTCCATCCTTCGTGCACATGAATTAATGCACAGGGTGTGCTCTCCGAGGTGCTCCTGGAACAAGTGGGCAAGATCAACACACAGTGTGACATACCCCAGGTGCTGCACTACCTAGACTCTTGGGTTCCTGCCTGGGGTTAGTTTGTGTCAGAAGAACCCTGGCTTTGTTTTCAAGCACAGATGGTGGCACTATTTTATGAACATTTTAAAATATGGACTCCCAGCTGGGTTAGGTTGTGGGGGAGGGATAGTCACATGGTCTAGGATTTCCCTGAACTCTGTGTGTGGGGTGGGAGAGGGGTGAGTGGGTTAAAAGCAAATTCACTCATGGAACGCTGCTATTCTGATCCACTCAGAACACCACATTCAGATGGGCACAAAGGGGACATTTAGCACACAAGTCACACTTTCTTGGGGTGGTACTTCCCAGGCACTTGAGCCCAGGTTCTCCTGCATCATCCCTGGCTGGGCCTCAGCCTCTCACACTCAGCTGGGGGCACTCCAGTTTGCAAGGGAGCTGCTCCAGACTCTCTTCCTGCAAGCTCCAGGAAGGGTTAGCGCACTGCACACAGATGAGTAGGAGGCAGCAGGCACTGGTTGGTACAGTCAAAGTCTGGTGCAGTTGGAACCATCACTCTGTTCACTCCTAAAGATGCAAGAAGAGGCTGGGGCAAGAATGGTACCTGGTAGGAATGCTTGAGGCCAGGGCGCCTGCTACCTTTCAGCAGCTTGCCCATTGAAGAAGCTTGAACTGCCCTTTACTGTTCTGCTGCCTCTCCTTTTATCTCACCAGAATGAAGCCACAGTTAGAGATGGATCTGACAGTGAATCCACACCCCCTTGAAACTTTGTGGACATTTGGTTCCAAACTTTATAGCTCTTATAACGGGCCCAAACTGGAACCCCACATCCAAACACCCTCAAACTTTGGGAAAGAGATCTGAATCTAAAAGCTGCTGCTCACTCCAGAGATCAGCAGAGCAGACGTGGTTCACACACACAGTCCGGCAGCCCAGAAAATGCCAGGGATTTCACTAGGCTGTTGGGGGCTATTTGATTACAGCGTACAGAAAGAGAGGAAGCAGACATGCCTTTAGGAACTTAATTATAGAAAGCCAGTCCACTTCTTGGGAGGAAGCCAAGCAAAAAGGGGTTGACCCAGCAGGCTTCCATTCCTCCTCCTACCCACAGACGACAGACTTTCTAAAATTCACCATCTCTTTCTCTGCTTTTGCAAAACAGATTCATAGATTCTAGGACAGAAGGGACCTCAAGAGGTCATCAGGTCCAATCCCCTGTCCTCATGGCAGGACCAAATACTGTCTAGACCATCCCAGATAGATATTTATCTAACCTACTCTTAAATATCTCCAGAGATGGAGATTCCACAACCTCCCTAGGCAATTTATTCCAGCGTTTAACCACCCTGACAGGAACTTTTTCCTAATGTCCAACCTAAACCTCCCTTGCTGCAGTTTAAGCCCATTGCTTCTTGTTCTATCCTTAGAGGCTAAGGTGAACAACTTTTCTCCCTGGGGAGGCAGGGTCCTCTTCCCAGTCTTCTCTCTTTCCCACTGGAACCTGCACTACTGTCCATCATTAACATTTTAGGGTAGGTAACAAAGAAACATAACTTGGCTGAAGATTTTCTGGGTAGGGAGCATAAAAGAAGGCACAGGAAGGCCACCATGGGTTCCCTCCCCCATCTCTCCTTAGCCCCGCCTTCCCCCTTTCTAGGCTCCTGTCCTTATTAGTTCAATTTTTCCATTTTTGTTGTGTTTGGGGAAAGGCTCTAGCTACTGCAAAGCCAGGAGAGCAGCCACTTTCTGTAGCTCCTGGCACATCTCTGTAGGGAAGAGTCTGCAGTGGGCTGTTTGAAGGAGTGTGCCCTCTGGGGTTGGTGTAGGATGGGTGACCCCCTCTGTAGATGAGAAGCAGAAGGGCAGCTGATACTGTGGTCCTCCTTGTTGCAGTTTGGCCAGACCCTGCCCCAGAGATCCCACCAGACCAGAGTGAAAGACTAGGCTAAGGGTGTGGGGCAGAAGGTGCTTCCCAGAAGGGTGATGGGGAGAGAAGACAAATGGTTGGTTTAGATTAAAGGGATTTATACCGCTGAGCCTACAGGTTGGAGTTGGGTCCCTTGCTTCTTAATTCAAAAAAAGTTTGTAAAATACCTTTCCCCTCCTGCCCCCTTCGACTGCAGCTACAGGTCCCAATCTAGCCACTGCTCTGTACCAGTGGGGATCCAATATCCCCTTTATACTCACTCTCCTACCACTGTCAAGATCTACTCTGAACATGTTAGCAAATGCCCCCCTTCCTCCAGGATATCCTCAGCTTTCTTGCTCCTGCAGGCAGCTGTAGCCTCCCCTCCCTGCCAAATGGTTTAGGATCCAGTGTCAGCTCAGCTACATCATGCATTCGTTTCAAACGATAGCTGGTGCAGACTGCCTGCGGCTGGGCCAGCCCAGCAGAGGGCCAGAGAGACATCCAATGGGAAGCACAGACACATTAACCCTGGGCAGAAGATCCAGTGCTTTTAAGCCTTCTCTGTATGCCACAGCCCTGCTCCACAGTGAAGGGCAGACCAACCTGGTATCTTCTCCTACTGTGTGATGCATCTAGTGGGAGGGCACGCCCTCCTCTGACCTTCCCCTGCTACCTGTGCCCCCAGCCATGCTCCTCAAGGAGGGCATGGCAGCCAGGCCTCAGCCCTTCCTCTCGGTGCTAAGCCATGCTCTGCAGAGGAGGTCACACCACCCTGCTACTTCATGTTTCAGCCTCGCTTGCCACCCTCCCATCCCACATCAGAGGTGCTCCCTTTTCCTTTAGCTCTTCGGGGTTCACTGCCTCCCCCCATTGCCCACTGAGTGTACTGCTCCTCCCTGTCTCCACTAAACACAGAGATGGCGTCTGCTTGTCCCTAAAACTTCCTAGGAACTCCCCACGTCGCATACATTCCTTTTGAAAATCCAGTAATGGCCTTTGGTCCGGGGCGTCTGGTTCTCTTGGAGAAGGGGGCCTGGGATCCAGGTATGACCGATGTCTTTTTGACACCAGTCCAAGCATTTCGAGTCTCTTTCAGCCCCGTCCCCCCATGCCCCGAGACAAAGGCAGAGACATAGGGGGGGCACTAGTTCTGTGCCTCGGCACCAGCTCAGCAGCTTCTTGGAAAGTTTCAGCTGGATGGAGCCAGGTCCCTTGCGGGTGTCAGATCTCCCGTGCCGCGCTTCTCAGCTCGAGACAAAGCCGCTCTTTAGAAATGCTGTGAGTGGCCGCGGAGACGGGCAGCTCCGCTTTCTCCGGTACCTTTTTAAAGCTAGTTCCAGCACTTCCACCCGGAGCCTGTTGCTCTTGGAAAGTGAGCTTGTCGGGAGAGTCTGCTGCGCCGCCAGCCGCGCCTCCCTGCTGCTTGCAGAGGCGACTTGGAATCCTTCATGGGCTGCACTTGGACTGGCGGTGACATGGCTCGGCTCAGGCAGCAAACAAGGGCAGGCAGGAGCCAGGCTCTCAAGTGCTGGTGTGGCCCACCGAGCCCCCACCTCCCCCATGGGGCGCAGGAAGAAGGGAGCTATCACCAGCCTGGGTCTACCGGTTGGGGTTTGGTCTCCGCGCCTCCCCAGGCCCGCATCATAGGGCTCCCTGCTCTAAGGGGAGAGGCTCCTCTCGCTGCCGCTGCCTCTGCCTTTCCCGCTTGGCCCGCCAGCAGATGTAAGCGGCCACCAGCAAGCCCACTCCGAACATCAGGGTGGCCACCGAGACCGCCTTGGCGATGTCCATCTGCGGCCCATTGATGATGAAGGTGATGCACGTCGCTGCGACGCCGATGACCAGGGCGACGATGCCGAAGGGGAAAATGCACCGGTACCAGGATTTCTCCGTGCCCCCCGTGGCCAGAGCCAGCTTATTGAGCGTAGCCGTGGAGTCCGTGGTGGCGGCCAGAGGCAGCGCTGGCTTCCCTCCTTGCAGACAAGTCAGCGAGTTGGACTTGCAGCCCATCATATTGGCAAGCGAAGCAAAGCAGCCAAAACCAGGGGAGGGAGGGAGAGCCGGGCGTGGGAGGACCCCGCGCCACCACTGCTGGGCTGCTCTGTGAATGGAAGGAGAGACGCGGGTCCTACACGCTCTGCCTTTGTCTCGGCTCGCGCCCGCCTCCCCGGGCCACAGCTAGCAGCTCGCGGGCCGCCCCTGGCTTTCTGCGGGGAGCTTTGGCTCCGGCTCTTTTGCAGTAACGCTGAGCGGGGATTGGCAGACGAGGGAGGTGAGATCACGCCTGTGGGAGGGAGCCTGTGCAGCCCTTAACTGTTTCAGGGGCTCTGGCCGGGGGGTTCCCGGAGCCCCGGCTAGGATGGTTCTAGGGACTCGTCTTGGAGTGAGTTTTCCCAGTTCCCATTTGCTTGTACAACGCTAATCGTTTGCCTGGCACTTAGCAAAGGGCAGGGCCCCCTATGCGAGGGAGTGAAATCAATGCCTATGGCCCTCCAGTGTTCAAGCCCAGCATGTGGGATTCCTCCTGCTGCTAGGTGCCACAGAAGCCTGTTCCACACCACAGCATTTGGGGGTTGACAAGGTCCCCAGTCTTCCCTCTAGGGACTGGTGTTCCCCATCTCCATCCCCCTCCCCCCTGCCCTCTCCTTCCACTATCAGCAGCCCCGCACTCCTGAGCTGGGCTAGCAGAAAACAATCTTCTGACACTGATGCAGTTCCAAGGAGGATTTCAAGCAGGCAAGTCCATATGTTAAGACCAAAAGTAGGAGGTGATGGAAGACTGAACCAGTCCCTAGGGGAGGTTTGTCCATATCACAGCACCTCATATAACTCACAACTGGGAATCCAGAGCTGAGGCACCTGGCATGTTACAGGTTGTTCTGTGTTTGTACAGCACCTCCCACGAAGGGCTCATTGCTGGCACTCCGAGTGCTCCCACAATACAAATAAATCAATAATGAAAGATTCAGGTGCTCTGGCAGAGCTGTGAGGGGTGGGGCCAGCACTTAGCTTGGGGAGCTGCAGGTCAGGATTCAGGTGCCCTGGCACAGCTGAGTGTGGGGAAATCAGGACTGGAAAAGCAGGGGATTGTCGGTGGTAAGAAGCAAGGTGCCCATGCAGAGCAACACACTGGGAACTTGCCTGCCTGCAGTATCTCGGGACCAATGTTCCTAGTCTCCATTTCTCGAGTGCTAAAATCTTAAGTAAAATGCTGTTACTATCAGTTTAAAAAGTACATAAAGGATCACAGCTCCCCTACAGTGTGAGAGCACTGAGCCGTGCCCTTTCAATGACAATCGCTATATGTGGGACCTACTAATGCATGAACTGGTGACAGAACAGCACTGACCCTGCTCAACATGCCTGAGGACCCCCCAGTACTCTGGGAAGGAAAAGTAAAAACAAGGGCTGGAGAAAGAGGTGACATAGAAAAGGGGAGAGGAGAGAGGAGGATGGCTATGGAGTTGAAGGAAAAGAAAGGGGGAAGTGAGAGAAGAGAAAAGATGGGGAGAAGGAGTAGGAGAGAGGTGGGTCACAGGCAAAACATGGCACAGAAGGAGATGGAGAGACATGAAAGAGTGAAGGGACTTCGTACACAGCTTGGCACTGGACAGCAGCACAGAGGAGAGCCAAGTACAGAGCTCCTTTCCTTAGACTCCTTTGCATTCCTGCCGCGTTTTCAGTGATTCTCCGCTCTCGCTAGGGGGTGAAGCCTGGGGAGCCTAGGGGTGGGGGTGAGTGGGTCATCTCTGAATAGAGGCCTTGTGCCCTCTCTCACCAACCTTCCCCACCTGAGGAGGAGTGGACAGAGCCGTCCTCATTGGCAGGGTATTTTCCTTTTCTTCTGAATGGAAACGGGGCCAGGGCTGGGGTGAGCTGAGAAAAGACCGTTCGTCTTACTTCCATCTGTTTCTCCTAAGCAGCTGCTTTAACTAGATCACCATCTCTTGAGGGAAGGAGCAGAATTAGAGACAGGAGCGAGCCAGAAGATTTTGATCTGAATCCAGATCAGAACTTCCCCAAAGCTCAAAGGAGCTCAATCAAACGTCAGAGGGGGAACAGGAGGACAAATACAAGGAAGAAGCGAACAGAACAGTTGGGGGCCTGGGCTGGAGGTGATGGAAAGTGAACTGGGCAGAGAAGGGGAGGAGAGCACAGAGGAAGGGGAAGGCAGCTGCTGAACCAGGAGAAGGTACAAAAGGGTGGAGAGCCCTGCCGGAAGAGGAAGGATGTTACAGTGGTTAATGCACTAGCCTAGGACTTAAGACCTTGGCTCAGTTACCTGCTCAGCCTCTTCATAGCTGGCAGGCTGAGCAGCTCCTCCAGCCTAGGGCAGGTTTTCTTCCTTGTTCCCTTTGAATGGATTTAACCTCTTCCCTGCCTGATTCCATATGGCACACATACACACCACCAGAAGGCGATCAACATTGGATCACTACCACTTGCACTAGAGTAAAACCCAACACCCCGGAGATGAAAGGCTGCATAAGCTTATTACCAAGCCACTGATCCATCATGTTCCTAAAACAATACAATGGAGCAGGGAGACTGACCAGGACAAAGGAACTTCCTCACCGCAGGGGACAAGGAAACGATAGACTGGAACTAGGGGAACTAGGGTGCCTGACCACCCAGTTAGTGTGTTTGGAACCAGGATCTTATTTGTATTTTTATTTGCTACATTCTCAGGTGCATCGTGCTAATGGGGCACTGGGTTAGTCTGTGTTTTCCTGGGAGAGAAGCAGAAAGAGACGATACAGAAGAGAGAGCTGCATGTGAATGGGAAGGCTGGGCCATGTCGGAGCGCTCCCTTCCCTGCCTTCCTTCCCAAACACAGACACACAACATCAAACAACTCCACTGGCTTCCCATTCATTTCTGGACCTCTCAGCCTGCTGTGACTTCCCCAGGCCAAATCACAAACCAACTCCAGGAGCAAGAGAGAGGAAAGGCAGCTTAAAGCTGAGCATAACTCTGTTGGCATGGGGAATCTTGGCCAAGGTCACTAGTGTCAAAAGAGATGTGGAGATACTGTAATATTTTGGAGACCTTCTGTCCAGATCCCTGAGCAGGATATTGGAACAATCAAAAAGGCAGCTGCCTCTCTTGAGAATCCATCCTAGTTTTTGCAGTGAGTGCTGGGCATCCAGGGGCAAGACTCCAGAGGCCTGATTCTCCACTGACCTGCACCGTCGTCATTTCTAGCTGTGTAAAATGGGTAGAAAACCCTCTCCGATCTGAATGGTGATGACGAACACTTACTTTACACAGGTGTAAATGACTCCTCAAGACACTAGTCAGCAGAGAATCAGGCTACTAATTCTGTATTCCATTGTTGAGCCTCTATGCTTTCATTTAAGGCACTCTCAGTAACCAGGATCAGAATGGTATTCATATTTAACTGCAAGACAGATCTTTATGTCTGGGGAAACGATTGTTAAAAGCTCAGAAAGGCCCTATTCCCCTATTGTTTGTACCTGCAATTCCACAACTTTGTAACAAGCAAGGCAAATAAAATCTGCATTCTGTCTTCCTCTACAGGATTACAGAGGGCTCGTTATACTCCCTCAAATCAAACAAGCTATTGGAAGAATTTACTCCTAGGTTAATATCTTTGTATGACTCATCAGGGGACAGGGTGGATGTTGAGCTAGACCTGGATGAATATTACCAGTCACAAAAAGGAGCTCACCTCATGTTCACATGCTGAAATTCAATATAAAATCATCCCATGGGTCTGTCTAACTCCAGTAGGCTTGTGCAGTATGAACAAACAGCATCCAGCTCTGTGCAGGCTGGAACTCTGGCGCTTCGACTTTGGTATGACTCCAAAATTAAATCATATTGGAACAATTCATACAGGAAGATGGATCACATATACTGGGTGTTAGTCTCTCCGGGAATGCAGAGGATAGTTTTGGGTTAATTCTGTTGGTTGTCCAGTGAAGAAAAAGACAGCAAAAGAGACAAGTCAATGCACTTTTATGATAGGTGGGACTGGTAGCACTGCCTGTAATTAAAGCTGCCTGACACGTCCCATTATAATAGCGTTTTTAGTTGCTTATAAGTTTGCCAAACTTCAGCCATTTGAGCTGAAATTTTCCATGCCAGGTGTCTGCCTTACACTGAAATTTTCTGGAAAGTTTTAGCCAAGCTGATTCAGCCATTTCTGAGACTGGGTCTAGGGAAAAATACATTGTTTGTCCATGTTAACAAATACTGTCAACATTTTCATTGAACAGCTCAGTGTCCCCATGCTTTGGAGCAGGGACTGGAAATTTGGCAGAGGGTTGGCCTTTGTGTCAGGGTTGTGCCTTACACCATCCCCATGAAAATCTGCCCATACCGCATGTATATGCCATCTCCACAGAGCATGTTTCATCCAACTGCTCCAGGCTGGGGCGCAGTTGTTAACTGAGCAGTAACCATCCACTGAACAAGACAGGAGTTCTGTGCAAAAACTAGTATGTGATCATGTAACTAAAGAGTGTATCACAATTCATATGCACAAAGCGGGGGGTAAGGGGCAGTGCAAATGAAGGTTGCACAAGCAAGCTTAATTTGGGAATTCCCTAACTACTGAGTGCTTGACTTTGCAATAGTAATAATGTTCTTTCAACATAGTTGTGTGTGTGTAACCCAGGGGTCGGCAACCTTTGGCACGCGGCTCGCCAGGGTAAGCACCCTGGCAGCCTGGGCCAGTTTGTCTACTTGCTGCATCCACAGGTTCAGTCGATCGCGGCTCCCACTGGCCATGGTTTGCCGTCCCAGGCCAATGGGGGTGGCGGGAAGTGGCAGCCAGCACATCCCTCGGCCTGTGCCACTTCCTGCCACCCCGCATTGGCCTGGAGCGGAGAACCGCGGCCAGTGGGAGCTGCAATCGGCCGAACCTGCGTATGCAGCAGGTAAACAAACCGGCCCGGCCCGCCAGGGTGCTTACCCTGGCGAGCTGTGTGCTAAAGGTGGTCAACCCCTGGTGTAATCTACAGGTAGACAGGTAATGACACAATTTAAAACGCTTAGGATTTATATATTATTTTTCATTGGTACAGCTGAAATCATTTTGCCAAGGAGGATAAACATCATTATTCGCATTTTACAGATATGAGAAGTGAGCTGCAGAGCGGGAACGTGACTTGTCCATGGCCAAGGAGCAAATCAAGGACAGAGCCAGGACTAGAATCTGGAGGTGAAATCCTGGCCCCATGTCAATGCTAGTTTTGTTATGGACTTCAGCTGAGCCAGGATTTCAACTTAGCTCTTTTGACTTCCAGTCCCAGGCTCTATCCTTTGGATTATGCTACCTCTCACGGAGGGCTGTCCCCTTTAGTATCAGAGGCTGCTGGATGCAACTCTCATGGCCAGCTGCCTTCTTCTAAGAAGGGGCCATAGTTAGACAATCTCTATACATGACAGGTGTCTAATGCACCCATCACTGTAGCACCAAGGCACCACATCCTGTATTTCCCTCTATATATCTGATCCCTATTTTGGTAAATAAGCAACTCACCTCAATATGAGAAAGCGGGACATAAGATAGGCACATGCCAGGCAAGGGGAGATGCAGTCATTGGTCAGAGTGATGCCAGGAATAAGTGATTTAGGGCCCATCTCCATCAGTGTATCTGGGCGAGTGGTTATAACAGGCTGTGCCCCAAAGCAGTTAAAGAACAGTTCCATTTGGTAGTGGGATTGGACCGTCAGTGTTCCCAGATCACACCAATCCAAGACTTCTGCACAGTTAGGAGATGTAATTAAGATCCTGCTAAACTACAGAATGGAACCAGCCTTTAACAGTCAGCAGAGAGACAATTATCTTGTTACTGGGTCTCCTGGTATAGCTTGACTTGTAGCATAAATGAGACCTTCCAGTTTTCCCCATTGTTATTCTAACATGTTATTCTAACATGCAGTGATCTTAGCAATGAATCTCCCATGAAAGCAGTGGGATTTGCACTCATCCCTCCACCCCCCATGTGTGCTGTCGAAGGAGCTGTATTTTATATGGTCTGTTTTCTTTCAGTAGCATTTTATATGCTTTTTAAAAACATACTTGAGCTCCCCGTGAACTAGCTCCAGCCTACATAGATCACATCTCTCTGCTCTGTCCTCAGCCAGCCTGTCTTTACAGTGTCCCTTCTCCCTATCTGGGGCAAGAGCCTTCTCCTTTGTCACTGCTGTCACCAGGAACAGCCTACCTGTATCGCTCTCTGCCTGTCTCCATTCCCCGTCATCTTTGAATTACTTGAGTTTAGAGACATTAGTCATTTTCACTGATAGCTTAGCATGCAAAGAGTGAAGCAGAGACATAATATAGCAGGTATCGGAGATACACAATGGGTCACATTCTGCTCTGTTCCAGGCTGTGCAGCTCCTGCAGTCAATGGGGGGATATGGGCTGTACCTGAGAGCAGAATTTGCCACTGTATGGTGGCGGGCTTCATACTGTTTTCCAATCCAAGAAATCAGGGATCTTGCAACCCTCTAAATTAAACCACCACACATACTGATGGGAAGTGTTGTCAACTCTTGTAACTTGATCATGAGTCTTAGGACATGGGATTTTTTTAAAGCCCCCGCTCATGGATTCAGGTGGTTAAGTTGGAATCTCAGTTTTCCTTCTTTTTTAAAGTACATTTCTAGCCCTCAGAATTGCAGAGGAAAGCTTAAAAATGTGCTCCAAGTGTCTCTAAAGACTCAAAAACCAGGAGACAAATAAAATGAGCCCAACAGTTATTTTTTTTAATCTCTCTTTTTTTTATCCAATCTTCTGATTTTCTGAGGCCTGACTCGTGCCTTTTGAATACTCAGAGTTGGCAGTACTGATGTGATCAGGTGGTTTTATTGTAGCAACCTCATAAACATCCTGTTGTGGCATAAGGGGCCACCAGCTACTTCATTAACAGCTGTGAAAATTAGAGGAGAGTTTTAAAAAAAATCTGCTGTATATAGCTCCCTCCCATGGCACTTTTTCAAGAGAGGACAGGGTAACCTCAGTGGCCTGGGTGATATTTCCTCTCTTGTGGGGATTGTGTGTCTCAGAGGATTTGACAGGTAATGGGATACAGAGCTTTCTCCTCCAGGGCACCATGTTGGTTCCAGCCCAGGCTGGCAGTGACCAGGAGTTGCTAGATGACAGCTGTTGGTGGTCACAGTGAAATGAGTTGATTGTTATCAGTCCAGTTTCTAGTGGGCAGGTATCGACATCACACATGAAACTTACAGGCCATCTCTGCAGAGAGACAAAGGAGTGTCTGGACCTGAAGCATGACTTGCCCCCTCACTCCCTAGAGAGGCAGTTCCTCCAGTTCAGTGTCGAGTCACATTGATGGGGCAGCGTGGGGGGAAGTTTGCACTACCCATGCCCACAATGTAACTGCTCTGTGAATAAACACAGAACTTCCACCTCCAAGCCTGCCAGTGTGGCACCTTCCACTGGCAGCATATATTTCATGAAACTCCATTCCCTCTCTCACTCTGTAACCTCCTTGGCTGCCTGTGAGCTATCACTGAGCGCACAATGGCTGCTGTATTTGCTTATCCCTGTCCCAATTGCTCATTGCTGTTCCAATTTGGGAATCTCTGATGCTCTGCTCAAGTCATGGATTCCAGTGGTGGTGATTTCTCTTTCTAAGAAGGAAGCCTCCTTCAGCTAACTCTGTAGAGAGGCACCGTGCTAGGAACAGACCTGCTAAAACCATCAATATCCCTGACGCCACAAAGGGAAAAAATCCCAGTCTTAATTGGATCCGTTCAAGCTAGAGGAAGGGAAATCATAAGAGTTATATTTCCTTGGACAGAACCCAAGCTGGAAAAGCGTGGGGCTCACTGCAGGGACAATGCATTGTTAGAGAAGCTGGGCTGTTCTTAACAGGTATTCATGTTAAGCTAGTTCAGCCCCTATGTTTTAACAGCACAAAGGAAAATGCTCTCAAATTAATAATACTTCCAAGAGAAGGGAGCTGGATTCTGTAGTGATTCTTATCTACAGGGCTGCCCCAGCATTGTTGAGAATATCTGGTAATCCCAACGAGTGTTAAGAAGCCTGATCCCTTTCTCTCTATGGACCTGATCCAAGACCCACTGAAATAAATGGGAGCCTTGACTTCAGTGGGTTTTCATTGGGCCCTATGATAGGAAACACATGAGGGAGGGCATGAGAGAGAGAGAGCTGGCAGCAATACAGAGCTAAATCCCTACCTCCTGCACCTTCCCTCTTCACCACAGCTATTCACTGCCACAATCCCGACTTGATTTAACTTCTGAATTTAATTTTGGGAAACTGAAAAGAGGGAAAATCTGTGAGTTATGTTTCAGCAGCAGCAGCCAGCTGTGCTCCCCCACTCCCACTTCCCATCACTGTCATCCACACCCTCAAGTCACTCGCCCATTCTGCTTCCAGAGCACCACAGCACCACTTGGGGAGAGCACCCCCTGCTGGCACCAAGGAGACATTTGTTTTCAGCACAGTTCTGCTGTGCATAGCACACCCTTCTCTCAGCTGATGAGGTCCCTGGTATCAGGCACAGGTTTCTGTACTCCACATTCTCAGGGACTCCTTTGCTGCCAGCACATCTCTATCCAAAATGGACAGAGAGCCTCCTTCCTGTGATCAGGGAGCCATTTCCATTCTTCACACTCAGTTCTGGAGACTCTGCCACTCTGTTAGTAGAGCTTCTCTGCACACAGGTGCTGGAGGCACCTCCTATGGCTGCCACTACGTGTTGCGATTCAAACTAGTCAGGGAAATTCTTGCAGGGCTTAAGGATTGTTGAGTGGGCTCTGGAACAGCCCCTGCTCTTACAAAGAGAATTTTATATAATCCCAAGGACGAGGGTAGGGGGAAAGAGGGCTAGCGAGGCTGCCAGAACCACAGCTCAGCTAACTGGAAGGTAGATTCACCCCTTGGCACCAACAGATGAGTCCCAAAATTGCCTGACTCCTAAAGGCAAGAGGCTAAAGCTCTAATGGTTTGAGATCAAAAGGTTCAGGTCCCTCTGTGTGTGACTAGGGATCTGCTAACACTCCTAGGTTTGTCTAAATATCCCTAATGAGGCCAAAGATATGACCTCTTCATCCCTGAGTGAAAGTCCCCAGAGCCATAAAGAGCTTGTGCGTGATTGGGGTTGAAGACATCATGAGCAACCAAGCTAGCTGACATGATGCTGACAAATCATGTTTAAAACCAAGCCAGCTAACTGATTATACCCTAGTCCTAGCAGGAGCACACTTCATGATTTTTCTATGGAATACCTTCCTACTTGAAATGGAATTTGTTGCCCCTGCTCCCTTGGGTCTATTGGCAGTGGCCTTGGAGGTTTTTCGCCTTCCTCCGAAGCATGGGGCAGGGGTCGCTTGCTTAAGGAGTGGGTGGATCAGCTTATGTGGCCTGCATCTTGCAGGAGGTCAGACTAGATGATCATAATGGTCCCTTCTGATCTTGAATTCTATGATTCTATGATCAAAGGGAAATAATTACTTTCTTTCCCTCTTTTAGTAATTCTAAATCTGTTCCTAGTGTGGAAGCAGGGAAAGAATTAACAAGGATTTGACGGGATCTTAATGCATGTCAGTTAGTTAGCATGAGTTAGGCTAACTATGACCCTAATGACGTGAGACTTGAAGAAGCAAAGTTAGTGTGAGACAGAGGAACGAACTGTGTAAAAAGTTATTACGACCTTGCACTGATAACCAAATAACAGGCTTGCTTTTTTTAGTAGCGAGACAAATAAGATAGCAGAAAGGCTTATGTATAAACAAAATGCAATTGTTTCTCTTTACTGTCTGTATTATTGCTAGTTATTGTCTGTAACAAAAGTATAAAGGCTTGCTGTAATTGTTTACCAATTGAGAGAGACCTGTCCGGGACAGGGGTGACCCTGTTTCCTAGGACACTCCCTCCCTCTATTGTAATTACTAGAGAAAGAGTAAAGTATTTGATTTTGCTGCACCCAAACAGAAAGCGAGAACTGAGTTTTTCTCCAACACTAGGATCAGCCAGGAATGAGAGAAACACACACTCCTCCTACTCAAATAATAATGGTAATAGTTCATGTGTCTATAACACCTTTCATCCAAGGATCTCAAAGTACTTTACAAACAATTAATGAAGCCTCATGACACACCGAGGAGGTAGCAGGAAATGGATAAACTGTGTATTCTTAATTTTACAGGTAGGAAAAGCAAGGCCCAGAGAGGTTAAAGGACTTAAGGTCAGACAATGGGTCAGTGGAGAAACTGGGGCCAGAATGCAGGTCTCCTGATTCTCAGTGCTGGGCTCTAAGGTCACCCATCAGGCTCCAAAAGCAGCACCAATATTGCATGAATAGATATCAAAAACCAAGCCTCTGCCTCACATAAAATAACAAGTGAAACTCCCCTAAACTGGATGAAAGTGTACATTGGTTTGGTTGTCACCCAGCCTTATTTTTCTGGGATGATCCCACAACTGATAAGTTAATATCTGTCAGTGTGCAGAAAGCCTAAATAACTCCAGGGGGGCTTGTGGGGACACCAGGCATCATGAAGCTCTGGAGGGACACCATGCTGCTGCACTGCAAAGTTGTGACTTTGCAAACCAGAGTTTTCAGTTTGCATCTTGATGCCATTGTTAGGATATAGATATTCAGGCCTGTCTGCAAAGGCCTATACTTTAAGAATTTAGGTGTATTCTTATCACTTAGCTAGTTATAGAGGTATAAAAAAAAGAATAAAAAATCACTGTCTGTCTGTGTAATGGCCTTCTCTTACTGTGACAGTCTGAGGCCTGGTTCTTCAGCTAAGCAGCAAAGGCCAGCCATAAACTGAGAAATGTATGGTCACATCCTCACATTCCAAACTAGTCACATTGAAATAAGGTGCTATTGGCTGTTAGGAATACAATCCTGTCCTGAAATTCCATCACCTCCAGAGAAAGGGTGGAGCCTAAAAGATGTAAAAGGAAACTTAGTTTGATAGCATCCTGTCTGGCAAGAACTCACTTATTAATAGCTGGGTTGTGAAATCCTCATTTCTGTATTGTTCTATCACTGTAGTCTCCACTTCCCTATTGTTTGTCTGTATAATCTCTGTCTGGTTCTGTGATTGTTTCTTTCTGCTGTATAATTAATTTTGTTGGGTGTAAACCAATTAAAGTGGTGGGATATAATTGGTTAAATAACCATGTTACAATATGTTAGGATTGGTTAGTTAAATTTCAGTAAAATGATTGGTTAAGGTATAGCTAAGCAGAACTCAAGTTTTACTATATAGTCTGCAGTTAATTAGGAAGTAAGGGGCGGGGCTTGGGAACAGGGACTGGGGATGGGGGAATTGGGATCATGTTTTGCTAAACAGGGGATGGGAACAGAAACAGAGACACAGGCAAGGCTCTGTGGTGTCAGAGCTGGGAAGGGGGACACTAAGGAAGGAAACTGGAATCATGCTTGCTGGAAGTTCACCCCCATAAACATTGAATTGTTTGCACCTTTGGACTTTGGGTATTGTTGCTCTCTGTTCATGCGAGAAGGACCAGGGAAGTGAGAGGGTGAAGGAATAAGTCCCCTAACAGCCATGGCCCATCTTCCAAGCTCCCCAACGCAGGAATTTTAGGAGAGAGAGCCAGCCAGAGGACGACAGTGCACTGCACCTGGAGGCAAAAGTGGGAGAGGGGCTTCCCATGTTTCTTTCATCCTTTCCAACTGGTCGTGCACTTTGGTTGCCTGTCTCCAGATGTGAATGGACAGTGGAGTTCCCATTCTGGAATGCAGCAGAGAGAGTGTGTGTGCGCGCACGTGAGCGCATGCCTGTGAACTGAGTTCTCAAATCTGGGGGTGGGGGAAGGGCATGAATTGACAAGTCTTGATATGGGGCCAGGATAGACAAGTTTAGGATATGGGATAACAGAATGGAAAGCATCTGTCACAAAGGAAGGCGCAGAGTGGCAAGTCTAAGCTATTGTATATAGTGTGGGGAAGGACTGACAGTATTAAAACAGCACAGTGGGTGCAATGCATTCTTGGGGCACATATTGGTTGGTATCAGAATATCTCTCGGGGTTTGGATCACCACTCTGATATGGCAAGTTTGCACACATGGACTATTCTTCCTCAGGCAACTCTCCCACAGAAGTGAAAATCCAGCTCAAGAACATCCCCAAGTTACTGAACATCCCCCAGATGGGTTGTATGGGCTTGCCCTACGTGGGCCCTCCGCCCACTTCCTCCAAGCCCCCCTCTTGCAACAACATAGGGCTGTAATTTTAGCAGCATAAATAGACTGATGTTCTCAGATGTCCTCCTCCCCCTTCCCACAGAGAGAAGAGTGCAGCTGGGACTGCGTGACTCACACTGCAGAAGCTGAGATAGTACTTTGCCCCTCCACACCACTGACCCATCTGCCATGGTGATGGATGGACCTACAGAACTGTTCCTTCCACACCCGAGCAGGGAGGATGCTGAAGGATAACAGGCATCAGGACAAAGGAAACAGCAGGGCAGCAGTGACTTCTACAGAGAAACAAAACCACTGGAGTCCCTTTAATTTCCAAGCATAACCAATATTTCACTCTCACTTTACTTACATTATTCTATATTACAGCTGAGTCAGTAACAATGGCCCTGATTCTCACTTCATTTACACTGGTGTAAATTAGGAGTGAGTTCATTTAAATCAATGGAGTGATAATAGTGCAAAAGTAATGGGAATGAGATGAGAATCCAGTCCTCTATCTCCTATTTTGAATGGGTGGGGAAAGGTAATTTTGATTTATCAGCATAAAGAGGAAGTCAGTATTTCCTGTTATCAGCAAAACTAACCAATTTTCACTGTGGAACCTAGAAATCTTCAGATCCATTCCACTCCACCCCTAGACAGACAGAACATTGCACTAAAAGCTGGTCACTGGCAGTATGATTTTTCCTTCTCCACTCCCATCTCTGAAAGACACATAATTGGCTCATAGCAGCAAGTTTAGTGCCCAGGAAAGGAGCTGCACTGACCATCCAAGAGATTTAAGTTTTCTGCCCACCAAACAGGCACAGGCAGCACCTACACTGCCCTATTAATATTACTCCACCTTGATCTGATGAAACCACCTTGATGGGTGACAAAGAAGTTCCGTCTGTTCAGCCTATTCAGTCCTCAGCATCTCTGCTGAAGCTTCCAGCAAGTACACCAACCAGATAGTAAGGAGAGGGAGGCAGGTCAGGAAGGAAGTGCACTGACAATGTCAGAGCCAGGGGCAAGGATCAGGAACCAGGGACAGGTCATGAAAGCAGCAGGGGCAGTGGTGCCCATGCTCCAGCAATATTCAGGGCCTGGGGGCCAGAGGCCCGGCTCCACCAATGTTCGGGGCCGGGTTTCTCCCCCAGCCCCACCTGCCTTCCCTGCGCGCCTCCCCTGGAGTGTCCCTGCCTATGCCCTGGGCAGCAGGCAGCTGCCCTTCCACTCTGCACTGCGTTCCCTCACCAGCCACTGCCGCTGCTGGCTACAACAAAGGGGCGGTGCTGGCAGAAGGCTGAGGTGGCTGCTGTGCCTGCGAAGGGAGGAGGGGCACACATGATGGCAGCTGCCCCCCCCCCCGGCACCCACCAGAAGATGGCTCCGACTCCAAGGGGGTTTTCTGTACTGGGAGATTTCGGCAAACCAGTATAGTGCCTGAAACCACTGTTGCTTATTGCTAAAAGCAGCCAAGTCAGCAGGCCGTAAATTGGCCATGCAGCATTCTCAGCTTAACCAAGGCAGGAGGGGAGGAGAGTTTGGGTGCCACAGAAAGGGCAGCCAGACCCCACATCCTTCCTGATAAGAATTGTGTTGAAGTTGCTGATACATGCATTTTAGAAGAGCAGGATTTGCCCTCAGGAATGTCTGTTAGGGCATCAGTGCTGCAAACTCTGGGAAAAAAACACACCTGGTAAATCAATAATCAAAAAAATCTCTTACTTGACAGTTGAAACTGCTTGCTTAACAAGTTTTCTTTAAGGGATATGTCATTGTATTACTAATGTATAAATAAGGTGGAAAAGTTTGAGGTAGTTGGACTGGACTCTCCCTCTGGATGCATCTTGTGTTCCCCACCGTCAGATCTGGCCACCAGAAGGCTGCTTCTGTGCCACTTGAGAGCCACACTTAGCTTTGGTAATTATCGAGGGTGTTTTACTAACCTGTTGTGGACGTGTGTAAGTGCTTGAGACTAAGTAAAGTTTAGCTTTAAGTGAAAGCACTCTTGTGTTGTCCTGTTTGTGCCAGCCATCTATTGGTCGGACGGCCATGTTCCCTCTGATTTATTTCCTGACATATCTCACACACACTAAAAGTTACCAAGAGCTTTGGGTTGAAAGAACCCTGGGTAACATTCCTGGAGTCTGGGGTCTTGGGTGAGTGTCAGACTCGTGACACCCTGTCCCACCTCTGCCTGCAGTCAGCACTCCTGTCCCTTGCTTGGGAAGGGGCAATCCCATCCCACATTCCCAGTGAGGCTATGGTGAGGGGCAGCAGCAGGGAAGGATGCGCACACGTGATGGCAGCTCCCGCCCTGGCACTCACCACAGGGGAGGCGAGGGGGCTTCCTGGACCTGAGCAGCTGGGGCTTGAGTGAGTGTTGGGACATGCTGCCCCCTCTCCCATCTGCAGTCACCACTCCTGCCCCACGCTGGGCAAGGGGCAGCCCCATCCCCCACTGAACAACAACTAAAAGTGTTTGCTGCCTCCTGAAGAACATCGCAAAAGAAGGGGGCTACATTTTGTTTTAATTTTAGAAAGTATTTGCTTTTGAGGGTTACTGCTCCAAGAGTGCTTGGTTGTTTTCGTATTCAAAAGAGTATTGATACAGTTGATATTCTTAGTTAAATAAATTTTTCTTATGATAGTGATATTGTGTAATATAGGGAAACTGTTAAATGCTTAATGTTTCCAGTCCATTTCTACATTATTTTATATTATATATATTTTTTGGCTTACAAGGCAGGTGTGGGGGGGGGTAGTACTTGGACCCGTTCTGGGCACCACCAAAAATTATACAAACCTGCTGCCCCTGGAAAGCAGGCACCTGGAGTCAGACAAGAACATAAAGTCCAACACAACCACCAGCCTGGTAGAACCCAGCTCTTTGGGTTTAAATAGGAAGCTCTGACCAATCGGAGGTACCGGCATTCCTCCAATGAGGGGCCAGGGAAGGCCTCCATGATGCAGCTTGAGATTTCACAGTCTCTCTATGTAATCACATAACAGTGAGCCACTCAATGGGAGCAGGGCTGTGCCAGTTAACTAGGAACCCCACCGAACCCAGGCTCAAGCCCTGTGGGGTCATTCTAGGCTGTGCTTGCAGAAACTCAGATGGTGTCCCTCTGCGCTATGCCTGGCTCTAGTGACAGGTGTACTCCTGGTTAGAATGGGGTGGGACAAGACTGGAACTGGAGGGGAAATACAGATTAGGAATTAGGTGCAGTGATAGAGCTGTTTGTGGCCATGGCCTTTTTATGGCACCTTCCCTGATTGAAACAACTCTTCAGCGCCCTGATAATCTCCCTGATTTGGCTCAGGATGGTGGAGCTTGGTTCAGAGAATAACCTACACCTGATGAATGCAAAAGCAAAATCCAAGGAACAGAAAGCAGCCAGTGTGGCTGCACAAGAGACCAAGCAACAATCTGAGGGTATCAGAGTGGTAGCTGTGTTAGTCTGTATCAGCAAAAACAACCAGGAGTCCTTGTGACACCTTAGAGACTAACACATTTATTTGGGCATAAGCTTTTGTGGGCTAAAACCCACTTCATCAGATGCATGGGGTGAAAAATGCAGTAAGCAATATATATAATACAGCACACAAAAAGATGGGAGTTGCCTTACCAAGTAGGGGGTCAGTGCTAATGAGGCAATTCAATCAAGGTGGACGTCACCCATTCCCAACAGTTGGCAAGAAAGTGTGAGTATCAACAGAGGGGAAATTACTTTTTGTAGATCTGAGGATAGAAAACTCTGAGCTGGAAGTGGCATGAGGCAAGAGCCAAGCAGGCTGCACAGACTTAGATAAGATTTGTAGGAACAGAGCAGAATGGGTTAATGCTGAACAAAGATTTGATGGGCAAAGAAAAGTTTGTACTATAGTAAGTGAGAGAAATATTTAGATTCAGCATAGGCCTGTTAATGAATGAGGAGGGGGATGAAATCCAGGATGACTCTGAGATGGTTGAGTTAATTGATTTTAAAATACAAAAATAAAGTATTTACCCCTTCACATAACACAAGAACCAGGAGTCACTCAATGAAATCAACAGGCAGCAGATTTGAAACAAACACAAGGAAGTACTTCTTCATACAGCACACAATCAGCCTATGGAATTCGTTGGATGTTGTGAAGGTCAAAAACTGGATTCAGAATAGAACTAGATAAGTTCATGGATCCATCGATAGATATTAGTCAAGATGGACAGGGACACAACCCCATGCTCTGGGTGTCCCTAAACCTCTGAGTGCCAGAAGCTGGGACTGGACAACAGGGGATGAATCACTCAATAAATTGCCTTGTTCTGTTCATTCCCTCTAAGCATCTGGTACCAGCCACAGTCAGAAGACAGGATACTGGGCTAGATGGATCATTGGTCTGACCCAGTTTGGCCGTTCTTATGTTCTTATCTAAGTAAGATTGAATATAGAAAGATACATGCTATAGAAGAATACTGTGATACTGAACAGAGACCTGGTAGGAGATCCTCAGGCAAGTAATAATAAGTGATTTGCTTTGCAGGATTATATAGGGCCAGAAATTAGGAACAATTCAGCTCTACTCCTGGATCTGCCACTTACTTTTTGTGTGGCCTACGGCAAGGCACTTAAACTGCGTGTGCCTCAGTTTTCCAATCTGTAAAATGGGGATAAAATATATGTCTGCCCAACCTGGAAAGTTTCATTAGTTAATATCTATAAATAGCTTTGAAAATGTCAAGGGCTAAATGTTATTAAGTACTGATAATGCAAAAATACATGGGTGATTGTAAAGCATAAAGTAGATATATGCTTGCAATGCCAGATAAAGGCAATGTGATTTCGGGTTTCATATGCAGCCAGATCATGTCACAGAACAGGCAACTGCTTAGTCCTTCACTATTTGGCCTTGTGAGAAGACACAGAATAATGCACACTGGCAAATTTACAGGAGTTCAGAGCAGAGCAAGCTGAAATGATCAGGGAGCTATAGGGAATTAGCAAGTGAAAACTATTAAAAACATAAATTATAGGTGGTGCAGGTAGAGGCTCCTAGAGTTAAGGTTGCCTGACACTTTCCATTATAAGATCCTGTTTCCAGTTGCTTATAATTTTGCCAAACTCAAAAAGGCTAAAATTTTCTATGGCGGATGTACACCTCAAGCAGAATTTTTTTGGAAAGTTTATAGCAAAATGGTCCAGCTCTTTCTGAGAAGAAGATTAGGGGGAAAATATATTGTTTTGCCCATGTTAAAAAATCTTACAACATTTCACTGAGCTCTGGTGCATCCAAGCTTTGGAGCAGGGACTTAAAATTTGCCAGGAAGGTGGCCGTGTTGTCAGGGATGTGCCTTTTGCCATTCCTGTAAAAATCTGCCCATATCTGTCCAGCTATAAGCCTGGGGAAAATTGCCATTTGCACATGCTCAGTAAAGGCTTGTCAGCAGCTAAGTTCTCCAAAGATTCCATCTGCACTGAGCTTGTTCCATCCCCTCACAGCCCCCATATGGGACTGCACTGCACATACACCATCCCCACAAGGCAACTGAGCATGATCAAGATGGGGAGACCCCTGCAAATCTTCGGATAGCCCCTTTATATCTGCGTTTCTTTGTTTACCATCTTTGTGGATGGCGGATTGCTTGTGGATCCAAATTTTTTACCCACACAGAGTTATAGAGCAGAGGTCCTCAACAGGGGTCTGGACTTTAGCCTGGGGAGGCGCTGGGCACTGGGGCTTGGGGCTTCAGCCTCACAGGGGGTGCTGGGGCTCCAGGCTTCAGCCCTGCAGAAGGCGCTGGGGCTCAGGGCTTGAGCCCTACAGGGGGTGCTGGGGTGCAAGGCTTCATCCCTGCAGGGGGGCACCAGGGCACTGGGCTTCAGTCCTGCAGGGGTGCCGGGGCTTGGGGCTCCAGCTCCGCAGGGGGTGATGGGTCTCGGGCTTCGGCCCCGTGGGTGGTGCTGGGGCACCAGGCTTCAGCCCTGCAGGGAGCACCAGGGCTCTGGGCCACGGGGGACACCAGGGTTTGGGGTTCTGAGCTTCAGCCCCTTGTGGGGTGCTGGGGTTTGGGGCTTTAACCCCATGGGAGGCGTCCAGATTTGGGGCTCCAGGGTTTGGCCCTGTGGAATGTGCTAGGGCTCAGGGCTCTTATTTTAGCCCCCCAGGGTGCTTGGGTCTCCAGTTTTATCCCTACAGGGGGCACTGGGGCTCGGGGTTTCAGCAGAGGAAATTACATTAAAAAAAACGACATTAATGTTAAAATTGCAAAGTCAAGCATTCAAAAGTTAGGAAATGCCCAAATTAAGCATGCCTCTGCACCCTTAATTTGGCTCCCTTGTGACTATGTATTATGATAGTGTCTTTAATTTCATGATCACACACTATTTTTTCTACAGGCCCCTGCCTCATTCAGTGCACAGGATGGTCTGGGCTCCGGAATACATCAGGATTGTATAGTAAAAAAGGCTGTTGTCTGCGGAACCCCTACTTTATTTGTGGCAGAAGTTGGATGGTGTGTGGTGACTGAGGCAGGCAACTGCAGGAAGGGAAAGGATGGTCTTGTGGTTAATGCAGTTGAATGCCATCCTGAATTGGATGCTAGCCCTGCTTCTGCCCCAGAGACACTAGGCAGGCAATGTAAACCAAGAACACTCACAAGTGGCCATGGTTTGACTCTCTTTTTCTCGGTACCCAACTTGAGACCCTGGGGTCTGATCTGAAGAAGTGCTGAGCCCTCAAAACTGCAATTGAAGTCAGTGGGAGCTGTGTCCTGAACATGTAAAGTGCTATAAAATGCTAAGTAATCTGAAAAACCAGGCCCTAGGGAAACTTCTGACCATTTTAGCCTCCATTCCCCATGCATAAAATGGGGATAATAATATCACCTTATCTCACAGGGGTATTGTGAAGAAAAAATCATTTATGTTTGGAAAGAACTAAGCTACAGTGATAAGAGTATCATAGGAAAGCCCAGGAGGAAATTAAAATCCTGTATTCAGGGCAGGGTTTAATTGGCAGGCAGTAAATAATGCATGGGGCCACACACTGAATAAGGAGGATAAAAATAATTCACCATTCAATGAGCTCCACCCGGCCTGTGCACTGAATGAGTCACAGATCCTGTGGGAAAAAATAGTATATGGTCATATAAAGACTGTATCCTAATGCATCTGCACAAGGGGACCAAACTGAGATTGCACAGGCAACCTTAATTCTGACATTTCCTACCTTTTGAGGGCTTGACTTTGCCAACTTAAATGTTCTTTTAACATAGTTTTTGGGATGTAATATATATGTAAGTTGGCAAAATTCATCAAAATGGTACAGAACAACTGTCTATAGTACCGGAAGGTTGAAAACACCACGAGGAAAGAGCAATTGTATAGGGAGGTCCAAGCAAGTATATAACTAGGGAGAAGTGGGATGAAACTGAGCAAAGGAAAACGTAGGATGGATATCAGGAAACATTTCCTAACAGGGCGATTGATGAGAGACAGTGGAACAGCCTTCTAAAAGAAGCAGAGGAGGCTGCTTTTTCTAATCAATTGTATTATATTCAGGTTATTATACAGTGCCTACCACCTTGGTATCTTAGTGCCATTTAAAACTGGATAAAGCATAGGAAAATATACTGTTGGGCACAATCCTGGACTTGTCTTCGGTGGGATGGACTCAGATAACCTAACAGGTCTTTTCCATGTCTAATGTCTATGATTTGGAAAAGGGGAAGAAAAATCACACTAATCAGACAGCAGCAGCAGGACATGTGGGTCTGAAAATAGCAGCTGTGTCACCTTTATCCACTCCAACAAAGGCTTCTGAGATGGTGACAAGTTGCTAGGTGACATCTTTCTGCTATTTTCAGCTCCATGTCATTACACTCCTTGGTTAGCTCTATCGGAGCATCTCAGTTCTGTTTGTCAGCATCACTGACTGTGCACCACAGTGAAGGAGAAAATAATGAGAGTAACCCAGTGCCAGACTGCCAAGCACTGGGAGAGGCTGTCTGACTCCAGACTTAGTGATGGCCTTTGAAAAGATGGATTCATGCATTATAGAGAAAGGACATATCCACTTTTCCTGCAATCATAGGAATTAGATGTGGAAAAGAACTATTAGGTGATCCAGTCTGTCTTCCTGGGGCTAAATTGTATACTCTATATCTTTTCTAATGCCTTGTCCAGGCTACATTAAAATGTAGCAAGTGACAGAGCTGTCCACTGTTTCCCGCAAGAAATTTTCTATTCTTTTTTTCTGGTTGTCTGACTACCCAATATTACAGCCTAACAGTCACCAAATACTGAATAAAAATAATAGAGAAATAAATGAGTAAATGGCATCAAGGGAAAATTGCTAATTTTATTTTCAATGTTACAAATTCAAAATTGAATGAAAATGCAAACAACAAAGCTAATCTACAGAATCTCACAGGCAGCTAGTCACAACTAAATCCATTGCAGAGAGAGGTTATTGGCATATACAGTATTATTGATTTTGAACATGCAATTAGTGTGATATTGCTTTTTTAGTCTAAAATACCAAATGACGTGCAGTATGAATATGCAGGCACAGTTCAGCATGACTCAGAGGAGATACATTATTTTAAAATGTTAGCAGATAAAAAGTGATCTTAATACATTCAAAAGCAGTTTCGTTTCTGGGATTAATGCTACTTTATAAATTAATGCAATGTGCAGTGCAACCATCACATGCAGCACTTCAAATTATCTGTCAAATGGGGATAATACCTCCTAGGGATACTGTGCTGACTGAAGGCCTCACCATGTATCATTCGAGCGAGTAAAGGCTGCTTATTCAAGTGATCCCATTGAAGGTTTAGCTTTTGTAAGGGTTGAATGATAGGGCCCATTATTAGAACTTGTAAAGGGCTTCATGATCCTCAGATGGAAGACTATAGAAATGCCTGGTATTATTAATCAATTATCACTATTTATTTCTAGACAAAAACTATGTTAAAATGGAGTTAGGACTGAGAGTATGTATCAGTAATTAAGGTAAACTATACTACAGGGAGGTGAATTAATTATGTAAATATTCCAAATGTAATCATCCTAAAACCCAAGCATTACAAACCCAGGGAATTCAGAGGTAGGGTTAAGCTTAAAAGAAATCCAAACCTGTTAAGATATGGAAGTGCACAGTAAGAGAACCCCAGGTAACCACAACTCTGTTCTGTAGTGAAACCATGTAATAACCATATGATCATAATTAAAGCACTTTAGTATTTGTGGTCCCAGATTAGATTCAACTGAATTACAGATACAGACTTGTTTTCTTTTCTCCCCTCATTCTGTCACCCCAGAGGTGTAAAAGTCCATATCACACCTGATCCCGAGAAGTGTTGAACATCCACAGTTTCCTCCAAAGCCAACAGGAGAGGCAGATGCTCAGCATCTCTCTGGATTAAGACCTTTATGGCCAACATTTTCCACAGTTGGGCTCCTAAGTCTCCCCAGACACCTAAAAAGAAGTGGACTGATTTCCAGAAGTTTTGGTCAGTGCCTGCAGCAGCTCCCATTGACCTGAAGATCAGGCCTCTTTCTCTTAACCACCCACCAATGGATTTAGGAACCTAGCGTTAGGTAGTACTTAAATGTTACAATATACAGAAGTCCACTTGGGTCTCTTAATAGAGCATCTGACTGGTAAATCCAACATTTGGTTGCTTAATAAATGCTAGGTATGTAGGCAAAAGAATTCAGCAGCAACCCTGGGCAAAACTGGCAGACCCCTCTCCCTTGACACACACAATCATATCACCCTGGAGTGAGCAGAGAGGAACTCCTCTCTGGTCCCTATAAACATGGCAGGAGTTTCCTGTCCTCTCACTTTGACAAACAATATTGGGTAGGATTTCCTAACATGCCTAAAGGAGTGGAGCACCTAACTCCCTTTAATGCTTCTGAAAATCCCACCCCCATCTTAGCTGGGGCAAACCTTTGCTTTTATACTTATAAAACTATGTAACCTTTTATTGCATAATTCGATAACTGCAAGAAACACAGGCTTATTAGTGAGAGCTGTCCAGGCTTTCAGATTGTGCAGCTGGTACTTACCTGCTGTAATCTACAAATTTACCCTAATTGGTAAGTTCATGAAAGTTCATAAAATGAACGTTGATAAGATGTCACAACAACCAGTGATGACGGGAAAAGGTACAAAAGGGAGACAGAAGGTACAAAAAGGAGACAGAAAGACTGAATTAGTTCAAACAAAAAGGCCTCCTGCTATAACTCAAGGTCTGTGTTAAGATCATGCCTGGTAAACAAGAAAAGAGTGAAACCAGAAATCTGTAAAATGGGTGCGTTGGAAACAAGGCCTAATTGGTGGACAAGATAATGAGGGGACGAACTATTCCACGTACAAAGATCCCTTTGTAGGTCTTTAATGAAAGAAACTTTGGGGGGGAAAATTGGCTACTGGAGCGAGATTTACCACACTCACCATCTCCTGGGACTTCATCATCCTGAACCTGAGAGATAGTCTGACCAGACTGGGTCAGAGAGAGGGACCCAAATGACACCATCACCCCTACCAGCTCCCTCTGAATCCCAACCATCACCTGAGATGAAACAGGATCAGAGTGTAACAGCAGCTCCAGCCCATCTCAACTCACTTCTCTTTTCCTCAAAAGGACAGTTATCACCATCTTTAATACCATCTAAGGCAGTGGTTTTCAAACTGTAGGTCGTGACTCAGTACTGGGTTGTGGAATGTAAGGCACTGGGTTGCAGTGGCTCTGGTCAGCACCGCTGTCTGCTCTTTATGGTGTTGCAAGAGCTGCTAATGTGGCCATGCCAGTGCGCTTGAATCTGACAGTGTGAATACACTGCAGCACTTTCCCTATTGTGCTCTCCGAGGGCTGATTTAACTCACAACGCTCTACATCTGCAAGTGTAGCCATGCCCTAAAGAAGCTGTCTGTCTGTTTGGGTATAAATCCTAACTAAAGAATTTTACCAAAGTTAATCAAACTATAACTTGAACCTGGTTAAGTATCTTAATATTGAAACCAAATTATTCTCTAAAATCTGAACCACAACCTCAAAACCAATTATGAAGCTTCCTTCTTGGAGGTCTGTTTTTATGTGGTGGCCAACCCTTTCCTCTCCACCCCAACAGAGATTTTATAATACAGACTTTCACAGAACACTCTTGATAAGCAGAAGTTTAACAATGCTCATCTACCTGAAACTACAGAAGACAATCTCCAGTCTCTCAAGACTTTCAATGTGTGTCTTCATGAGATAGTATTTACAGCTCTTTAAACCTGGGGCTCTGCTTGTGTGGACTTTATGGATATGCTCACACACATTTGTCCTACACTATGAGAATGGAAAACAAAAGATGTGAGCTAAGGACTATTATGTATTTATTATGGGTCTAGAGTTAAAGGAGAAACATGCCCATTATCCAAGTGCATCACCTGACATTAGCTGCATCAGGAATGTATTTTCCCTGGTCAGTAAAAGAGATGCTCCTCCTAGAGAGCAGATATGCACCCATGGAGCTAAACTGAGCATGTGCCCAGAGCAGCTCCCTGAACAAGAAAGGTACAGGGTTGTTGCACAGTGCAGAGGGCCACATCAGGAGTTGCCATATTTCCCGAAAATGGAAAGTGCATCTGCTTTCTTCCCCTCTGCTAGATCTGAGGAGCAATAACCCCTCAGGCCAGTGGGGGGAGGAAAGGTGTCTGGCCCTAATGAGTGCAATTGTTGTTAGCATTTCATATTAAACCTTTCAGCGAGTTCTCCCTCTGCAAAAGGCCCATTCATCTTCCCAGTTCATATCCATAACAAGGTGTGTCCTCACTTCAACAGAGAGTGCATTGCATTCTCCACCCCGTGGGTTCATTTAGGGAGGCAATGGAGGTCAAGAGCTCCCATCTGAACAGATACTGAATGAACCTGTCTCAAAATCCCATTGGGCAATGTTTGACTAAAGACCCAACTGATGGGACAGCCCAGATTTAAAGCAAGGAACAGAGTGCATGGTCCTTTGTTTTTTCCCCATTCTCTTTTTGATACTGGTAACACTGGTCTACAATTTTTGAGAAGTCGTCTGCTTCAGAGATAAAATGTGCTATTTATTATGTATTTTGATGTGCTGAATTCAAATATGACAATTAAAACAACTGATTGGCTACTGTTTCAAAGATATTTAAGTTTTTACATTTTATGTCTATGTATATTGTGTAGATAGTAGAGTTTTAATCAGAAATTGTAAACCTAGGTCTTTTCATGTGTTTATGGTTGCTTTACATAATAATATTTCACCTGTCCTCTTTATGTAACACTTTAAAAATCAGCAAAAGGGTTATATAACTAAAATTTATTATGAAACAAAAGGCAAAAAACTATTATGTACATAGTTTAGTCCTATTCAGTGTCTACTCGGCGCTTCTTGGCTTGTCTCTTGTATTCATTAAATGGAGCATCTCTTGTCACTGTCCAGCAATAGTCTGCAAGCATTGATGGGCTCCATTTGCCCTGATAGCATTTCTCCATTGTTGCAATGTCCTGGTGAAATCGCTCGCCGTGCTCGTCGCTCACTGCTTGGCAGTTCGGTGGAAAAAAATCTAGATGAGAGTGCAAAAAATGTATCTTTAGTGACATGTTGCAACCAAGGCTTTCGTATGCCTTGAGGAGGTTTTCCACCAACAACCTGTAGTTGTCTGCCTTGTTGTTTCTGAGAAAATTTATCGCCACTAACTGGAAGGCTTTCCATGCCGTCTTTTCCTTGCCACGTAGTGCATGGTCAAATGCATCATCTCAAAGAAGTTCACGAATCTGAGGACCAACAAAGACACCTTCCTTTATCTTAGCTTCACTTAACCTTGGAAATTTTCCACGGAGGTACTTGAAAGCTGCTTGTGTTTTGTCAATGGCCTTGACAAAGTTCTTCATCAGACCCAGCTTGATGTGTAGGGTGGTAACAAAATCTTCCTTGATTCAACAAGTGGTGGATGCTGAACACTTTTCCTCCCAGGCTCCAATGACTGTCAGAGTGGCCAATCTTTCTTGATGTATTGGGAATCTCTTGCACGACTATCCCATTCGCAGAGAAAACAGCAGTACTTTGTGTATCCAGTCTGCAGACCAAGCAAGAGAGCAACAACCTTCAAATCGCCACAAAGCTGCCACTGATGTTGGTCATAGTTTATGCACCTCAAAAGTTGTTTCATGTTGTCATAGGTTTCCTTCATATGGACTGCATGACCAACTGGAATTGATGGCAAAACATTGCCATTATGCAGTAAAACAGCTTTAAGACTCGTCTTCGATGAATCAATGAACAGTCTCCACTCATCTGGATCATGAACAATGTTGAGGGCTGCCATCACACCATCGATGTTGTTGCAGGCTACAAGATCACCTTCCATGAAGAAGAATGGGACAAGATCCTTTTGACGGTCACGGAACATGGAAACCCTAACATCACCTGCCAGGAGAGTCCACTGCTGTAGTCTGGAGCCCAACAGCTCTGCCTTACTCTTGGGTAGTTCCAAATCCCTGACAAGGTCATTCAGTTCATCTTGTGTTATGAGGTGTGGTTCAGAGGAGGATGGGAGAAAATGTGGGTCCTGTGACATTGATGGTTCAGGACCAGAAGTTTCATCCTCTTCCTCTTCCTCGTCTGACTCAAGTGAGAATGATTCTGGTGCATCAGGAACCGGCAGTCCTTCTCCGTGAGGTACTGGGCGTATAGCTGATGGAATGTTTGGATAATGCACAGTCCACTTTTTCTTCTTTGACACACCTTTCCCAACTGGAGGCACCATGCAGAAGTAACAATTGCTGGTATGATCTGTTGGCTCTCTCCAAATCATTGGCACTGCAAAAGGCATAGATTTCCTTTTCCTGTTCAACCACTGGCGAAGATTTGTTGCACAAGTGTTGCAGCGTATGTGTGGGGCCCACCTCTTGTCCTGATCTCCAATTTTGCAGCCAAAATAAAGGTGATAGGCTTTCGTAACCATAGTGGTTATACTGCGCTTTTGTGATGCAAAAGTCACTTCACCACAAACATAGCAGAAGTTATCTGCACTGTTCACACAAGTACGAGGCATCTCTGCTCACTTTGGCTAAACAGAAATGTGTCCCTTTGCAAAATCAAACACTCACAAATAAGAGAGCACGACACTGTATGATTTCTAGAGCTGATATAGGGAAATTTGTTCAGCAGAGTGATGTAAGCTTTGTTATGATTGCATCATCCATGACTTCTAGGAATAACATGATGCAATTCATATCATGTATGATGCAATACCAGCTTCAGATTGCATCATTCATTGTTTTGCCTAAAAAGCAAGTACTGTCCAAACCCAGTCATAGATTTATTCATAGATCCAGTCAAAGATGTATTTTAGTCATTTCTGGTTTAAACCCTTCCCTTTATAACTCACTTATCCTCTGCTATTCCCAAGTCAAGGGTCGTATATACTGACCCAATAGCATATCTTGAAAACTAGAGCCAATCAACAATTTTAAGCGTCATTTTCATTCTCAGTGACCCAGAATTAGTAAAGTTTGACTACATTTATTTCAGAAGCATTTTGCCTGTAGAGCAGTGTAACCAGGGTTCAATGGTTCGTTCTGGGAAGCTGGATTTTCTCACTGGCTGAAAAACAACCTTCCCACCCAGGGTTAGAACTCTGATTGTCCAGCTTTCTTTCAAACCACAAGGCACATCTATAACTAACAGAATCTCTCCAGAAGTCTCATTTGGATTTAACTCCAGCTTCCATCTTATGGCCACCTCCCTGGCCCTGGAGAGGACTCCTGGACCCACCAGGTAGTACTAATTTACCATCTTAACAATTTCATTCACTACCTTCTATCTCCATAGAGATCTGGAGAGTACTCTGGGTCTCTACTACCTTCTCTTTCTGACAAAACTGGTAGGACTCAATCCCCTTTTGAGATCCAAGCAGCTATATTCTGTTAGGTTTAACTGCTCCAATTCCTCCTTACATGGCCTCCTGGTGAGGTCAGCCTTCCTAACATGCTTTCCAGTAGCCTGATTGTCCTAGGTTTCCTCAGGTTTTATCCTTTGCAGCCTCACTAGTTGGTCACAGGCAGTTTTCTCTGTAGAGACTGCCTGTGTAGTTCTAATTGCCTGCTTTCCACTCACTTCCTCACTGAACCATTCGCCTCTAAACTGAAATTGCAGCTTGTTGCCTTCTGGCCAGTGTGCCCAAAGAGAAATCATCATGGCCTCCCTAATGTCCTCGCACACTGTTCCATTACAACACTGTTCTCTGGTGTGCAGCGAGATCACGGCTTGGGGCACCTCCTTTCCAGTAATGTAACCCCCTGCAAACAGCATAGCAATGGGATTCTATGGGAACATACAATCAGCTCCAACCCCATGTTTCCCCCTCTAGATTTCAATAGCATGGCCCCCTTGCTGGGCCCATAGAGGGCATGTACATTTACCAGCTTCACTCTTCTTGTCAATTCAGAAGCATTTCAGTAACTGCTTGTAACCCCCAAACACGCCTAGGTTGTTGTGTCCCACTAACCCTGTCTCGTACCCAAGCAGAGTGCAATCTCCTAACTTACCTCCCCTGTATTAATTATTAATTATTATTATTATGTATTAGATATATTGAAGGAGTACCTAGGGGCACATTGCTAACAATGTCACAGATCCTGGAAATTATGGAAAAACTTATCAGACGTGCCAGCCAAGCTTTAGAGGCGCTGAATGCCTTTCACAGAGCCAGCCTTTTCATTCCGATGTTCTTGATATTTTGGGGCAACGTGATTCCTTGAGACCTTCATTTTTTTAATTTTCAGTGTTTGGGGTTGCGAAAATAATCTCAGCCACACTTAGAGTAAAATCAGGTCAGTGAGGTCCAGCTGGGCTTACAGAAAGCCTGACACCATAGCGTTAGGAGAAGGGCGCTGCCCCATCCATTTCAATGTGATATTATTTGTGAAAGCCAGCGATGACAAGGTCAGTCTCAACATCTAGTATTAGCAGAAACATTCAGCTATGTACCTGAATAGTCCCATAATGGCTCCCACACCTCCGGGGGGACCAAATGCTCCAACTGGCACCTTCTTGGTTACCTAAAGTTTCAGTTTTCTTCTTGGCAACTTCTTCAAGGCAGTTGTGCATTTTCAAGTAACCAGTCACAGCACACTGACAATTCTCAATGTGGACACAGAGTAAAAGAAACCAAGTGTAATATCGACATAAATAACAGGGGTACAGCACTGGCTGTATTATTCATTCTCATAGACTCAGAGACTCATAGACTTAAGGTCATCTAGGGACCATTATGGTCATCTAGTCTGACCTCCTGCACAATGCAGGCCACAGAATCTCACCCACCCACTCCTGTAACAAACCCCTAACCTATGTCTGAGTTATTGAAGTCCTCAAATTGTGGTTTAAAGACCTCAAGGTGCAGAGAATCCTCCAGCAAGTGACCCATGCCCCACACTGCAGAGGAAGGCGAAAAACCTCCAGGACCTCTGCCAATCTTCCCTGGAGGAAAATTCCTTCCCCACCCCAAATATGGCAATTAGCTAAACCCTGAGCATGTGGGCAAGACTCACCAGCCAGACACCAAGGAAAGAATTCTCTGTAGTAACTCAGATCCCACCCCATCTAACATCCCATCACAGACCATTGGGCATATTTACCTGCTAACAATCAAAGATCAATTAATTGCCAAAATTAGGCTATCCCATTATACCATCCCCTCCATAAACGTATCAAGCTTAGTTTTGAAGCCAGATATGTCTTTTGCCCCCACTACTCCCCTTGGAAGGCTGTTCCAGAACTTTACTCCTCTAATGGTTAGAACCCTTCATCTAATTTCAAGTCTAAACTTCCTAGTGTCCAGTTTATATCCATTTGTTCTTGTGTCCACATTGTTACTAAGCTTAAATAATTCCTCTCCCTCCCTAATATTAATCCCTCTGATATATTTATAAAGAGCAATCATATCTCCTCTCAGCCTTCTTTTGGTTAGGCTAAACAAGCCAAGCTCTTTGAGTCTCCTTTCATATGACAGGTTTTCCATTCCTTGGATCATCCTAGTAGCCCTTCTCTGAACCTGTTCCAGTTTGACTTCATCCTTCTTAAACATGGGAGACCAGAACTGCACAGAGTATTCCAGATGAGGTCTCACCAGTACCTTGTATAATGGTACTAACACCTCCTTATCTCCATTGGAAATACCTCGCCTGATGCATCCTAAAACTGCATTAGTTTTTTTAACGGCCATATCACATTGGCGGCTCATAGTCGCCCTGTGATCAACCAATACTCCGAGGTCCTTCTCCTCCTCTGTTACTTCCAACTGATGTGTCCCCAATTTATAACTAAAATTCTTGTTATTAATCCCTAAATTCATGACCTTGCACTTTTCACTATTAAATTTCATCCTATTACTATTACTCCAGTTTACAAGGTCATCCAGATCTTCCTGTATGATATCCCGGTCCTTCTCTGTGTTAGCAATATCTCCCAGTTTTGTGTCATCCGCAAACTTTATTAGCACATTCCCACTTTTTGTGCCAAGGTCAGTGTAACACTCCCTCACTCACCCCGGAGGAGGGAGGTCCCTGGAGGGCCGAGATAGCCTGTCTCCAGGACTGTCTCTGTTTATTTGAGTACTGGGCTTGCCGGGGCTCAGGCGGCCAGCAAACAAACAGTCTTGCAGGTAGGCTGGGGCCTGGGCTTGCAGGGTTCAGGCAGCCAACAAACAACACAGTCTTAAGGGGGCTGCTATAGCCTGGGCGGGGCTCAGGCAGCCAGCAAACAACACAGTCTAGAGGGGGCTGGGGCCACTCCTCTGCAGAGGAACGAGGGTCAGCTCCCTGCGGGGGAGGAGCACACAGGCCCTCCCTACTCCACCGCGTCCCAGCCCAGGGCCCTGGCAGGGGCAGAGTCAGCTGCCCCAGAGTCGGCGGGGATCCAGCCGCAACACGCCGACCCTGGTGGGGGGCCGGGCTTTGCAGCCAGCCCTACGGCGCTGTCCCTGGGCCTCTTCCTGTCTCCCCTGGGGTGGGTACCTCCTGCGTCCAGGCATTGTCCGGCTCCTCCGGGTAAACCGCAGCGGGCACTCCAAGCCAGTCGTCGTCTGTGTCTGGGGCGTGGACTGGGCTAGGCAGAGGATCTGCCTTGAGCTGTTCCAGAACCAGCGGGATGTCCTTTCCCTCTGCAGGTTTCCCCCCGAATGGGCTGCGGGTCTGGTCTTTTATACTTCCAGCCCCGCCCTTCTCCTTCCGGAGAGGGGGTTGGGGAGGCTTAGGCTCCGCCCTCCCAGGGGCGGGTAATGCTCCTTCACTCACCCCGGAGGAGGAGGCCTGCCTGCCTCACTACAGTCAGTAATAAAAAGATTAAATAAGATTGGTCCCAAAACCGATCCCTGAGGAACTCCACTAGTAACCTTCTTCCATCCTGAGAGTTCACCTTTCAATACGACCCGTTGTAGTCTCCCCTTTAACTAGTTCCTTATCCACCTTTCAATTTTCATATTGATCCCCATCTTTTCCAATTTAACTAATAATTCCCCATGTGGAACCATATCAAATGTCTTACTGACATTGAGGTAAATTAGATCCACTGTGTTTCCTTTGTCTAAAAAGCCTGTTTCCTTCTCAAAGAAGGAGATCAGGCTGGTTTGGCATGATCTACCTTTTGTAAAACCATGTTGTATTTTGTCCCAATTACCATTGACCTCAATGTCCTTAACTACTTTCTCCTTCAATTTTTTTCCCCAAGATCTTGCATACTACAGATGTCAAACTGACAGGCCTATAGTTACTCAGATCACCTTTTTTCCCTTTCTTAAAAATAGGAACTATGTTAGCAATTCTCCATTCGTACAGTACAACCCCTGAGTTTACTGATTCATTAAAAATTCTTGCTAATGGGCTTGCAATTTCACGTGCCAGTTCCTTTAATATTCTTGGATGAAGATTACCTGGGCCCCCCAATTTTGTCTCATTAAGGTGTTCCAGTTTGGCTTCTACCTCACATGTGCTTATATCTACCTCCATATCCTCATTCCCATTTGTCATCCTACCATTATCCCTAAGCTCCTTATTAGCCTCATTAAAGACTGAGGCAAAGTATTTGTTTAGATATTGGGACATGCCTAGATTATCCTTAACCTCCACTCCATCCTCAGTGTTTAGCGGTCCCACTTCTTCTTTCTTTGTTGTCTTCTTATTTATATGGCTATAGAACCTTTTACTATTGGTTTTAATTCCCTTTGCAAGGTCCAACTCTACATGGCTTTTGGCCTTCCTCACTTTATCCCTACATGTTCTGACCTCAATAAGGGAGCTTTCTTTGCTAATCCCTCCCATCTTCCACTCCTTGTAGGCTTTCTGCTTTTTCTTAATCACCTCTCTGAGATGCTTGGTCATCCAGCTTGGTCTACAACTCCTGCCTATGAATTTTTTCCCCTTTCTTGGGATGCAGGCTTCTGATAGTTTCCGCAACTTTGACTTGAAGTAATTCCATGCTTCCTCCTCCTTTAGATCCACAAGTTCTTCAGTCCACTGCACTTCCCTAACTAATGTCCTTAATTCTTTAAAGTTAGACCTTTTGAAATAAAAAACCCTAGTCCCAGATCTATTTTTGTTTATCTTTCCATCTAGTTTGAACTGAATTAGCTCATGATCACTCGAACCAAGGTTGTCCCCTACAACCATTTCTTCTATGAGGTCCTCACTACTCACCAGAACCAAATCTAAAATGACATCCCCCCTTGTTGGTTCTTCAACTACTTGGTGAAGGAATCCATCAGCTATCACATCTAGAAAAATCTGAGCCCTATTATTATTACTAGCACTTGTCCTCTAGTCTATATCTGGGAAGTTAAAGTCTCCCATGATCACACAAGTCCCATTAGTATTTACTTCATTAAAAACATTAAAGAGGTCTCTATCCATCTCCAAATCAGATCCCGGCGGCAGGGCCGGTGCAAGGATGTTTTGCGCCCTAGGCGAAACTTCCACCTTGTGCCCTCCTCCCCCCGCGCCCCCGCCCTGAGGTGCCACCCCCACGGAAGCTCTCCCCCTCCACCCTGAGGCACCCCCCTTGCGGCAGCTCTCCACCCTCCATCCTCCACCCTGAGGCACCCCCCGCACCCCAGCTCACCCCTGCTCCGCGCACGCGCACCCCAAGCACGCTGTCGCTGCTTCACTTCTCCCGCCTCCCAGGCTTGTGGAGCCAATCAGCTTAGGTGCTGCAAGCCTGGGAGGCGGGAGAAGTGAAGCAGCTTTATTAGAAGCTGCTGCAGAACTTCCACCAGAGACCTCGCTGTGGAATTTACTCCCTGCTTGCTGCAGACGAAACAGACAAGTTATTGCCTCAATTTAAGTCCTCCCTGTTTGTCCCCACTAATTCATCACTCAGCACCTGCTCGCCACTGAACGCCTATGCATTCCTAAGGGGATACTCTCAGTGTCAAGGCTAAATCCCTACTCTGACACTTCGAGGGCAGAAGGTGGAGGCCTGCAAGGATTCTAAAAATTAATACTGGCCACTCCAGGCTTGTATTAAACTCCCAAGGTTACAGCTTTACTCTGACCTTGGATGGGTAGATGCTGCCACCACACAAGTGCAAAACCCCTTTGAGAACCCAGGAATGCGCATTTGGGAATTCCTTCCTGTGGGGTACCCTTAAGCCCTTTCACCCCACCCACGGGGAAGAGCTGAGAAAGAAAAAACAAATTGCTACCAGCTAATAATAATAATAATAAAAAAACATGTGCACAAACCTCTTAAGACACAGAACTCCAATCCTGTTCTTTAAAAAGGTAAATTTTATTAAGAAAGAAAGAAAGAAAATACGGTACATCTGAAAACTCAGGCTATTGCTAGATTTAAAAAGAACAAATACAAAAATTACACATCAAGAATAGCTTTCTTGAGGTCCAGCTTAAAGATTACAAGCAAAACAAAAGCACTTGGGGTTAGCACAGAGGAATCCACAAGCCATAAAGAAATAAAAGCAATAAACCTAATTGCATCTTCCTAGACATTTCCTGATCTACTTACATATCTGGGGTTTCAAATGAGTAGTTTCTAGGTATGATCTGATGATTTTTCATACCTGGCCCAAGCTTTTTATAACATAACTTCTCCCTGTCTGCATCTCCCTGAGAGCCACAACAGACAGACAAAAGGGGAGTCTTGTTTCAATTTTAAAAAGTTCTAGCCTTCCCCCTGGCTCTTTTGGTCATGTGCCCACTCCTTCCTTTTACCTATTCATAGCAGTGAGACTTTTAACCCTTTACAGGTAAAGCAAATAGAGAACAGCTACTAACAGGGATTTTATAGCTAACTGGCTGGCTGGGTGTCCATAAAAGGGAGCTACCTCCCCCCCGTCTTCATTTATCACACTCAGTCAAGATGCGGTTTGACTCCTGCTCACCCATTTGGCCCACTCTTTCAGGACACCCATTCCAGCTGCTGCTCTCCCTTAAGCCCCTCACCAGCACACCTCAAAAGCTCAAGACACAGACATGAGTTAGAAAATGTGAGAATCCTCGATGCCAGGGCCCTTCTGGCTCCTATGGCAAATGTATAGCCCCACCTGTGAACCAGTTAGTGTGATCCCAATACTTTTCCTTATTGTTCACGTCTTTGAATTGGGCTTTTGTATTTTATGACAGAAACTTCAAGCAAAATCAACTACAGAGGAACATGAGATACTCCACTGCCAGGGTGGATGGGTTGAAGGAGTCAAGTTCCTACAGTGATGTTGAGCAGCACAAAGGAAAGATTTTTTTGGTAGCATGTTTGGACTTCTTGGATAGTGCTCGTAGCTTCTTGAAGAATTTGGATGCCTAGAGTGTTCACAAGAATTCCAAGTCACACCGAGGTCAAGTAGAATAAGAAAAGAGGTGGAGCCCTTTTCCCACTGCAAGCTGTAGCATTGCTTGACTTGCACTGGAGGTTTTCTGAAGAATACATATGTTCTTTGCTATTGACAGGGATTAAATTTTTTAGCACCTCCTTCCCAGTAATAGTCTACCACAGGCCTGCACAACTCGTAAAGTGGCGAGGGCCACATTCCTCCAAAGAAAACAGCTGAGGGCCGAAACCTCCCGGCCCCGCGGAAACACCCCGCCCCAGAGCCGCCCAGCCCTGCGGAAACAAACCCTCCTTCCCCAGTGCCGCCCCACCAAAACAGCTGTGGGCCAAAAAGGAAGGTTGGGGGTGGGGAGGTGATACTTTATTTTAAATCCACCAGGGGCTCCCAGCTAAAGAGGTGACTGGGAGCCCTCAGGGTCAAATTAAAGGGCCCGGGGCTCCAGCGGCTGGGGGAACCCGGCAGGGCCGGCTCTATGTTTTTTGCTGCCCCAAGCAAAAAAAATTTGGCTGCTCCCCTTCCCAGCCCTGGGCTCCCCCTGTACCCTCCTGCTGCCCCAGTCCTGGGCTGTCCCCCCACCCACACACACACCCTGCCGCCCCAGCGCTGGGCTTCCCCCTTTCCTCCCCACCAGTGCCCTCCCTCCACCCTGCTGCTGCCCCCGCCCTGGGCTCCCCCCCACCACTGCCCCCCCCACCTCCTGCGGCCCCAGCCCTGGGTCACTGGTCACTCGCTCCCAGGGCGGGTCATTCAGCAGGAATTTTGGATGTGCACAAAACACAGACAGGATTGGTTCCCATATGGTTACAGAACTGCAGTAAAGTGGAACAATTTTCAGCTTGTGTGATTGGAGGATATCTGGATGCATATTATAAGACTGTCCTCCATAAATGAGGAAAAGTTGAGGTGCCTTTATTATTCTTTTGTTCCACTCTTTCTTTCTATGGGGAATTTGCCAATGCAATATCACTGTCGTCCTTTCAAACAAACAAAAAGGCAATGGCTGTTGAAAATAGCAATTCCAGTGCTAATAAGCATTTCTTGCTCAATATTATCCTACTTTTTCTACAGCAAGTTACAGTGGATCAGTATGTTTGATTTGGGAGAAATGAAGTAACAGCTGCCCAAACTGAGCTTGAGCACGCCTGAATTTTGAGGCGTTCAAATCTGGAAGGCAGGTGCTGGGTGGGGGTGGGGACTGTGGGCTCCACAGGGGAGCATGGCAGCAACTGTCTGGAGCTGCACGGAGCCAGACACGCTGGTCTGAGTGGCACAGTAAGCGGTTTGGGGGTTGGAGAAGGGGTAGGGGATTCCGGGGGGCAGTCAAGGGACAGGGAGCAGGGGTTGGATGGGGCAGAGGTTCGGAGGGGCAGTCAGGGGACAGGCAGCAGTTGGATAGGCATGGGAGTCCAGGAGGTTTTTCTGGGGACAGGTAGAGGGTGGGGTCCTGGGGGGAAGTTGGGAGGGTCTCAGGAGGGGGCAGTTGGGGACAAGGAGAAGGGAGGCTTAGATAGGGGCTGGGGTCCCAAGGGGCAGTTAGGGGCAGGGGTCTCGGGAGGGGGCAATCGGGGGACAAGGAGCAGCGGCATTTAGATAGGGGGTGGGGTCCGGGGGCGCCGTTAGGGGCAGGGGTCCAGGGAGCGGGGTATCAGGGGACAAGAACCAGTGGTGCTTAGATAGGGGTGGGGTCCTGGGGGCAGTTGGGGCAGGGGTCCAGGGAGGGGGCAATCAGTGGCCGCGGGCTGGGATTTAAAGGGCTCTGGGCTCCCCATGGCTGCGGGCAGCCCAGAGCCCTCTGATTCCCGGCCATGGCTGGGATTTAAAGGGCTCTGGGCTCCCCATGGCTGCAGGCAGCCCAGAGCCCTCTGACTCCCGGCCGCGGGCTGTATGTTGTGCAGGCCTGGTCTACCACTTTCACTCCATTTGTGAATCGCACCTAGGGATCAGAGAGGACACGTGCAGTATTCCTGTGAGGAGACAGACCACAGAAAAGCCCTTCTTACCGTGACGTGTCTCTCTGTAAAACATGGACTGTAAATAGGACCCCAGGTTAGGCATGTGATTTTTTTTTTTTAACTCTGGTCCAATTTTAAAGGTTGCAAATAAGTTTTCCACTATTCCACACACAGCCAGCCTGAGTGTCTTTCAGGGTTTGTTCTCTCTCTTTTTATTAATCGTGGGGCGCTTTACTGGGCTTGGTCATTTCCATCTATCTAGATACATACACGGGCCCTGTCACTATTACAGCTGATTGCTATAAATCAGAAAGAGGAAGTGTCAAGGCTGATTCCTCACTCTGGCACTTCGAGTGCAGAAGGTGGGGGCCCACAAGGATTTTAAAAATTAATACTGGCCACTCCAGGCTTGTATTAAACCCAAGTGCAAACCCCTCCCCACCCCACTGTTGAGAACCCAGGAAGGTGCACTTGGGAATTCCTTCCTGTGGAGTATCAGCCCTTTCACACACACCCCAGGGAAGAGCTGAGAAAAAACCAGCTCTTGCTACCAGCTAATTAAACAACATGTGCACAAACCTCTTAAGGACACAAAAATCCAATCCTGTTCTTAAAAAAGGTAAATTTTATTAAACCCAAAAAGAAAGGAAATACATTTGGAACTTAGGCTTTTTGCTAGATCTTAAAAGAGACAATTACAAAAATTAAGCATCAAGATAGCTGTCTTGAGGTTTAGCTTAAAAGTTACAAGCAAAACAGAAGCATCTGGAGTTAGCACAGAGAAGTCCACAAGCCAATAAGAAATTTAAAAAATAACCCTAATCACGTCTCCCTAGATATTCCCTGATTTACTTACATATCTGGGGTTTCAGGTAAGTAGGTTGGAGAGATGATTTGATGCTTTTTCATATCTGGTTTTAAAGCTGCTTACAGCATTGCTGTTCTGTCTCTGCTCTCCAGAGAACAACAACAGACAAAAGGGGAGTCTTGTTTCAATTTTAAAAAGTTCTAGCCTTCCCATTGGCTCCTTTGGCCAGGTGCCCACTCACTTCCTTTTACCTATGCATTGCAGTGACTTTTAACCCTTTACAGGTAAAGCAAGCAGAGAACAGCTACCAAGAGGGATTTTATAGCTAACTGGCTGGCTGGGTCCATAAAAGGGAGCTACCCCCGCCCCATTTATCACAAGAAGAGATTCAACAGTGTCATTATCACAGAGACACTCGTTCACCATTATTTATACCTCAGTCGTGCCTTTTCTGTGTATAGTTCTAAAACCCCAAACCAGTCAGCCTTGTCCAGTGTTGGTTATTGATTTCTAATAACTCTCACCTGATACTATATTGAGCTCATGCTATTTGGCAAGTGGCAGTTTCAGATGGTCATGCCACAGACTTGGAAATGGATTCAGCTGTAGTGAGATGATCTCTCATCCCCCCCACACACAATGGGCTAGCTAGAGAGGGACAGTGCAAGAAACTGGCTCCATCCAGCCTCTCTGGACGGGTTTCTTCTATTACAACATCCCCATGTTTAAGTTAGACAAACCACCCAAGCAAGTTAATTGTTTGTTGTCTCCTGTCTACATTCAGGGCCAGACTACACCATTTGGAAGATGTCTCCATCTTTCACCTCAGTGATGCACAAAAGACACCTTCTCTCCCCAGGTATCATTCAGGAGAATTCCAATATGTCTCGAGTCGAAATGCCTCATAATGCTCACTTCATTAGTTCCTTTTACAGTGTGAGGAGTCAACCTCCCCACCTCTCCTACCTTGTTTCCTATTGAGACTCAAATTGCTTCTTCTATTTTAGATGCAGAGCATCCAAGGAGCCCTGCCACGAAGACGCCACAAGCAGCTTCCTTCAGACAAGCAGTTGCAGCATCCACTTAGTGACAGATCTGAGAAACACTCTCCACTGCTGCATAACATCATCCAGGGTCTCAACCACATGAACATCCGGACCCATGACCTAACAACCCCAGTCAAGCAGTGCCAATGGAACCTGAAAAGAATGGTATTGGCGGCAGCCAATCTCCCACAGTAATGGTGGGGCTTCTGTGAGCAAGTGCAACCCCTCCTCCCTAGCCTAGAGGTTGATCGTATTTTCAAAATAAAACCAGGGTGGTTGGAAGTGTCACATGAACTATATTTTTGTGGGGGGCGGAGGGAGACATGTGGGGAGGGCAAAAGAAAAAGGGTCATGCTCTCCTCACCCCAGACTCCTCCCTTTTCACAAAGGGCAAAATGGGAAAAAACAGAACATATCGCTCTGCAACCCATTTCCTATTCCTATCCTCTCCCCCTCATATCCATGTGGGTAACAAGATGGGTAACAGCCATCAGTTTCTTCCCATACTGCACCATCCTCTAGTGAAGGGGTGGGCAAACTTTTTTGGCCCGAGGGCCACATCTGGGTGGGGAAGTTGCATGCAGGGCCATGAATGTAGGGCTGGGGCAGGGGGTTGGGGTGTGGGAGGGAGTGTGGGATGTGGGAAGGGGTGCGGTGTGCAGGAAGGGGCTCAGGGCAGAGGGGGCTGCAGGGTGAACAAGGGGGGTCAGGGAAAGGGGTTGGTGTATAGGAGGGGGTGTGGAGTGCGGGAGGGGGGCTCAGGGCAGGGGATTGAGGTGCAGGCAGGGTGTGGCAGGAAGCTCAGAGCAGGGGTTTGGGTGCGGGGTGCAGGAGGAGTTCGGGGTACAGGCTCTGGCCCGGCACCGCTTACCTGGAGCAGCTCTGGGGTGGCAGTGGCACGCACTGGGGCCAGGACAGGCTCCCTGCCTGCCGGCATGGCCCTGCACTGCTCCCAGAAGCAGCCAGCTCCACATCCCTGTGCCCCCTGGGGAAGAGGGGGTCTTGCCTGTGGGTACCTCCCCTGAAACTCCCATTGGCCATGGTTCCCCATTTCTGGCCGATGGGAGCTGCGGGGGGCAGTGCCTGCAGGCGAGAACAGCGCGTGGAGCTCTCTGCCCCAACTCCCCCAAGGGCTGCAGGGACGTGGTGCTGGCTGCTTCCAGGAGCGGCATGGGGCCTGCAGCACCATGGGGGTGGCAATCCCGTGGGCCTGATCCAAAGCCCTGATGGGCCGGATCCAGCCCGTGGGCCATAGTTTGCCCACCCCTGTTCTAGTGCCAAATACACACTTTGCTTGGCATTTCCTTTTTTACCCTAATTTTCCCTTTTGTGGCAGTGCTGTTTCCTTTTACAGTTATGGTACACTTTAGCCATGAGCAACTACAAAACCAAGTCCTCCTACTGAAGCTAAACTACAGCAGGCTACTTTGCATTATGCTGAAAAACTGAGTCACTCAAACATTTGCGATTTCTTCATAGCTACTTATGATTTTAAGATGGACTTTCACTTGGTGTCAGTAGACTAAAATTTACTTCATGCACACAGAGACATGGAACAATTGAGACATGCACCAAGTGTCTGCTTTGGCCACTCCGCTCTCATGCGGCACTTCTTCCCCAGCCTTTCATTTGTCTCTTTAGACTGTAAGATCCTTGGGGCAGGGACCATGTCTTCTTGTGGACCTGATTATTTGTTCACAGTGGTTTTTACACTTGTTTAACACTGAGGACTTCCATGGAGTAACTGCTAATTTACACTGGAGTAACTGGGAGAAGACTCAAACCCTCTGTAGTTATACAGCCCCTGCAAAAGCACGTCATGGATGCTAGTGTAAGCAGAGTCAGGAAGAGCTCTATCCTGACATCTGGTGGTGAATTGTGGCGAGTGTGGAAAAGAACTTCAGGGGCTGATCTTGTTTGCATAGGCACACCCACCCTGCCTAGCATGAGCCCACAGCAGCCCAAAATTGTCACTTTGGCAGCTGTGGGATCCCCAGTTTCTCTGTTATTGGGGCAGGGGGAATAAAGTGTCGTTACCCTGATTATGTGAATCTAGGACAATGAAACTGTTTTATGACAGAGGGTCTCACCATCAACTAAGTAGCACTCTCTAGACAAGGGATATGGGTTCCAAAACCCACTGAATTGAAGGAAGTTGGAGGTAGGTATTTGCAGGAGGATGTCTCTTTTATGAGCCTAAAATGCTAATTGCATCACCTTGGTCTACTGTTAAATGTCAGAGCTAATTTTGATTCTATTAGGAATCTAGTTGCAAGCTGCTGAGCAAAATTCACTTTAGGCCCATGGTGCACCAGCACTGGGGCTCCTTTACTACAAGCTGAAATCACTGAGTGCTGTGTTAACTAGTGTGAGAGCCTGAAGCTATATTGCTAACGGAGTAGAGCAGTTTGTGAGAGGGTTGAAGCGGCCCATGGAACAGGGAGCTGAGCTGAGCTTCTTTGTGGGGACAGCTGGAGCAGCTCATGGGATGGCTGGCAGAGTGGAGCAGTTTGTGGGAGGGTTGGAGTGGCCCATGGAACAGAGAGTGGAGCTGAGCAGTTTGTGGGGGCGGCTGGAGGAGCAGAGCGGCTGGTAGAGTGGAGGAGTTTGTAGTGAAGGCGGAAGCAGAACCCCACGGAGAGGTGGGGCAGTCAGCCTTGGACCACATAAGTTGCCCCTTAACACCCCGTGCCCCCCCTTTCCACCCAGGCTGGGGGAGTGAAATTCTGCAGATAAACTTTTGAACTCTGGGGCTGCACTGACTCGGGACAGAGACTTTTGGGTTGTGGGACTTTTGGGACTTTGGGTGATTTGTGGGTTGCTGGACTCAAGAACCAAAGGGAAAGGACACGGCCCAATTTGCTGGGGTGGGTCTTTGCTCATGGTTTGGTCTATGAACTCTAGTTGTGGTGTTATTAAAACACCGAGACTCTGTGCTTGCGAGAGGGGAAGTATTGCCTCTTTGAGGCAGCCAGGGGTGTGTGTAAGATTTTCCCAGGTCACTGGGTGGGGGCTCGAGCTGGTTTTGCGTTATGTTGTTGGAAGGGGACCCCTATGCAGTGATGAGCTGCCAAAATATTAACAGGTTCCCTCCTCCTCACCTCATGAGGGGGTTGTGCCCCTGCCCCCGGGGTGGGGGTCATGCCCCTCCAACCCCCCATGTTCCTTGACACCCCCCCCCCAGGACCCCTGACCCATCCCCCCCTTCCCTGTCCCCTGACTGCCCCTTGCCGCCCCATCCAACCCCTCCTCTCATTCTTGATGGCCCCCCAGGACCCCTACCCCATCCAACCACCCCTTCTCTCTGTCCCTGACTGCCCCCACCACCTCATCCAACCCCTGCTCCTTCCTGACTGCCCCGGGACCCTTGCCCCATTCAATCCCCTGTTCCCTGCCCTCTGAGCGCCCTGACCCCTATCCACCCCCCCACAACCTACCGAACACCCCCTCCCTGCCCCCTTATCACACTGCCTGGGGCCGGGACCGGGTCCACTCCGCCGGGACCATGACCGGCACCGCAGGGCCCAACTCCCCGAGCCGGGCCAGGCCAGAGCCGCTCGGCCGGCACCGGGACCAGCACCGTGGGGCCCGACTCCCCGGGCCGGGTCTGGCCAGAGCCGCTCAGCCAGCACCAGGGCCGGAGCCGCGGGGCCTGACTCCCCGGGCCGGGCTGGGCCGGAGCCGCTCGGCCGGCACCGCGGGGCCCGACTCCCCGGGCCGGGCCAGACCGGAGCCGCTTGGCCGGAGCTGCGGGGCCCGACTCCCTGGGCTGGGCCGGAGCCGCGGGGCCCGACTCCCCGGGCCGGGCCAGGCCGGAGCCGCTTGAGGCCCACTTGGCTGTTGCCACTTGCTCTAGAGACTTCATAGTTGCTTGGCAATTGCAGAGTGGCACTGTCCTCCCTGCAGCTCCTGACAGCAAGGGAGTTCCTGCAGGGCAAGCTCAGACCATGCAGCTCTGCTGGGTGTAGGAGACTTTTGGCCATGTCTACACTACTCATTACAGCACTGTGGGGGGTTCCACGACTGTAGTTAATCACCGCTCTGAGCGGCAGTAGGTCAACAAACGAATTCTTCCACCGAGCTAGCTGCGTCTATACAGGGTGCAGTCAGCTTAATGACAGCACTCAGAGTATTAAGTTTTCATATCCCTGAGTGATACAGCTAGGTTGCTTTAATTTTTAAGCATAGACCAGGCTGTCGTTGGAGGTGGAACAAGTCCACAGGGCAATCCAAAGAGAATCCCAGGCAGTCATTTTGTATCTGCGAGATTGAAAACGAAGAGGACAGATGTGTCAGCTCCACCCCCACAGCACCAGGCTCCCCTCGTTTGAGAGAGCCGGAGCTATGTTGTAAGAAAGAGTTTATCACCCATCAGTTCAGCCTTGATCTGTGTTGCCAATGGAAGCTGCACCAGCATTGCTATCCTCCAAAGTTCAAAAATCAGTCGGTCAGAGCTCTCCAAAACCACAAGATTGGCCCCAAAGTTGTGAGTTTTGAAACGAGATTATATTGCGGGGTTTGGTCTGGCTTTTGGTTTTTAACGTCCCCCTGCCCCACACCCATGTGTGTCGCCAGCTCTCCCGGATTTACAGAGTAAGGGGATTTGGGCCACTGATACTGGTGCTTCTCGCTTCTGCCTGATGGCTCAGATCCTCCAGCTTCTTCCCAAAGCTCAGATTTCCAATTATTTAATGCTGCACCCCCAGCTCCACACCTGTCCAGCCCAGTAATTAATTATACACCCTGCCCCTTGCCCCTGCCTCTGCTCCTCCTGCAGCTCCAGGGCTGTGCCAGCTCCTCTCCCAGCCCTGGGGCAGCCTGCTGCAGGGTCCCCTTCTCCCCCTACACAGGCCATGGAGGGCAGCTCTTCACCCCCATCTCCCCTGTCCCAGGCCTGGCAGTGCAGGGGGAGAGCGGCAGATGGGGCTCTTTCTGCTCCCTTTTACCCCCTCAACTCCTCATACACCTGGGTAGGTGGAAGCTCTGTTTGCCTCCCACAGTGGCTCTGGTGGGCTGCTCTTCTCCAGAGGCAGGGCAGGCAGCCAGGCAGAGGGGTTTGCCCTGGGCAGGACTGGAGCAACTCAAGTCATTGTGAGGTTGGCTCCTTCAGCAGGGACCAAATCAATCATAGCACTTGTGATTAAAGGGTGATTTGGCAACACTGCAGCGGCCTCTGCTCCATGCCTCTCAGGAGTCCATGGGACTATATGTGTCCCTTGTCTCTTTCATTTATTAAATACTAGTCTCATAGACTAAGACCAGATGGGACCATCGTGATCATCTAGTCTGTCCTTCTGCACATCGCACTCCACAGAACCTCACCCACCCACTCCTTTAATAGATTGCTAACCTCCATCTGAGTTACTGAAGGCCTCAAATCATGATTTAAAGCAGTTGTGGGCAACCTGTAGCCGTCAGGCCGCAAGCAGCCCGTCAGGGTAATCTGCTGGCGGGCCACCAGACTGTTTGGTTACATGTGCACAGCCATGTGCAGCTCTCATTGGCTGCAGTTCGCCATTCCCGGCAAATGGGAGCTGCAGGAAATGGCAGCCAGCATGTCCCTACAGCCCACGCCACTTCCCGCAGCTCCCATTGGCTGGGAAAAATTGGAAAGATGTGGAAAAACTGGAAAGAGTCCAGCAGAGGGCAACAAAAATGATTAGGGGGCTGGAGCACATGACTTATGAGGAGAGGCTGAGGGAACTGGGATTGTTTAGTCTGCAGAAGAGAAGAATGAGGGGGGATTTGATAGCTGCTTTCAACTACCTGAAAGGGAGTTCCAAAGAGGATGGATCTACACTGTTCTCAGTGGTACCAGATGATAGAACAAGGAGTAATGGTCTCAAGTTGCAGTGGGGGAGGTTTAGGTTGGATATTAGGAAAAACTTTTTCACTAGGAGGGTGGTGAAGAACTGGAATGGGTTACCTAGGGAGGTGGTGGAATCTCCTTCCTTAGAGGTTTTTAAGGTCAGGCTTGACAAAGCCCTGGCTGGGATGATTTAGTTGGGAATTGGTCCTGCTTTGAGCAGGGGGTGGGACTAGATGACCTCCTGAGGTCCCTTCCAACCCCGATATTCTATGATTCTATCAATGGCGAACCATGGCGCCTGGGAGCTGCAGCCAGCCATGTAAATGTAAACAAACCTTCTGGAGGCCTACCAGTGGATTATCCTGACAGGCCGCATGCAGCCCGGGCCACAGGTTGCTGACCACTGGTTTAAAGACTTCAAGTTATAGAGAATCCCTCATTTACACTAGTTTAAACCTGCAAGTGACCCAGGCCCCACGCTGCAGAGGAAGGTGAAAAAAAAACCCCACATCTTCTGCCAATCTGACCTGAGGGGAAATTCCATCCCAACCTCAAATATGGCGATCAAAAAGACAGTGAGCATGTGGGCAAAACCCACCAGGCAGACATTTAGGAAAGAATTCTCTGTAGTAACTCAGAGCCCTTCCCATCTAGTGTCCCATCCCCGACCACTGGAGAGATTTGCTACTAGCAGTCACAGATCAGCTACATGCCATTGTAGGCTGTCTCATCATACCATCCCCTCCATAAACTTACCAAGCTCAGTCTTGAAGCCAGTTAGGTTTTTTGTCCCCACTACTCCCCTTGGAAGGCTGTTCCAGAACTTCGCTCCTCTGATGGTTAGAAACTTTCATCTGGAGCTCGACCAGCTCTGTGTGTGTCCAGCCTAGGCTCCCTGCCTCTCATGCAACACTGCACTGGAAGCAGAGATTCATCCAAGACTCATCTGCAGGGCTGAGTGCTCTCACCTGTAATGGCATCCCAACAGCACTGTGCATGACTCCACAAACATGGCAGCTAACTCACTGCAGACTGTTTTTCTGACAGGAAGATCTCCTAGGGATGTAGAGGGAATACAGTCTAGCCTCTACAACACATCATTGGGAGTCAGGCAATCTGGGCTCTCTTCTTGGCTCTTCCAGTGACTTGCTGCAACATCCTTTAATTGCTCCGTGCCTCAGTTTCCCCATATGTAAAATACACATACAAGGGCAGGTTAGGGTTTTGTGGGGCCCCTGGGCCAAAGCAAGTGGCGGCCCTTCCCACCCCTTCTGCCTGCAGTCCCCCCACTACACCCACCCAGTGCTCCAGCTGGGGAGCCAGGTTGTGGCTTGAGAGTCACTGGAGTGCTGAGCAGGCAGAGCAGGGCAAGCCCCTAAACCCTGACCACACTCCCCAGCAGGAGCGCTGGGCAGGCGGAGGGAGCAGGGCAAGCCCACATGTCCCGACCCTGCTCCTCGGCAGGAGCACCAGGTGGCTGGAGTGGGTCAGGTGTGTGGGCAACCATTTTTCCGGGCCCCACCAATTACCCAAGGCCCCTGGGCACAGGCACAGTTATCCCAGTGGCTAATATGCCATTGTACACGTTACACATAGCCTAGCAATATAAATGAGCATAGTGCCTGGAGATCCTTGGAGGAAAGGTGCTCCGGGTGGGCAACATATGAATGTTAGGCTGTGGAAGAGTCTAAAGGAAGGGGCTGGATGCTGCACTGCTTGGGGCATCTAAACAAGGCAAATCGAAATACTAGCCAAATGTAGAAAAGGGAACGTTGTGCGGTAAAGATTTACAAAGCCCCCACCTGCATGTTTTTTATCAGAGCTTTACTTCTATTAAAAGCCAAGTCCATCGAGCAGAACACAGACCTACTGGCCCACTCTTGTACAAAAATAAATACCCACCCTCCCCTGATGTTAAAAAAATCTGGATGTTGTTAACCACGTAAGCTAAGTTTCCTGGAGGGTTATTGTCTTTTCAGCTAAAATGCTCAATTGACAAGTATGAGTCATAACAGCACTGTGTAGAAGTGCTCCATGTTTTACACAGTAACTAGGGTAGGCAACTTGGGCCCAGATCTTCAATTGATTTCAGTGGAGTTAGAATCCTAACTACCTTTGAGGATCTGGGCCTAAGTCTCTGTACTGGCCCGTAATGTGGACAAGGCCTGGGCCCTTAGGGGAAAACAAAACTGTCTTCCATCAAGTTATTAAAACACCAGTCTGCTAAGTTATCAAAACACCAGTCTGCTAACACCTGATTGTTAGCAGAGAACTGATTTCTAAACTTTTGATCACCTGATCTCTCACTGGCTCCAGTGCCATTTCTAATGTCTTTCTTCTACTTTGAACCGATGTGACTTCACTGCAGAGGTGGCAGGCAACACAATGAGAGCTAGGGCTTTGAGCCACAAGCACAGACAGCCCAGGGCAGGGATCTTTGGAGATCATGCATATCAAAAATGTTTGGGGCCATCTGAGTGGTCAGATTGGCTAAAATGACTATGAGAACTACCCAAACAAGATGGCTATAGCTCAGGGGTCGGCAACCTTTCAGCAGTGGTGTGCCAAGTCTTCATGTATACACTCTAATTTAAGGCTTCGCGTGCCAGTAATACATTTGAACGTTTTTTAGAAGGTCTCTCTATAAGTCTATAATATATAACCAAACTACTGTTATATGTAAAGTGAACAAGGTTTTCAAAATGTTTCAGAAGCTTTATTTAAAATTAAATTAAAATGCAGATCTTATTAGTTTAGTGTGATCCTTGCCCTTGCTTTTCCTTGCTGCGTTTTCCAATGTCTGGTGGCACCTATTTAGATACTTTAAGCTGCACACAGGCTTCTGAGTTATAAGTTGATAACCGGCTGGTAGGAGGTCAGCGGCTGGAACCCCAGATCGGCAGCTGAGGTGATTGGAGCTGGCGGCTGGTAGGGCTGAGCAGGGCCGGAAGCCTGGACCCTGTCTGGCAGGGGGCCTGCGCTGGAACTCCAACTGGAAGCAAGGTGAGTGGGGCTGAGGGGACCCCGGCTGGCAAGGGGCCAGCAGCCAGAACCCCAGAGCAGCGGTGGGCTGACCACCACCGCTCTGGGGTTTCCACCACCGGCTCCTGCCAGCTGGGGTCTCAACCCGCTGCTAGCCTGGGGTTCCTTCCCCCAGGCCAGCAGCGGGTGCTGAGTGGTGCTGCGGCGGGGGGGAACCCCGGCTGGCAAGGGGCCAGAGCGGCAGCAGGCTGAGCAGCTCAGCCCGCCCCGCGTGCCATGAAAAATGGCTCGCGTGCCACCTTCGGCACGCGTGCCATAGGTTGCCGACCCCTGCTATAGCTACTTAGACAAGACCACCATCACCACCAGCCCCATTTTCAAAACCACATCAGTTTGAAAAGGGCAGGAAAGTGGAACAAACACTTATAAGGTATGACACTGAGCCAGTGAGGGTTAAGCAACCAGAAGGCTAAGTGACCAAAAAAATCAACCTTTAAGGACAGATTAGAAAAGTATTGAAATGGTAAATACAGTGGTGGATTAGACTCTGGGCCAATGGGGCCCGTGCCCAGAGGCCCAAGCCAATTGGGGGGGCCCTACAGAAAAATGGGCACCCCCGTGCCCTGACTCACTCCACCCACTTGGTGCTCCTGCCAGGGAGTGGGGTCGGGGTGCAGGGCTTGCCCCACTTTGCCCACCTGCCCAGGGCTCCTGCCAGGGGAGGCCCCTGCACCCCAACCCCGCTCCCCAGCAGGAGCGCAGAGGGGTGGGGAGGAAAAGGGGGACTGCACGTGGAAGGGGTGGGAAGGGGCCCCCACTTGCTCTTGCCCAGGGTCCCAGGCCCCACAAACTCCTAATCTGCCTCTGGGTAAACAGGGCCATTCCTTGTAAATAGGTAGCAAAGCCACATTAAACAGAATAAAGCCCTTGAAACGTAGGCCTGTATTGTTAGGGGATTAAGAATAGATACTACTTGTATTTGTCTATTTACCTGTATCTTGTTAGAAGTTTAACAATGTGATCCACTTAGCTTATAGATACTAAACTTCGGGGGGGGGATAGCTCAGTGGTTTGAGCATTGGCCTGCCAAACCCAGGGTTGTGAACTCAACCCTTGAGGGGGCCATTTAGGGAACTGGGGCAAAAAATCTGTCTGGGGATTGGTCATGCTTTGAGGTGGGGGTTGGACTAAATGATCTCCTGAGGTCCCTTCCAACCCTGATAGTCTGTGATTACTATGGTCTATTGATTCAGAGATCAAAGGGGAATATTAACATTTAGATGAAACTAGTAGTAGTCTTTGAAGTTTGTAGTCAACTACCTGTGAACTGTTCAAATGGTTAAGTGCCTTATGCTAATGAATGGAACTAGTTATCTGTGTGTGTCAAGGACACAGGGATTTACTTCAAAGCAACAATATACACTGCCTTGTCTTCATCCGGAAGGCCCCTGCTGAGATGTGTGCTGTTAAGAGGCTATTAGCCTGCTAGAGAGGTGTAAAGGAAGCTTCACGCTTGGTCCTTACCCTTTCAAATCTGCTTAAACTTTCGTTAGGGGAAATTCAGCTCACAAACCTGAGGCCTCCTGGTGCGCCCTGGATTATCCCTGCAAATTTTCATGAAAGAATTAGAACAAACTCTACCCATGGACTATTGCACTATAACCTATTGAACTGATTCTGGAAGGACTTTTACAAATCAGCAGTTCATCATCTTTTCTTTGAAACTGACCTAAGAACATTATTCATTTCTGCATGTATAACAATCTTTTAATCTCAGTAACTCTCCTTTTTAAATAAATTCTAGATTTAGTTAATAAGAATTGCCTATATGCATATATTTAGGTAAGATCTGAATATTTTTTGACCTGGTGGGTAATGTGTGTCCAATCTCTTGGGATTGGTAGAACTTTATATATGGTGAATAAGGTTTTCAGTAACCCTCGCAATATAGACGTGGCCGTCTGGGTGGGAGCCAAAGGCTGGATTGCTTAAAGTGAACTGTATTTTAGCTTCTTGGTAACCAGTAAGGTATTACAGAAGCTGTTTGGTTACTGGTGTGGTGAATCTAATTATAAGAATAAACTGCCAGTTTGGGGGATTGTCTTCCCTATTCTCTGCAGTTTGCCCTGATTGAGCAATCTCAGTGGCCCCTCCAGCAACCATAGTCACAGAAGGATAAACTAATGGGGTGGGGAATGGTTTCTGTAAGGAGGGCGGTGGGGACTGAGCAGGGGAAGATGGGGACTGAAAGAGACCATTTATGTAAAATGCTTTGAGACTCACAAGCAGAAATTCCCACTATCACAACCTAGGTTCCCTCTAAGCTGTGTGGCCACGCAGCTGCCCATTAAGCCCTGCGCAGGGGCTCAGGGCTGCGGTGGGAAGAGATGCCTCTCCCCCAGCATGGACCTGCCCCGCCCGGACTTGCCACAGCAGGGGGAGAGGAGCCCCTCCCTTGGCCCGGCCCAGGCCTGCTGGAGCTGCCGCAGCCAGGGAGAGGCATCTCTCTCCCTCTGCCCTGAGCTGCTGCAGCGAGAGGGCTGAGGGGAGTCCTCTCTCCCTCCCGCAGCCCTGGAGTGGCCCACACCCCAAACCCCTCATCCCTGGCCACACCCCAGAGTCCACACCCCAAACCCCTCAACCTAACCCTCTGCACCCCAAACCCCTTATCCCTAGCCCCACCCGAGCCTTCACCCCAGCCAGAGCCCTCACCCGTGCACCCAACCCTCTGCAAGCCTGAGCCCCCCCCGCACCCCAAACCCTTCATTCCCAGCCCCACCCAAGAGCCCTGCCCCCCCCCGCTTCCCCAGCCCTGAGTCCCCTCCTACATCCCAAACCCCTCTGCCCTGAGCCCCCGTCCACACTCCAAACCCCTGGGCCCCACCCCCACCCCCACGAATATTGTTATGTGCATCAATATGAAGGTGACGTGTCACACATCACCTCCATATTGGTGCACGTAACAAAATTCATTCCACACATGGACGTAAAAAATTAGAGGGAACATTGATCACAACCACTGGCAGTGCAGTTCTTGGCTGATGTTCCTCTCACTAATTCCAAAGCTGGTCCAGGAGCTCAGAACCCATGGGAGATAAAATACTATTCCCAAAGACCCAAATGTAACACACAAAATTCTGATTTTTAGTGAATTTTGACTACAGCAGCAATGGGTAAAAAGGTCTTAGGAAGGGCGGATTCATCATACACATTTTGCCCAAAGTTTCTCAATGTTGGAGAAGACACTGCAGTCAGTCATTCTTTTAGGACTGAAAACACCCTACAGCAAACAGATTATGTTCTGTTATGATGTGCCCTAAACTAACAAGAGCTGGTGACTATCTAAGAAGCGATGATAGTGCTACAATGTCCACGGTGGCTCCTTTCGTCCAATTAGATCACAAAGCGCTTACAACCAGAGACATGTCACCCTTTGCTAGAGTGTTACTGTTAATCAGTGCACAGCAGCACCACCCAGTTTAGAGACAGGAAGGTGTCATAAACAGATAGTTAAGGGTTAATTAGGTATATTAAGGGTTAATGTCTCTTTCACCTGTAAAGGGTTAAGAAGCTCAGTAAATCTGGCTGACACCTGACCAGAGGACCAATAAGGGGACAAGATACTTTCAAATCTTGGTGGAGGGAAGTCTTTTATTTGTGCTCTTTGTTCTGGGGGTTGTTCGTTCTCGGGATTGAGAGGGACCAGACATCAATCCAGGCTCTCCAAATCTTTCTGAATCAGTCTTTCATGTTTCAAACTTGTAAGTAATAGCCAGACAAGGCATGTTAGTCTTATTTTTGTTTTCTCAACTTGTAAATGTTCCTTTTTGCTGAGAGGATTTTACCTCTGTTTGCTGTAACTTTGAACCTAAGGCTAGAGGGGGGGGTTCCTCTGGGTTATAAGAATCTGATTACCCTGTAAAGTATTTTCCATCCTGATTTTACAGAGATAATTTTTACCTTTCTTTCTTTAATTAAAAGCTTTCTTTTTAAGAACCTGATTCATTTTTTCTTTCTTGTTTTAAGATCGCAGGGAATTGGGTCTGGACTCACCAGGAGTTGGTGGGGGAAAGGAGGGGGGAATGGTTAATTTCTCCTTGTGTTAAGATCCAAGGGGTTGGATCGGTACCACCAGGGACTTGGTGGAAGAGCCTCAAGGCTATCCAGGGAGGGGAAAGTTTTTGGGGGACAGGAAGTGTGCCAGACACTGGAATTCTGGCTGGTGGCAGTGTTACCGGATCTAAGCTTGTAATTAAACTTAGAAGTGTCCATGCAGGTCCCCACATCTGTACCCTAAAGTTCAGAGAGGGGGAGAAACCTTGACAGAAGGAAAGAATATCATAGGATTCAAAATACAAGGGGGAGCTAGGGAGGTAGAATGCAATTACCCATGTTGGAATTTGGCCAGGACACCAGGGTCAAAACTACTACTCTTAGACAAGTGCCACAGGCCTAGACCAGACACTGGGTTGGTCTCTGAAAGACAGCTCCTCCAGCACCACACAGTACTGGTTCAGTACTGAGAGGGAAGAGCACCACCTAGCAATCCATTCCAGCAGCACTACTTCCCGCAGCACCTGGGTTTTCCATGGACATCTCCCATCTAAGCACCCACGTGGCTCAGCCCTTCTTAGCTTGGTGGATCAGACAGGATCACAGTTGGAGGCGATCCAGGTAAAGGACTGCACTATTCATGGTAACCCGTTGGATGGTAAGCCCCAGGGTAGTGGTACTTCAAAGCCCTTGTCTTCAGAACCCCTCAGCTATCAGGTAGAGAAGATGACTGGATGATTTAAAAGAGAAATGGAGTTAGAAACCAGTGTGAAATTTAATTATTTTGTTTGACAAGTGAGCAGAGGGAAAAAAATTACTAGGAAAAGTTTATTTCTTGGCTCTCTCTCTCTGGGCGTGGGGACGGCCGGCAAGACAGCAGGCTGGATTCAGGGTCAGTCTGGCAGCTCATCATTCATCAGCACAGGGAAACGCTCACCTCCTTCACAGAGTTGGGTGTAAACTGAGCGGTACAGATGAGATGGAGAATCATCATGAGGGAGCCTGGATTCCAGAATGGGGAGAAGCTCAGCTATCAAGACCTGGGTGGAAGCAGACACCACAGCAACAGGTTGAAAGGCAGAGCACATTTCTAGGGCCTACAAGTGGTTGTATGAAGCAGCAAAAGCTAGTCAGGGCATTATGAGTAATAATATCCAAATTGCTGAAGGATGGATTTCTTTCGTCAGCTTTAACTATCAAAGTGTCTATTCTCTGCTCATTGGGGATGCACCACAGAGTAACCCACAGTCGCCCTATCTCTAACACACCTTGTAGGGCAGCATGGTACAAATAATACTACTTATCCTTCACCACATATGGCTATACAGGGGGAGGGATAGCTCAGTGGTTTGAGCACTGGCTTGCTAAACCCAGGGTTCTGAGTTCAATCCTTGAGGTTTGAACTGGGGTAAAAATCTGTCTGGGGATTGGTCCTGCTTTGAGCAGGGGGTTGGACTAGATGACCTCCTGAGGTCCCTTCCAACCTTGATATCTATGATTCTATACCACTCCCACAAAATGGCCCTCTCCTGGATTCTAGCTCCAGAGCTGTCTGACCCTACACAAGCCACTTACCCTCAGCCTCCATCCATTACAGTGAGAATGTCTGAGCCTTTGGAAAGAGCTTTGAAATCCACCCATGTACAAAGCTATGCAAATGGCAGGTCTAAAGTATGTGAGGCAGTGCTAAAACAACAGCTGCGTTCACCTCTCCCAAAGGAGGTGACAGAAGCCCCTTACCACTAGACTAGTTCCCATATCCAAGAAGACTAGGAAACAGTCCTGCCTCACTGGGCAGAAGGGCAATGTGACCCAACAGGATTCTTTAATTTCTATAGTTCTGGCATTCCCACCACCTAGGCCCCAGTAGCAAATGGTTAGGCCTGGGCCACAGACGTATGGGCACTGGCGAGTTGGAAACAGCCAGTTTATGTTGCACTCATTTGACTCACCCTCTGCGAAGTATTTCACCTATCTCTGGACTCATCCTACATAAAACATCTATCTATTTAGGGGGCAGTCACCCACATAGGCATGGGAACAAGAGGTGTGGCAGATACTGCAGCACCCACAGGTTTCACGGTGAAAAGTTTGCTGGTGCTGTCAGAACAAAGCTAGCATTATTATGCGATTCTTGAGAATCCCGGAGCTGTGCTGCATCCATGTGGTGTAAGCAGGAATAACACTTTTTCGCATTGCTTTTGAATACACACGGTTTACAGTTTCATTAGCTGGCTTTCAGCATCCTTACTATAACAAGTGTTCCAGCCCCAGTGGTCACCCTGGTATCTTGGCAGGAGGTTTCAACCACCATTCTATAAGGGGCACTGGGACAGGCCATAAACAGAGGCCTGACATTAAGTGACATTAAAGACAGGACTTAATCGCAGGAAGGTCTATTGTGTGACAGCAGATGCAGAGAGATTTGCCAACAGCCAGGGCATGTAGTGAGAGACAAGCAGTTAAACAACAGTAAGGGCATGTCTACACTTGCCATTTAAATCAGAAAAAGTCCCTTTTTGTGTGCAAAACCCGTCTACACTTGCCCGTGACTTTTTGCGGTGAAACTCAGACGTTTCGCCACAAAAAGAAAACCACCTCCATGAGAGGCGAACAGTTCTTACCAGTAATGCTTTTGCAGTGATGTGCCAGTGAAGACACCTTCTTCCTCTTTATAGAGTTTTTAGCCTCTGCAGGATATCCCACAGTGCCTAGGTGACCATTCTGGCCAGCAGCTCTGCTGCTGTGATGCCAGGTAAACAGACATCCAGCCCTCCCCATGTAAAGCCCTGGGAACTCTGAAACTCCCCTTCCTGTTTTCTTGGCAAGTGCCCACTTATCATCTGGCCAGGTGACAATGCCTGCTCCATGGAGCAAACGATCCCCTGCTTGGAGCAATGCTGAGCTACAGAAGCTGATCAGTGTTTGGGAGAGAGCTGCACTGTGGGATAGCTGCCCTCACTGTGCTGCTCTCATCTGTGATGGAAGTGCTGCAAATGTAAACACTCTCCCGCAGCCTTGCAGCCTTTGGAAGTGAATACACAAACCAGCGCTCTTCTTCCACTGATTCACTATCACTGTTGATAGGGGCGGCTCCAGGCACCAGCACATCAAGTGCGTACCTGGGGCAGCAAGCCACAGGGGGCGCTCTGCCGGTCGCCGAGAGGGTGGCAGGCAGGTTGCCTTCGGCAGCATGCCTGCGGAGGGTCCGCTGGTTCCGTGGCTTCGGTGGACCTCCCTCAGGTGTGCCTCTGAATCCGCGGGACCGGGGACCTCCCGCAGGGAAGCCGCCGAAGGCAGCCTGTCTGCCGTGCTTGGGGCGGCAAAATACCTAGAGCCGCCCTGGGTGTTGAAACTGACAGCGCAAAAACTCTGCAAGTGTAGACATAGCCTAACTCTCCCTTTCCTCATGAGGGTTTCCTGCTCTGCTAGTGTTTCTTTTCCAACATGTCCCTTAATCAGCTCAGGTGACTGGCATGTCAAAGTGCAGCAGTAGGATGGCACAGGGGATGCCTTAATGGCTAAACCCTCACACTTCACCTCTGCTTGGAGGGCTCTTAGCCCTCACTTGGAGGTTCTAAGTGAGAGTTCAGTCCTGGGGAATGGAGTCTGTACAGCTAAACCACTGCAAATAATTCAGCGCAATGGGCAATCCTTTGTGCCGAAGGCACCCAGCTCTGAGCTGGTGTGGAGATTGATCTCTCTTCTCATTCTTATTGGTGGACCAGCAAGGTCAATAGCAGGGCAGCCTGAGACTGAAGGAACGTGAATATAGTGCTCCTCTCTGGCCACACAGGAGGGGCTAGACTGCTGATGGGTAGTACAGGGGAAGATCACAATGCAGGTGCACAACTGAGGCAACAGCCCCCAGTGGGGTCTCTAGCTATTAATGTGACAAAGAATAGACTAGGATGATGTTCTCCCTACAATAGCAGTATTAAGGGGGGGGGGGAGCCAACACCCCTCCCCCCCAACAAACTAAAAAAAGAACAAAGTCTAATAAACATGGTCTAGTTCCTGAAGTGTTGGTCCACCCATGTTGGTCCCAGGATATTAGCGAGACAAGTGGAAGAGGTAACATCTTTTATTGGACCAGCTTCTGCCGGTGAGAGAGAGAAGTTTTTGAGCTTACACTGAGCTCTTCTTAAGGCCTAGGAAAGGTACAGTATCAGGTACAGTAACATGAGGTGGAACAGAGATTGTTTAGCACAAGTAGTTAATGACTGGAGAGGTGTTAACGGGACATTGCCTTGAACGGTCCCTTTAAACGTGTGTTAACTACTCATGCTAACCATCCGTTCCACCTTGTAACTTCGCTGTGACTGTCTGAGTACATTTCCCAGCCGTGACTAAGAGCTCTGTGTAAACCCGAAAGCGAATCTCTCTCAACAACAGAAGTTGGTCCAATAATTGCCTCATCCACCTCCGCTCTCTAATGCTCTAGTTCAATCAGAAGTTATGGCCCGGGTTATGCAGGAGCTAACTGGTTGATCACAAGGGTCCCTTTTGGCCTTAACGTATGCATCTTTGAAATGAATCAGAGCATGACAGGACATGGACATGCTGAGCAAACTTCATGGCTTGGGAACTAGCTGCTGCGAGAACTAACTGTGCTGCTGCTGTTTTCCCCCCCCACCATGTATTTCTGCTGTTGAGTTACCTTCTGTATATCGATTTGCTGGCGCAGCATCAGCACCTGCAGTTTCAAGGCAGCCATGTCCCTCAGCTCCTGGAAGCTGGAGTAAAAAAGGAGAGGTGTTGCCAGGACACCCGTGTCCCCACATCTTCGTCCTCTGAGTGGAGCGCAATCTGCAGGGGAGGTCCCCGCACAGTGAGTACAGTCTGCCGGGTGTACCACCATCTGGGACTCCGCAGCTATTGGGGTGGGAAGGTACAAATATAATCAGCAAGTGCCATTTGCTTTTCCAGAATTTTGGATGAATGTAGTGTTCATTATTTTTTATTTTTATGGATGAGTAGTTATACATAGAACCAGACACAGGCCAAGCTTCCGCTACACAGGGTGGCCAGTGCACCTCCCTCCTGACTTGCAACCTCCCTCACTAGTCCAGTCCCAGGCCCTTTCTAAACAGAGACTTATGATTGTGACAAATTGTTGCAACAGCTTCAATTGCGACCAGAGATTTTAAATCCTCGTCTCCACTAATGATAGATAAGGATACAATGATGTCACAGGTGGTCACCACTGTCATGGAACCCGTGAATTTTGCCATGTATTTCAACTTGACCACGAAGACAGAAAACACGTATTGCATAAACAGGAGACGATCATGGCTTTAAAATTATTGGCAGTGCCAGCAGCAGTGAAGGAGTCAAAGTGGTTGGAACAGATGAACCCTTGAACAGTAAACAGGACAACAGCAACAAAATAAATGGCAAAACTAAGCAATGAGCAGTGAAATTCATGAAACGTTTGGGGTAAGTGAAGAAAAATTATTTTACACGTCAGCTTGATTTTACCAGAAAGACTAGTTGTGACAAGCATATAGAAAGTGCAACACATAAGCACAAATGAGAGGCCTTAGAAGTGGAGGAAAACAGAAAACAAAACTTAAGAAAACAGTTACAGAGCTGTTAAAATTAACAGAAGCCTTTTCCTTACCCTTGACAATCCAACCCTTAGAAGGCTTTTAGTATTCAACCTGCTCTAGAGTGCAGATCAGTTTTTAAAAGTTTTACTTACCCAAGGTTTTTGACTATCACATTCAAGAATTCAAAGAAAAGTTGCAAGCCTTTGAAGGAATCAGCATTGTAGCAGATGAAACTACTCATGCTGAAGACAGATATGGGCTTATTATTCTTGCTCTCCCCTTCCCAAACAGCAGTGACAATGCGGATACTTCAGCTGAAGGTGAACACAACAAGCTGGAAGGTTCTTTGCTGAATTGTGAGGTTTTGGAAGCAGTTAATTTTAAAAACAGCAAGCTAGGCAATAAGGGAAATGGTTGAGAAATTCCCAATACCGTTTGATCGCAGCACTGCAGTTGTGACAGATAATGCCAAAAACATGGGGAAAGCTTGGGGTCAAGGCTTGAAACCTTTGTTTTTAAATGCTGTACTCCTGACATGCATGGAGACATTTGCTTAACCTTTTGGCAAACTGTGAAGGAAAATATTTTTTAAAGTAAATGAAATAAACCTGCTTGCCCTGCATGGAAAGCTTGCTTTCACGTGTTTTTAATGGAATAAGGGAAAAGTCTTCGCATCCCACCAGCCCCAGTAATAACCAGATGGAACAGCTGGTTAAAAGCAGGTCTTTATAACCTTGCACATGCTGAGGATTACGTTTCGTAGAGTGTGGGTTTTGTTTTCTTTCTTACACAAAGGAGACTGGTCAGAGCAGTTCAGGTTGAAGAGATTGTTGATCTCTGCAAATCTGCAGCAGTTATTGAAGAATTTGAGGCTCTTAAGAAGTCTGCATCCCAAATCATGAATACTCTCACGGTTTACGAAGGGCCCACAGTTCATGCTCATCAAGTGAAAAATGGCATGCGCTGGAGGCCGAGAGCTGCACTGAAACGTGCCAACATCCAGCAACAAAACCTGCACTTTTAGAAAACTCAAAAAAATTAATTTGTACACGGAAACTGACTCAATCTCCCACTTTTGCCAACCCACTGACACTTTTCAGAGCACGCCATGTATTTCAGCCACATCAAGCAAAACACCGAAACATTTTTGAGGCCACAACATTTGAAAATATCCTACCGTATGAAGACAATATTCCAGCTCAGAGAGTATATTGGACTTACTGGGAAGCATTTCAAGAACTGAGCAGTGATGATATTTTACAGGTCTGGAAAAGCATGAAACCCTAATTTCCAGTTCTTGCAGTGGTTACCCTGTGATGCTTAAAAGCACCAGTCAACAGTGTGGACACAGAAAGATCAGTCTCATCTTTAATAATATGCTCAGGGATGAGAGATGTCGCACCAAAAGTGACACACTCAATACATAACTTGGACGAAAATCACAGCCGTGTGTAAATGGAAATTAAACAAAAAGGATCACAAAGTTATTTTGTTATAAAATCAAAACACTTTCCTGTTATGGTTGTTTGAAAAAAGTATTGTACAAAAATAAAAAATTCTAAAATAGCTTACTTTTGCAAAGAAAATAAAACTATATTGCATTAAACTGTTGAGCAGAAACATTGCACTGTTTGTATTCATAAATGCATATTTATGTTCACATTCCCTTATTACACAATTATTTTGTTGCTGTGACCATAGCGTAAAAATTTTTTTTTTTACTGTGACTGTGCCGTAAATTATGCATTATTTTACTGTGACAAAATCATATCCATAATACTAGACTAGTCTTTTAACCAACCAGTAATATTAACACACCCTGTCCATGAGTTCCTCCTCTCTCAGCTGCATCTTTGACATTTTGTCTAACAACATGGGTCTCAAGCTAATCACAAGCATCAAACTATTGCTCAAACAGGGCAGGCTGCTTAGACTCTTGACCATTACAGCAGATATTGGCCTCACCTGCTTGCAGCAGCTGCAGCTTGTGCAGACACTGGGATGCTGTGTCTTGCAGGCCTTCCAGGGTCAGGAGACATTCATACTCTCTCTCCCACGTTGGGTGGCCTGGAGGAGAAGCGGAGGGGAAAACTAGCAGGCCCGGAGGTATGAAGTTACACAGAACTATCGCTATTCCGTAATTCTGTTACATCCCAACCCCACACCAGCAAGTGAAAGATACCATATGTGATTACTCCAAAGCAGGGAAGGAGACCATCACTTGCCCACTCCATTGCTCTGGTCTCCTTAAGCCATAAACAGCTGAGTACACCTGGCAAGACACAGGCAGGTGGGGAAATAATTTGAGCTGCCATTAGTGCATTTCTTACCTGTGGTCTCAGCTTCCATGTACTGGCTCAGGAGAGAATGTGCATCACGCAGGACCATCACCTCCTCTTCTATCTCTGCAGGACTAAAGGCTGGTGCAGAGGAACAAAACTTACAGCAGCTTAAGGAGCGTTTCCTTTAGACCCAGGTGTGAGCATGGCAAACCCCTTCCTTCAGTCACCACCCTCACTCCCAGAGCGGAGTTCTTTGGGATTCCAGGACAGATGTAAAGGGCAAGCAGCACACAAGATGACACTGCAGAGGATGGAGGTGGTGGGGGAGAGAAAGGATGTCTACATGTGTTGTTTACTGATGGCTCAGTTCATCTACATTAAAATACTCAAGTTTCTGCAAACAGTGAAGATCTGCAGTGGAAATGGAACTCTTTCTGTCACAGGCACAGCTCCTGGGAGACGGGGTACCTCTCCGATGGTTTGAAGAGGATGCCCATCAAGCTGCACCATGTGGCTGCATGCCGTCATCTAAAGGGGCAGGAGAGGTAAAAAAGGATACAGTCGCCTGCATTCTCTCTAGAAAGCGACTCCTTGCAGCAGCTGTGGCTGAGCTGCTTTGGCACAGATGACACTTCTCCCACAGTCTGAAAATTCAAGACAAGCAGGGGGAGGGGGAGGATTATACACACAGAGGCAACAGTTCTTCCTGCACCCGGCATAATATTCCCCAGAGAACCTGTATGATTTCTACCAGCTTCTCCTTAGATGAAAGATTTCCAAGGTTTCTCTAATTCAGCATGTTATGGCAGGACGGCATGTGTGATGGTGCCGCCTCTCCACTAGGGTGCTCCAGGAACATAATAATGGACGTCAGCAAGGTGGGCAGACAGATCCCAGGAATCTTGTGTTCGAGGGGTCCCGTGAGAACACAGTGCCTTGTACAAAGAATGGAGGAGGAGAGCTGACAGTGGGATATGTTCCACCTACACAAGGTCTCCATAATTCTGCACTGACCCAACCACCTACAAGAATATGGCCACATGACACTAAGTATTTCAGCCACGCTCCAGAAACCTACTGCAGAAAATGAGGGATAGCAGCAGTACATTTAAAATAACTATCCAGTATGTGGCTGGCTGAACCATGGGCCAGTGCAGGGGTCGGCAACCTTTCAGAAGTGGTGTGCCAAGTCTTCATTTATTCACTCTAATTTAAGGTTTCGTGTGCCAGTAATACATTTTAACGTTTTTAGAAGATCCTTTTCTATAAGTCTATAATATAGAACTAAACTATTGTTGTATGTAAAGTAAAAAAGGTTTTTAAAATGTTTAAGAAACTTCATTTAAAATTAAATTAAAATGCAGAACCCCCCGGACCGGTGGCCAGGACCCGGGCAGTGTGAGTGCCACTGAAAATCAGCTCACGTGCCGCCTTCAGTACGTGTGCCATAGGTTGCCTACCCCTGGGCTAGTGTGTCCCACTCCTAGATTAAGTTTTAGCTCTGTCAAGATGGATCATTTTAAAGCTGCACTTTCAGAGGAAAGTTGTAATGAGAAACAGCAAGGTTAATGGAATCGGAAAATATAGATATTACCCCGTTAGATGCATTTTCCCTGTAAGGGAACTTCGGGAACGCAGAGCTAAATTGGTAGGTTATTTTCACTTTGCCATGTAAGTTCAAAGAAGCAGTAAAGAGATTAAAATTGCACAGAAAAATCAGGGAAATCTATGGACTTGGCTAAGAGATGGCTAGCAGATGACTTGATGATAATCTGCAAGCATTTGGAAGGTGCCAATTCCCAAGAAGGGGAGAAATTATTTGGGACACTACACACTCGCTAGGTGCAATGTTAGGAACAAACGTATGTATCTGGCCCTGAATTCAGACTGGAAATTACAAGTTTCTAGCCCTCACAAGAGGGAGGTTCTGGAAAAACCTAACTAGTTTTCAGATGGAGCTTGATAAATTCACAGATTCACATGACAGGTGGCCTGCAATAGCAGGGGACTGGACTCGGTGACTCTTCCAGTCCTACTTATGCTGAGCATCAAGACAGACATCACCCCAGTGGGTTCTACTAAACTGTGGAATGATCTCCCAAAGGAAATGGGTCAGAGCCCCATTGTTTGGGAAGTTGAAAATCAGACCAGAGGATGGTCTCTAACTTCTATGACAGAGTATTTGCAAATACGTTTGCCCCACTGCAAAGTTATATACAGGCTAAAGACCATGACTTTCCTTGGAATTCTTCATATTTTTAAAATGTTGGGGTGAATTTCGTAAGCTTTTGTGCCCTTGGAAGTGACAGTGTACCCCCACTGGCAGGCTCCATGCAAGCTCCCATGCACAGCTCTGCCAAGGTCCCTCAAGTCTGATCTGCAGCAATCCCTGCTATTTCAGTCTCAGGCTTTCCACACAGTTCTGCCAATGCCCCTCAAATGCTGCAGCATTTTTTAGGCTTCCTCTCCATCAGGCTGCAAAGCCCAGGCCCCTCCCTTTACACCTCCCTCGCCACCAGAAAAGAATCCCAAGTAGGACTGGTGGTCATAGCTTTACCTGGAGTTCCTGGAATAGGCTTTCCTATAGGGAAGTGGTAGCTTCAACAAAGACCTGCAAAGAAGAGAGTCTTCAGTAACGACTGCCAAAGAGCAGCAGAGCAAGATCAGGACACTGGACCCTGTTCCTAATCTTTTATGTGAGGATAGTGATGTCTACATTTGCAACGAATTTAGTGCTGGTGAAAAGCACCAGCCTGACCACGCTGGAGACTGAATCCTCCATGCATTGAACAACTACAGCACCAGCCAGCCGAAGCATCCCCCAAGCTGCCTAATCAACCATCTCCAGCGAGCCCTGAAGGAACAGGATCTGCACGGCTCAGAGTGACCACTGAGCAGCCTGAGAAGACTATCCATCACCATCACTCAGAGAGAGGGGGGCTGGCCACCTGGAGCTGAGAGGCTCTGTGCATGTGTTCAGACCCCATGGTGATCCCATCCCATAAGCTGGAACACAGACTTGGAAGCAGGATCTACCAGCAGCTGCAGGGTGAAGGCTGCCCAAGCTAAAGGGAGCTGCCACTGCATGTTGATGGGAGATGGACACAGTGAAATCTCTCACTAACGAAATTGTATGGAGGGCTGATTAGGGGGGAGTGGCCCGGCCCCTATCCCCTATCTGCCCCCGCCCTGCTTCTCGCCCCCTGATGGCTGCCCCAGGAACTCACAGCCCCACCGCCCAGAGCATTGCACTGGCGGCAGGGCGAGCTGAGGCTGCAGGGGAGGGGAACAGCAGGGGAGGAGCCGGGGGCTAGCCTCCTCAGCCAGGAGTTCAGGGGACGGGCAGGGGGGTCCCGCGGGCCGTAGTTTGCCCACCTCTAGTTCTGTGTCACTGGGGGCAGCAATGACACAGAATTAGGCCCTAGTGAATGCTAGGAAAGATCAGCTCCTGTGGGGACGAGCTGAGAAGAGAAATGGAGTTTGAATACTGAACAAACTAAGATTCCTAGTGCCTGCTAATGAGAACGTACCCCTTTTCCTGGAGAGTGAATGTGCGGGCCGTGGTACTCCCCACGGGGATATCTCCTGCTGTATGGCTCTGTGTCACTGGAGACTCTGCCAAGGAACCACGACAATCATTCTCTGGATCAACTCCCTGTAGGATGACAGCTACCGAGTTTTCGCCACTAGCAGAGCCTCCAAAGGAAGAACAGCTCTGCTGCTGGTGCAGGGGAGAGCTGGGTGAGCCAGATGGTTCTGCAGCAGCACAGAACTCTTGCTGAATAACACTGGCAGCTGGCACAGTCTTCCTCACTTGTTGGAGGGCAGCCCCTTTAGTCGAGCCCTTCCCAGCCACCTTTGGAGCCCTGGAGCTGTGACTGGTTGGTGCTTTCACAGGATCAGTCCTGTAGGGAGCTTTCAGCATATAGGCTGAGAGCTTTTTGGAAGAGGAAGCCTTTTTGCACACAGATGTCACCTTGATGGTCTTAGGGACATACTCTTTAGACAAGGGTGCCTGCTGCATTCTAACAGCGCTGGTAGCAGGTTTCTTCTCTGCTCCCTTCTTTCCTTCTGCAGCTCCTAGGGCCTCTAAAGGATTTCGCAGGGTGCTTTTCCGGACTCTTAATGCTCTCTCCAGGGCTCTGTTCAACAGCTCCAGCTGCTCCAGTTCCTTGGGTGAAGGCTCACTCTCTACAAGAGCAGAAGGTGTATCAGGAAGCCATACTGACCAAGCCCCTTCCTTCCCCATTCCTCACTACACTGGCTCACTCCTCTGGATTTCTCAGAGGAGATCATTGTCCCCAACCTTTTTCGTCTGGCAGGCGCCAGAAAATGAGCCACCGAGGACCGTGGCCGACGGACGAGCATCCGCCGAAATGCCGCCGACAAGCAGCGTCATCCAGAGGTGTCGCTGCAGAAATGCCGCTGATTTTCGGCAGCAACGCCTCTGGATGACACTGCTTCTCGGCAGCATTTTGGCGCATGCTTGTCCGCTGGACAGTACGCGGGTGCATATAGATGCCATGTCGCCCGCGGGCACTGTGTTGGGGACCACTGGTCTATAACAAGGAAGCAGAGGGACTTTTCACTACACTCCTGCAGTCTCGGGTTGGCAAACTCCTGAAAGAGTCAGGATGGATGGCAACCGTGCAGAACCTGACATCTCTCCACAGTGACCAACCCTTCCACAAACAGGTGACATACACAGACGTCCCTTTCAGGCTTGCAGCTGTGGTGTCAAGACCCGTAGCTGGATTCTGCTCTCAGTTACCCAGGTGTGAATCCAGATTAAATCCATGGAAGTCAACAGAAGCACAGAAGATAATCAGGCCCCTTGTTAGCAGGGAACATCAGAGGAATTCCCAAGAAGCAGATTAGATCATCACTGGCCAGACTGAGCATGGACACAACACAGAGATGGCAAGAAGAAAAGGCTCACCTTGGTCACTCTTTGGGCCATTCTCTGGCTTTGGACTCTCAGGAGTTTGCACTTTCCTGGGGAGAGGGAAACAAACACAGAACACATGAAGGATGTGACTGCACTCTGACAGCCAGGGTTAACAATGATGTAAGTTCCCCCTATCCTTTGAGCAGGGCCTGGCCAGCAGGAGAATTTCAGGGGACACTACACAGCCCAAAACACACACAACCCTTTAGTCAGTCCTCCCTTCTCTTCTGCAGGGAGGCATCGTTCACTGGTAGAGCATTGGTAGAGCTAGAGGTGAGAAAAGACATAGGACTCAAACAGCAGGAGGCGCTTCAGGTCAGGACTGGGGAGGGAGATATTTGCTTAATGCTTCATTCAGGCCAGCAATACAGCGCAATCTCTTCACAAGCACAAAAAGCATATCCAGGAAAACAGAAAAGCACAGCTCCGGAGCAGGGGACTATTACCTGGTACTGTAGCAACTAAAAGGGTTTTATTATTGGCTGCATGACAAGCACAAGGCTGTGCCCCATTCACAGGAAGTCAGAATGCTGGGAAATCAGTACTAGAATGCTGAGGATTTTTTTTTTAAAGCAGCTTGCGAAAGAATATGCACAAGAACAAAGGATTTTTTAGCACAAGTCTTGCACGCCCTTCCATGACCCAGGGCGCCAAAATGGAACCCATTAAGGGAAGAAGGAAGTAGGTTTGTGCCCACTTTTTTTTTTTCCCCTTATTTATGATGGACAAACAACCCCAACCCTTTATGACCTTTTCTAAGAATTTTTTTTCAGCTTATATTCTTACATTAGACATCAGGGTCTGCCCTGTTTTTCTAGAAGACTCTCTGGACAACCAGAAAGCTATTAGCATTATGACATCAGAGACAGTATACCAGTGAAACACAATTCGTCTCGATGGCAGAGCTGGGAATAAAATCCAGCTCTCCCAACTCCTGCTCTTGAGTTTTAGCCACTAGGCTATGCTCCCTCCTTGCCTCTACAAGACATCGAGCAATGCAGGTATCTTTAGCAGCTTTCAGTCATCTTTTGCCACCCGTGACGACTCACCAGTCTCCAAGAAGGGCCCGACACAGGGTTAGATTGTCCTCTAGCTTCTTCTTTTGCTCAGCACAGTCTTCCAGGGCCTGACTGAGAATGGAAACCAGCCTGGAAATGGAACCACAGTTAGGATGAAAGGAAAACCTATCTCATTACAAATGCCATTGCCTCCTGCTTTGCATGCTGCCTTACCAGAAGGGCTAGATTTTAACCCATCTGCATCCATCCCAGATTAGGCACTTGGGGAAACCATGGACTGCCAGTCCTTCTGGGTGGATTGAAAACAATTACAAAACATTTTAACCATAACAACAGGCCTTTGCTCCTCTCCAAGGACCATATGAATGTGAATTCAACCTCCCAGGCACCGTGTGATCTTTGGTACATCCAGGGGCGGCTCTAGCTTTTTTGCAACCCCAAGCACAGCAGGCAGGCAGCGCACCTGCGGGAGGTCCCCAGTCCCGTGGATTCGGTGGCTTGCCTGCAGGAGGTCCACTGGTCCCGTGGCTTCAGCACACCCGCTGCCGAATCCGCAGGACTGGGGACCTCCCGCAGGCAAGCCGCTGAAGGCTGCCTGACTGCCGCCCTCGCAGGGACTGGCAGGGCGCCGCTTGGAGCGCTGGTGCCTGGAGCTGTCGCTGGGTACATCAATGACTCTCTTAGGGCCACTGGAAGGATCAGGAATAAAACCCAGGAGTCCTGGCTTGCAACACCCTGCTATAACCATTAGGAACAAAGTGGGTTTTACCTATGAAAGCTTATGCCCAAATAAATCTGTTACTCTTTAAGGTGCCACCAGACTCCTTGTTGTTTTTACTAGGAACACTGCCTCTAAGGCTTCCTCAAGCAGCCCTTCTCCACCCCCTGAGCGAGGAATGGCTGCGCATCAGGCTCTACAAACATGCACTATTCGTTAATTCTTTGGGTACAAAGGACTCCACTCCAGTTGCACTGCCTCTCAGTAGAATCACAGCTTTCCTTTGTAAAAAGTCTCTAATCTTCAGAAGTGTGGAGAGGAGTCTGGAAATGTGACAGAGGGCAAAGAACCCCAAATTCCGTATTTCTAAGCCAGTCGCATGATTTTGAGGCCTGGCTCATGGCATTTCAGCACTTGGAGACAGCAATACTGAGGGAGGGGGAGGGAAGAGCAAGGCTTTTGCTATAAGCCTTCAAATGTGGGGGAGGAATGGGGGGCTTACATCTCCCCTCAGGGACTTCCATAGGGATTAAAGAAGGAAGAATACAGCTATAAGCAGAGGCGTCTCTTTCTCTCCCCCACATCCCTGTGTGGGTACACAGATCCCCAAGGCCTCCCCCTCGCCTAGTGCAGCAAGAACTTCCCATCCCGATTCAATCTACATCAGCCCAGCTCTGGAACACAATACACCCCATCCCTCACTTTCCCTTGGGGACCCCAGCTAGCTAGCCCCGCAGGAGCCTGCCAGCCCCACTCCCGCCACCCCCATTATACCGCTCCCTTGGGGACCCCAGCTAGTTAGCTCTGCAGGAGCCTGCCAGCCCCACCCCCATTATACCGCTCCCTTGGGGACCCCAGCTAGTTAGCTCTGCAGGAGCCTGCCAGCCCCACCCCCATTATACCGCTCCCTTGGGGACCCCAGCTAGTTAGCCCTGCAGGAGCCTGCCAGCCGCACCCCCATTATACCGCTCCCTTGGGGACCCCCAGCTAGTTAGTCCCGCAGGAGCCTGCCAGCCCCACCCCCATTATACCGCTCCCTTGGGGACCCCAGCTAGTTAGCTCTGCAGGAGCCTGCCAGCCCCACCCCCATTATACCGCTCCCTTGGGGACCCCAGCTAGTTAGACCAGCAGGAGCCTGCCAGCCCCACCCCCATTATACCGCTCCCTTGGGGACCCCAGCTAGTTAGCCCTGCAGGAGCCTGCCAGCCGCACCCCCATTATACCGCTCCCTTGGGGACCCCCAGCTAGTTAGCTCTGCAGGAGCCTGCCAGCCCCACCCACATTATACCGCTCCCTTGGGGACCCCAGCTAGTTAGCTCTGCAGGAGCCTGCCAGCCCCACCCCCATTATACCGCTCCCTTGGGGACCCCAGCTAGTTAGCTCTGCAGGAGCCTGCCAGCCCCACCCCCATTATACCGCTCCCTTGGGGACCCCAGGTAGTTAGTCCCGCAGGAGCCTGCCAGCCCCACCCCCATTATACCGCTCCTTGGGGACCCCCAGCTAGTTAGCTCTGCAGGAGCCTGCCAGCCCCACCCACATTATACCGCTCCCTTGGGGACCCCAGCTAGTTAGCCCTGCAGGAGCCTGCCAGCCCCACCCCCATTATACCGCTCCCTTGGGGACCCCAGCTAGTTAGTCCCGCAGGAGCCTGCCAGCCCCACCCCCATTATACCGCTCCCTTGGGGACCCCAGCTAGTTAGTCCCGCAGGAGCCTGCCAGCCCCACCCCCATTATACCGCTCCCTTGGGGACCCCAGCTAGCCCCCAGAACCCTGCCAGCCCCCCTCGGTACCTCTCCATTGGGGACTTGCAACCAGCTAGTCCCGCAGGACCCTGCCAGCCCCCTTCACCCAGCGAGGCTGCGCACCGAGGCCCGGCCCTGCCCACAGCGCTAGGGAGGAGACGCAGCCCCGGGCCCGGAGTTGCGGGGTGTAAGCTCTGCGGGGCCGCACACGCCCCTACCTGCGGGCACGACCTGCCGGCACCATGCTGCGGGGAGAGCGAGGGCGGGGGCGGGACCCCCTGCCGCTCCCCGCTGCTTCCTGCAAACTGCCGCCGCCGCAAGCTCCGCCCCGCCCCGCCGGGCCAGCCCCGCCCCGCCTAGCGCAGGCCGGGCCGCAGCTGCGCGCTGCCTCCCCCGGCCGCAAGTGTCCGTGTCCCCTTCGCCGGGCCGAGAGCGGGTGCCAGCTCAGCCGGGGCCGCGGGGAGCTGGGGAGCCTGGCCGGGGGGCAGGGTCATCGCCCTACAGCGCGCTGCCAGGCGGATCCACACAGGGTACGTCTACATGGGGCATGTAGGGGAGCGACTCTGAATTTACTGCGCTACAGGTTAGGTCGATGTAAGCGGTCTTGCGTTTTGGGCTTGTCTACAGTACCCGCCGGATCTGCACACAGCGATCAATCCAGCGGGGTTGATAAATCGACCGCTGAGCGCTCTCCCATCGACTCCAGTACTCCACCAGAACGAGGGTACATCTACACTACGGGATTATTCCGAATTTACATAAACTGGTTTAGCAAAACAGATTGTATAAAATCGAGTGCGTGCGGCCACACTAAACACATTAAATCGGTGGTGTGCGTCCATGGTCCGAGGCTAGCATCGATTTCTGGAGCGTTGCACTGTGGGTAGCTATTCCGTAGCTATCCCATAGTTCCCGCAGCCTCCCCCGCCCCTTGGCATTTCCGGGTTGAGATCCCAGTGCTTGATGGGGCAAAAATCATTGTCGCAGGTGGTTCTGGGTTAATGTCGTCAGTCACTCCTTCCTCTGGGAAAGCAACGGCAGACAAGCATTTCGCACCTTTTTTCCCTGGATTGTCCTGGCAGATGCCATAGCATGGCAATCATGGAGCCTGTTTTGCCTTTTGTGACTGTCACCGTATGTGTACTAGATGCCGCTCACAGAGGCGATTCAGCAGCGCTACACAGCAGCATGTTTTTGCTTTTGCATGACAGCAGAGATGGTTACTAGCCATACTGTACCATCTACCATACCATAAATTAGTAATAAGATGAGCATGGTTACCAGTCCTTTTGCACTGCACCATTTGCTGCTGTCATAAGTGCCCCTGGCTGAGATCAGCCAGGGGCACAAAAGCCAAAATTGGGAATGACTCCCTGAGTCAATTCCTCCTTTTTAGTATCTAAAAATAGAATCAGTCCTGCCTAGAATATGGGCAAGTGTACTAGAGAACCACTGTATCATAGAACCAGAGAGCACAGCTGCTCTGTGTCAGATCCCACAGAAATTATGAGCTGTATGCTATTCACACACCTGTTGATTACGTTCTTCCCCAGCCTTCCTGGGCTACCGTAGCATTGTCCCCCCACTTGTGTGATGAAGTAATAAAGAATGCAGGAATAAGACACAGTGACTTCTTAGTGAGAAATGAGTGGAAGGCAGCCTCCAGCTGCTATGATAGTCCAGACAGGACATTAAGCAGTGTGGAGGAGAGGAGCCCAGCATCCCACTGCTAGTCCAGGGGCAATTGAATCTTTTCTTTACACATGAAGGGTGGGGGCTGATGGAGCTCAGCCCCCTGTTGCTATGATGAGGACAGTTACCAGCCATACTGCACCATCTACCAGGAAAAATTAGGGCCAGGCACCCTTGATCAACCTCACGGATGCTAGTCCGCATGGTTACTAGTCCTTTTGCACTGCCCCATATGCCAATAGGCTGATGATGGATATCAGTCATATTGCACCATCAACCACCCATGGCGGGGGGGGGGGGGAGCAAGGATGTTGGTGTTGAGTGCTGCGGTATCCCGTCTATCTGCAGCATTCAGTAAAGATACGGTGACATGTAAAAGAGTCAAGAGAGGATTGTTTTCCCTTTCACTTCTGGGGGTGGGTGGGGGGGTGCGTAAATTGCCGAGCTATGCCCTGACCCACCGCGGACACTGTGTTTGACCCATGAAGCATTTGGAGCTCAGCCAAGAATGCAAATGCTTTTCGGAGACTGCAGGAACTGTGGGATAGCTTGAGTCCTCCAGTCCATGAGCGTCCATTTGATTCTTTGGCTTTCCGTTATGCTTGTCACGCAGCAGTGCGCTGAGTCCCTGCTATGGCGTCTGTCTGGAGATTTTTTAAAAATGATTTTGAATTTCGTCTTCTGTAACGGAGCGCTGATAGAACAGATTTGCCTGCCCTTACAGCAATCACATCTGCATGGTCCATGCTGGAACTCTTTCTTTATTTTGATTTTTAACTGCATTGCCACACGTGCTGATCGGAGCTCCACGCTGGGCAAACAGGAAATATTCAAAAGTTCGCGGGGCTTTTCCTGTCTACCTGGCCACTGCATCCGAGTTCAGATTGCTGTCCAGAGCAGTCAGTGGTGCACTGTGGGATACCACCCGGAGGCCAATACCGTCTATCTGCGGCCACACTAACCCTAATCCGATATGGTAATTCCGATACTAGCGCTACTCGTCTCGTTAGGGAGGAGTACAGAAACCAGTTTTAAAAGCCCTTTATATCGATATAAAGGGCCTCTCAGTGTGGACGGGTGTGGCGTTAAATCGGTTTTACGCTCCTAAAACCGATTTAAATGCCTAGTGTAGACCAGGCCCGAGACGCGCAAGCAGAGTCGACGGGAGAGCGTCAGCTGTCGACTTACTGTGGTGAAGACACCAGGGTAAGTAGATCTAAGTACGTCGACTCACATAGCTGAAGTTGTGTACCTTAGATCGACCCCATGAGGTAGTGTAGACAAGCCCCTAGTCGTGGTAGCTGCTAGAAGTGCCTCTCAACCCTACTATTAACCCCTTGCCTGCCGAGCTGTGTAGAGTCAATGTCGATTCATAGATTCATAGAGTCTAGGACTGGAAGGGACCTCGAGAGGTCATCGAGTCCAGTCCCCTGCCCTCATGGCAGGACCAAATACTGTCTAGACCATCCCTGATAGACATTTATCTAACCTACTCTTAAATATCTCCAGAGATGGAGATTCCACAACCTCCCTAGGCAATTTATTCCAGTGTTTAACCACCCTGACAGTTAGGAACTTTTTCCTAATGTCCAACCTAAATCTCCCTTGCTGCAGTTTAAGCCCATTGCTTCTTGTTCTATCCTTAGAGGCTAAGGTGAACAAGTTTTCTCCCTCCTCCTGATGACACCCTTTTAGATACCTGAAAACTGCTATCATGTCCCCTCTCAGTCTTCTCTTTTCCAAACTAAACAAACCCAATTCTTTCAGCCTTCCTTCATAGGTCATGTTCTCAAGACCTTTAATCATTCTTGTTGCTCTTCTCTGGACCCTCTCCAATTTCTCCACATCTTTCTTGAAATGCGGTGCCCAGAACTGGACACACTACTCCAGTTGAGGCCTAACCAGCGCAGAGTAGAGCGGAAGAATGACCTCGTGTCTTGCTCACAACACACCTGTTAATGCATCCCAGAATCACGTTTGCTTTTTTTGCAACAGCATCACACTGTTGACTCATATTTAGCTTGTGGTCCACTATAACCCCTAGATCCCTTTCTGCCATACTCCTTCCTAGACAGTCTCTTCCCATTCTGTATGTGTGAAACTGATTGTTCCTTCCTAAGTGGAGCACTTTGCATTTGTCTTTATTAAACTTCATCCAGTTTACCTCAGACCATTTCTCCAATTTGTCCAGATCATTTTGAATTATGACCCTGTCCTCTAAAGCAGTTGCAATCCCTCCCAGTTTGGTATCGTCTGCAAACTTAATAAGCTTTGAGTTAGGGTGATGCAATGTCAGTGCAGACCAGTGGTCCCCTAACTGGGGGGGTGCAGAGAAATGTCCGAAGGCTGCGGTGGGGCCCAGGTCAGCCCCCACACGGGGCAGGAAGGCAACGCCATCCAGCTCTGCTCTGTCCCCAGCTCTGCTCCAGCCCCACTCCCAGCCGCAGCTCGGGTCCCAGGCCCAACTCCACTCCTGGCTGCAGCCCCGGGCTTTGCCCTGGGCCCCGATCGTGGCTCCAAACCACTGTTCCCCGGGGAAGGTGGTGCAGACAGGTTCCATTACAGGTAAGGAGGGCGTGATGGAAAAATTTGGTGTAGACAGTATGTTGCTTACGTCAGCTGTTACTGGCTTTCAGGAGCGCACAATACCCTACGCTGACAGTACAATGGAAACAAGCACTCCTGGGGAGATTGCACACTGCTGATACTAGGAGCCAAGCGTGTGCACATGAGCAATTTAATGGCTGAGGTGGCTATATGCCAGTGTAAGTTAGGTCGACATAATTTTGCAGTGTAGATATGGCCTAAGGGTGTGAATTTTAAAATGGGTTGGTTAGACCCATTAAACCCCTGTGTAGGTGCTCTTATTTGGAATTAAAGAAGTCTTAAATCACATTTAGCTTAATTCACTATAGGGTTTAATACAATTTAACTAATCTGCTTTAAATTTACATCTCTAGTTAATTGGGATTAATTTTCCAGAGAGTCTCCTTGTAAACAAGCCCTGAGTAGCACCAGATCAGAAGTCTGTTTCCAGGCAGTAATGATGATGGAGCCCTGGCACCACGTGCACCAGCCCTGAAACAGCATGGCAGGGCTGCCCCATCCTGATATAGCCCAGCGGGGTTGTCTGGTTCCCATAAGAGGGCCATGCATTTGCCATACATTGAGGGTACGTCTTCACTACCCGCCGGATCGGCAGGTAGCAATCGATTTCTCGGAGTTCGATATATCGCATCTCATCTAGACGCGATATATCGAACCCCGAACGTGCTCCCGTCGACTCTGGAACTCCACCGGAGCGAGTGGCGGTAGCGGAGTCGATGGGGGAGGCGCGGACGTCGATCCCACGCCATGATGACGGGTAAGTAATTCGAACTAAGGTACTTCGACTTCAGCTACGCTATTCACGTAGCTGAAGTTGCGTACCTTAGATCGACCCCCTCCCCCCCCAGTGTAGACCAGGCCTGAGTTAAATTCCCTGTAAACTGCGCAGCTGCCTGTTAAGTGCCACACAGGTGCTCAGGGCTGCAGCAGGGAGAGATGCCTCTCCCCAAGCCCTGGACCTGCGGCGGCGCCCCTCCCCTGGCCACAACCCAGCCTGGCCTAGACCTGCCGCGGCCGGGGGAGAGGCGCCTCTCCCCTCCAGCCCACGTGCTGCTACAGGGAGAGAGAGCTTGGGGGGGGAGTCCTCTCTCCCCACCACAGCCCTGGGGAGCCCCACTGCACCCCAAACCCCTCATCCCCAACCTCACCCCAGAGCCCACACCTCCATCCAGAGCCCTCACCCCCCCACACACCCCAACCCTCTGCCCCAGCCTTGAGCCCCTCACTCCCCCACACACCCCAACCCTCTGCCCCAGCCCTGAGCCCCTCATTCCCAGCCTCACCCCAGAGCCCTCACCCCCCCATATCCCAACCCCCTGCCCCAGCCCTGAGCCCCTCACCCCCCCTCACCCCAACCCTCTGCCCCAGCCCAGAGCCCCTCATTCCCAGCCTCACCCCAGAGCCCTCACCCCCATACCCCAACCCTCTGCCCCAGCCCAGAGCCCTCATTCCCAGCCTCACCCCAGAGCCCTCACCCCCATACCCCAACCCTCTGCCCCAGGCCTGAGCCCCTCATTCCCAGCCTCACCCCAGAGCCCTCACCCCCCCAACCCCAACCCTCTGCCCCAGCCCAGAGCCCCTCATTCCCAGCCTCACCCCAGAGCCCTCACCCCCCAAACCCCACCCCTCTGCCCCAGGCCTGAGCCCCTCATTCCCAGCCTCACCCCAGAGCCCTCACCCCCCCCATACCCCAACCCTCTGCCCCCGCCCAGAGCCCCTCATTCCCAGCCTCACCCCAGAGCCCTCACCCCCCAAACCCCAACCCTCTGCCCCAGAATGCTACTGCTAGGCTGTGGAATCACTCTACAACTGCTACTCCCATCTAATGGTCTTAGAGCACGCACCCCACCAGGCTTGGTGGAGAAAGTGCCAGGGGTTAAAGCAAAAAGGAGCAGGAGAGATCCCAGTTCTCCATCCTCCCCAACCCCTGGCTTTGGTAAGCAGCTCCCTCACAGCTCTGCATCCTTGTTGAGTGAGAGTGCCCTTTCTTGCTCTAATCTGAATGAATAACTAGAGGATCCAAACCATGCCCTCACCGATTATGGGAGTGCTCTGTGTCTGTCTACATGTAAATAGTTAGTCGAGAAGGTGCCAGGAGATGGCCCACAAGAATATGTAGCATAGCTTCTGGGTTTTGTAGCACTACTTTTGTGCACTGCACTTGGCTCAGCCCTGTCCATCGGCTCTTAACATGGTGTCAGAAGTAAGAGTTAACTCCCATTGATTTCTATTGGGCGTTAGATACCTAAATACCTTGGAGGCTCTGGGTCTGAGTCACTTCAGCAATGGCTGGGAGCAGCATGCCACTTCCCTGCTGCAAATCAAATGAATTGGGGATGGCTGAGAAAGCCAAAACTTCTTTAGGGCCTCATGCTGCACCCAGGTGTAGTGGCTGCATGGCTAACAATGAAACCGTGGCAATCAGAGTGGCTATGCTGAATACAATGTAGGGTAAGGGCTGCTTCAGGGCCACCCCTACGATCAGCTGTGCATCAGTGACCAGGGAGCCCTGGTAGAGCTGCTAGAGGGCTCTGTGTTAGTAGAGCAGGGGACAGTGGGTTCTTCAGCACCCCTAAGGAGGAACTCTGGTTTGTGAACTGCATTTGCACCCCTCAGTCTGCATCAGAATACTACTGTCAGGAAGAAGCCTTGTTCTGGCCTTGATTCTAAGCTCCCTTGACCTCTGTGACTTAAACTCATGAAATTGAGCCAGCTATCAATTAGTTACTTCTCTTCTTCAGAGCCCTCTTTTCTGGCCTATGGAAGGCGGGTTTAAGACCTGAGGGGACCGGGTTTCACCTCACAGCACAGTCAGTCTGTACAGCAGTTTGCTGCTGGGTTTTATTAGAAATGTGTTTGTTATTATGGAGGGGCACGCAGTGAAGTGCAGTGCTAATCCAAATAGTGACTAATGCTGGCTGTTCAGTCTGGCCTACTGCAAGCATTCAAAAACTATGAGTCAGGCCCAGCAAAAAATCCTGATAGGCAGAAAAATCATGAGATTTTAAAAAATAATAAATGTTAGGTTGATTTTCTTTGCTGTTTAGTGTTTGAGCCTTCAGACTTCACATTTTCAAGGTTTCTTTGCACCATAAAGGCTAGAGACTTTTTTTGTTTGTGTAAAAGTAAAAGTTAGATTGTCATATAATCACATGGCTCCAGGAGTTGGGGTTTTAAGAGAACCACAAAATATCATGAGATTCACAATAAAATCACATGAGATGGCAACACCATTATCACCATTTTAGGATTGCAGATCAAGACTGCTCCAGGTACAAGTATAAAGATTGTTTTTGCTAACTCCTAGCTCTGCAAGCTCACCTTGGGATCTGAGAGTCATGCTGGGTTGTTCCTGGCTTGTGCATCAGTAACAATAAAGACAGTAGCAATCAGAACTCTGTTAGCCATTCTGCTGATGATGCATGTGCCTATATAGAATCCAGCTTACTGTCTCATGACCATTTGGACTCTGCAGTGTTAACAGGAGTAATAAATAGTTAAAACTTACTTTAGTCAGCAAAGTCAGCAGATATGATTGTGAACACACTCGGGGGGTGGGGTGGGGGTGGATGGGTGGAGCAAGAAGATGCCACTTTGACACAGCTGCTTTTCTCAGTAAAACTGCGGTTTGCTAACGCACAGTTTCCAGTGGGTTTGTTTGCTGGCCAAGTAAGGCCTTAATGTGGAATTGGGAGACCTTCTAAAATTCTGGGTTGGGCGCAAACTACAATTATCCCTGAAGATGTTTTTGACTGAAATAAGTTATAGATTGTCTGCCTTTACTCCAGATGAATGACATTTTTTGTTTGGCAGAGCTATTGACATGGATTTCTTATGAAAAAAGTTAAATGGTAGTTTCAGTTAAAGGATGTGAAGGTGGAGGGTAAGTAGCGAGGCAGGGAAAGTTACGTAGCATATCTTGATACAGTGTGCCATTATGGCACAGATAAAGGCCACATTTGCTGTCTGGTTGAGATTTATCATTGGGTGCAATTTTATAACAATCCACTAGACGGCAAAATTCTACTTATAACTGAGTTGTGCTTTTGTATGGCAATTGTATTCAAGAGCATTACATGGAAGATGAGAGGATTATATGATCCTGTTAAACACACCTGGAAACTGTTGACATTTATGCATTTAAAAAAAAGACCAGATTGCTATAATCTAGGAAATGGACATGGGGTCTGGTCCTAAGCCACTGAAGTCAAGTGGTGCTATGCCATTGACTTCAATGGGTTTTAGATCAAGCCTTGGCTGTCCAAAAACATAAAACAAATTCCTTTCTGCACTAGCTGGGACAGGCGTGTGACTCCTCCAGAACCTCAGACTACAGAGCCTGTGGCACTGATCCAGGAAGCACTCCAGTGGTTAGATGTTCGGATGCCTGTGTGTGTTCTTCCTGTGTGCTGCCCCAAGCTCTGCGCAGACAGCTGGCACAGCAGACCTCGAGTGAACCACCCAATGACCCCAAGATTCGTTACGGGACAAAGGCGCCAGGCCAGGTTTATTGTCAACAAAGCACAGTCATAGCACCTGGCAGATGAGGATACTAAGACATGTATGCCCGTGACAATGGACGCACTCAGTGAATAGCGGGACTTTCCATTCCTCCCTCATCTGGTCAAAGATACTCCCTTTGAGATACATCTGTATACTCTGATACAAACAAGTTGGCACTGCCTCTGACATAGTTACTGTCCCCTAATGTGGCTAGTTATTACCCATCGTCTTGTACTTGTTGGTTTGATTAAAACATCTTTATTACATACTGTCATCCTGACCTTATCTTTTAGGAGGGGTCAGTTATTCCTGTTATCCCTGGGGAATGTTTTTGTACCACCCTTGATATCGGGATGTTCTGGTACTACTTTATATCAGGATGAATTTGCGTGAGTTCTCTGTGCTTAGCACTTCTTAGGAATGGTCTTGCCAGATTCTGTGAGGAGACTGCATGGTCACCTGTGCTGCTGAGTTTGCCACGCTGACCAAACAGGAAGTGAAATTCAAAAGTTCCGGGGGATTTTCCTGTGTACCTGGCTAGTGCATCGGAGTTCAAAGTGCTGTCCAGAGTGGTCACAATGGAGCACTCTGGGATAGCTCCTGGAGGCCAATAATGTAGATTTGCGTTCCCAAATTCGACCCAGCAAAGTCGATTTTAGCGCTACTCCCCTCGCCGGGGAGGAGTACAGAAGTCGATTTTAAGAGCCCTTTAGATTGACGGAACGGAGTTGGTTGTGTGGACGCATTCATTTTTAAATCGACCTAATGCGGCTAAATTCGACCTAACCCCATAGTGTAGACCAAGCCTCAGGCTATCTTCTTACTACAACTCCCATTCATTGCGAGGATGTTTTATAGAAGGCCCTTATGGCAGCTCTCAATTCCAGCAGGGAAACTGAATGCATAGACATTTCATGCTTCAGTGCTGTGGCATCCCCTCCCCTCCTGCCCCAGGGTTAAACCACTCCTTGTATTACCGAGCCTGTACCAGTCATTCTCTTGGACTGAGTATTCATTCATCATTATTTATTCTATGTGTCTGCTGCCCCCCAGCACCACAGCATCTGAGCGTCCTGCAAGCATTAATGAAGTATATCTTTGTAACAGGCTCAGGGCTTGGCTACACTTACAAATTTGCAGCGCTGCAGCAGGGTGTGAAAACACACCCTCTGCAGCGCTGCAAATTGCGGCGCTACAAAGCGCCAGTGTAATCAAAGCCCCAGCGCTGGGAGCCGCGCTCCCAGCGCTGTCCGTTATTCCCCACAGGGAGCTGGAGTACGGACAGCGCTGGGAGAGTTTTCTCCCAGCGCTGGCGCTTTGACTACACTTAGCGCTTCAAAGCGCTGCCGCGGCCAGCGCTGCCGCGGCAGCGCTTTGAAATGCAAGTGTAGCCAAAGCCTTAGAGAGATTAAGACAGTTGCTCAAGGTCACACAGCAAGTCAGTTTGCAGAACTGGGAACAGAACCCAGGAATCCTGACTTCTCCCTCCCTGCGCTAAACACCACTGCAGCTATACCGTGTGTACTCTGAGAATATGTAGTGATGATGATGATGCCAGGCAACTTGGCATTTACAGGCCGATCACTGCCTTTCCGCTTTGGTGTTCACTGCTCTATTCCTCGTACTAGTCAATGGTTTTTTTCCCTAAGTAGGAAATATTGAATAGGGCTTGGATACAGACAGAGGGATTAAACTATATAAAATCTAAGTTTCAGCTAAACAGAAATATTAGATTCTTTTTCACCTAGCTGGATGGAAATTGACATTGACTACAGAAAGCATGCATTCAAAGCAAGAATCCACGGCTATAGTCACCTTACCTAGAAGAAAAATTAACACTGGATAATAGCAGGATTAGGAGATGAGAAAAAGCACCTAGAGCAACAATTTATTTTGCATAAGACCCCTGGTAATAAAAAAGCTCTGGGAAAAAAACTCAGTGGAACTACATATGAAGTACACTGTGTCCCTAATTTTCAAAATTAGGTGCTTAAAATTAGGCTCCTAAATCCATAATTAGGCGCTGAAATAAATGGCCTGCTTTTCAGAGGTGCTGAGCACCCACAAGTCACTATGAATCCTGTATGTCTGAGTCGTGGGCTAGTGAGCCTCCATGCACTCACTTTAGATATCTAAGGATAAATGCAGCAAAGACATCAAATGTGTTCACATAACCATAAATCTTCAGTCATTACAGACCTGGTCTTGCAGCCTTTAGTCACATGAGTAGAAATGGAAATCCTCATGTGTCTATGGGCTGCAGGATGGGGCTCTAAACTATCAAAATCTACAAGAGTAGTTCCATTTCCTAATACCATGCACTGGAACAATGCAGGTTATCATGACTTATCACAAATCCTGAAAGAAAAATGTACAATGTTGATCATGCAAAATATCAGCAAAAAGTTTATTTACAAAAGACAAGTAGGTGAAAATATCTATGCAATGTAAAGCCCAATGGGAGCTGTTGGTAGAATGTAAGCTACAGCTCACTTCTTCAGCTGCATAGACCCACCGGTGGGTCATCTCAATTATCACTTCAAAAGTTTTTTTTCTCCTGCTGATGATAGCTCATCTCAATTGATTAGACTCTTCCTGTTGGTATGCATACTTCCACCTTTTCATGTTCTCTGTATGTATAAATATCTCTTGTCTGTGTGTTCCATTCTATGCATCCGAAGAAGTGAGCTGTAGCTCATGAAAGCTTATGCTGAAATAAATTTGTTAGGCTGTGGCTACACTTAGCGCTTCAAAGCGCTGCCGCGGCAGCGCTTTGAAGCGCTAAGTGTAGTCAAAGCGCCAGCGCTGGGAGAGAGCTCTCCCAGCGCTGTCCGTACTCCACCTCCCTATGGGGAATAATGGACAGCGCTGGGAGCCGCGCTCCCAGCTCTGCAGCTTTGACCACACTGGCGCTTTGTAGCGCCGCAATTTGCAGCGCTGGAGAGGGTGTGTTTTCACACCCTGCTGCAGTGCTGCAAATTTGTAAGTGTAGCCAAGCCCTTAGTCTCTAAGGTGCCACAAGTACTCCTGTTCTTTTTGCGGATTCAGACTAACAGACTGCTACTCTGAAACCTGTTGGTAGAATGGGAGCTTACTATGATCTCTGCTACCAGTTGTTATCAGTACCTTCAATGACATTGTATTTTGCACATGTGAGACCCAGGAGAAACTGTATCATCCAGTGATAATACAGACATTCTTTGCAGGGAGTTGGTAGTTGTTAGATACTTTTCTGCAATCCATACACTTTTTTGTACAAGGAGCCAGATAACCACCTAAATACCTATGACTATCTGCATCTTTAGGTGCCTAAATATCTTTGAAAAATTGACCCAGAGTCCACAGTGATTGGACTCACTAGGATAAAAGTTAAGTGCACATCAGATTTGGCGATAAACCAAGAAAAAAGAAAACTGGGATGAGGTGGATAAAAATCAATGATTTTTAAAAAAAAATAAAAAAAATCAGATTTTTTTTATTTAAATCGGATTTTTTTGATAAAATGCTTTGAGAAAAAGATTGTTTTAATTAAGATATATCTTTGAGCTATAATGGCTCATCATGGACTAGGGATTATAAATTCTAATTCTATAGTATGAGACAATATATTCATGTAATGTTTAAGAAAAATTTCGTAAATGAGTTCCAATAGTTCATGGATTAGGGACCCAATCTTATAGGGTTCCAGGGGTTTATGCATAGATTATTTAGGTTAATCTTTCTATCTACCCAATGGGACTCAGTGCTCAGTCTAGAAGATACCATCAGAGATGCTTAGTTTTGCAGTTCCCAAACTGTGGATTTGTGTCTCCAGAGATGATATGCTTGTTAACAGCAAAAATGTTTTTAATAAATAATATATAGAGATGAGAAATAACAGACCTCAACCCTATTGTCCCGCTGCAAATTTGTGTACACAGAGTCAATCCCTTACCTCTCTCTAAAAGTGCAAAGTTTCAAAAAGTTCAGTGAATATGACTATTGAGGCTGGAATAGATCTGGACAAGGAGAAGAAGTTTGGAAATAAATGTGGGAAGGGAGGGACAGGCAGTAGAAACAAAAGTGAAACTGAGCAGCATATTCCAGAAGTCTTGAGGTCTTTCTGAGTGTAGCCTTCATTGATTTGAGATCTACCATAACATTCTCTCACTAGAAGGGGAAACCTATAATGGCAGCAGGCCATAAAAGAGACCCAGTTTGGGAATAAGAACCATTCAAGAAATATATGTTTGCTGATGATGTTTTAAAGAAAGTCACACCAGTGAACTGGTGGAAGTCACTTAAGCACTTGCATTCAGAGACTGTTGAAGTGATAATCTCACTTTTAACAGCAGTAGCTGCTTCTGCTGATTTAGAAAGAATATTTTCTTCCTTTGGACTAATTCAGTCCAAATTGAGAAATTGTTTGGGACCTGAAAAAGCAGGAAAGCTTGTTTTTCTTTTCCAGATTATGAACAAACAGGAAAATGAAGGTGAAGACGACAGTTAGCTGCAGAAGACCAAGGCCATCAAGATATTCAGCCAGATGGATGAGGTGGAAGCAGGGGACTGTGAACAGTTCAAACAATTCCTGCTGTGCAAGTTTGAGCTGATCCCCAAGGCATACAGGAAAAGGTTCTGGGGTGTGCAGAAGAACCAGGGGATGACCTATCTGGAACTGGTCACGCTGATGGGGGAATACACCCACAAGTGGGTGAACGGGGCCAGGGCCCAGACAAAGGAGGATGTGATTGAACTGATGGGGCTGGAGCGACTACATGAACTCTGTTCCCCTGACCTGAGGATGTGGCTGGTGGACAAGAGGCTGAAGGACCTGTGTTGCGCGGGACTGCTGGCTGACGAGTTTGTAGACAGCAGGTCGGGATATGGAATGGAATGCCAGGGGGACAGGCCCTCATCAGTGCAGAAGGGGTGTGTGGCGGGCCTGGCACCTCACCGCCCCTTTGTGGCAGGGGTGGGATGGGGTATCAGAACCTCGCCACTCCCAAGTTCACATGCTCGCCTCTCTGTGGGTGGCCAGATGCGGCCTAATGGCCTGTCTCCACGCAATCACCCCTTGGTCGGGGTAGTGGGCCCTAATGGCTAGAGTCCATGTAAATCACTCCCAGCATTGGAGCAATACGGCCCAATGGCCAGAGTCCATATAACCCCCGCCATTGCAGGCAGGGCAGTGTGGCCTAGCAGCCAGAGTCCATGTAGCTCACCCCAAGAGTCAGGGCTGTGTGGCCCGACAGCCAGAGTCCATATAACTCCCCCCCTCGCAGGCGGGGTAGTACGGCCTAGTGGCCCGAGTCCATGTAAATTGCCCCAAGTGTCAGGGCAGTATGGCCTTATGGCCAGAGTCCAGATAACTCCCCCTTCACAGGTGGGGTAGTAGAGGGTGGTAGGGGGACCTGGGCCAGCCCTCCCCACCGGGTCCCAACCCAGGGCCCTTTAGTGGCAAGTTCCCCTTACCCCAAGCTCAGCAGGGATCCGCCCGCAACACGCCAAGCAGCTGTGCGGCTCTAATGCCGTTTGCCTCTAAAGTTCCCCATGGTCACTCCCTACCATAAATGTTGGGTTCTCCGCTTCATATGGGTCCTTCGGTCTGTTCCCCTCCTGTGACGTATTCCGTCTGGGCCTCAGGAGACAGCTAGTGGTCCCCCAGAAGTACCTCTGCAGGCTACTGTGTCTTTCTCTCAGAACACCAGGGAATCCAGCGCACCAGGCAGAGGCTGCTACGGAACTTTTACTGGCCCGGGGTCTTTGATGCCGTCCAGCAGTACTGCAGGTTCTGCGACCCCTGTCAGAGGGTGGGGAAGACCCAGGACAAGGGGAAAGCAGCTTTGAGGCCTCTGCCCATCATAGAGGAGCCTTTTCAGAAGGTGGCCATGGACATGTGGGACCCCTCAGCAAGGCAACTCAAACAGGGAAAAAAAACCTGGTGGTGGTAGATTTCGTTAGTCGTTATCCCGAGGCAGTGGCCTTATCCTCTATCGAGACAGACACTGTGGCAGATGTGCTGCTGACTATTTTCAGCAAAGTGGGGTTCCCCAAGGAGGTCCTTACAGACCAGGGCTCCAGTTTCATGTCAACCCTGCTCCAGTGCTTGTGGGAGAAGTGTGGAGTCTGACACATCTGGGCCTCAGCGTATCACCCTCCGTCCAGTGGGCTGGTGGAGAGGTTCAATGGGACCCTAAAGATGATGCTAAAAACCTTTATGAACCAGCACCCACAGGACTGGGACAAGTATTTACCCCATCTGCTGTTCGCATACTGGGAAGTGCCCCAGGAATTCTCTCCTTTCGAGTTGCAGTATGGGAGGAGAGTGAGGGGACCCCTTGACTTGATGAGGGACAAATGGGAGGGGAAGGCCTCCCTGTTGGAGAATCAATGGTGGAGTATTTACTTACTTTCTGGGAAAAGCTCACTGAGCTCATGGACTTGGCCGGGGAGAATCTAGCCAGGGCCCAAGGGAAGCAGAAGGTCTGGTACGACCACTCAGCATGTGCCTGCTCCTACCAGGGATCAGGTGATGGTTCTCATTCCCTTGAGAAAGAACAAACAACAAGGTGCCTGGGATGGGCCCTTTAAGGTCATCAAGCAGCTGAATGAGGTGAACTATGTAGTGGAACTGTCTAACCAGGCTCACAGACACTGGGTGTACCATGTCAACATGATGAAGCCGTACTGATTTGGTACTGATTATGTGTGGCCAGTGGAAGGAGCAGGGAGATGATCCTCTGGTGGATCTATTCCCTGAGAGAGGGGCCGGCCCTTCGCTGGAATCAATTCCCCTCTCTGACCAGCTAACCTCTGCCCAGCAGGCAGAGATCTGAGGGGTGCTCGGTTCCTACCAGCAGCTGTTCTCCACTGGCCTGGGCTCACTAACTTGGCTGTCCACCAGGTGGAGACAGGAGCTCATCCTCCTGTATGATGCTCCCTGTTCCAGGTCACTGGGAAAACAGCCCAGAACCTGGAGAGAGAGGTCAAGGACATGCTGGCTTTAGGGGTGATCCAGCCATCCTCCAGCCCTTGGGCCTCTTACGTAGTGCTGGAAAACCCAGTTTAATGATGAGATCAACACTGTAAAAGAGGCTGCTCTGATCAAGAGAGAGAGGGAGAGAGAGACTGAAGGCAATGAAAACTGGAGAGCTTTAGAGCTGGCCATGATGTTTCTAAAACATCTGTAACAATTCACCATGAAGTCCTTGCAAAAAGGATGCTTTGGGACTCCCCTGAGCTTTGCTGACTTCGGGCCATGCTGCAGAGCCAGCTATCAGATGTGCTATAATAGCAGCATATAACAAAGCTGAAGCAATGCAGTTGAGCCTCACTCACGTGTGCCCCCATAAAACCAAACAGCCGTGTTTTACATTGCTCATACAGGAGAGAAATTAGTTCCCTTCCTGGTGAATGAGTATGTTACAAATGATCCAATTAGCATGCCATCCAGACTCTGGGGCAAAGCTGAAGTCTTACTGCACATCAAGGGGAAGTCCCTTCCCTAAGAACCTTCTATCTGAACAGATGGGGAGGAGGTTGTGTGCAGCTAGTCATGTATTCAGAGTCCCCACATGATTACTGTGTTTATGTGGTTGTTTTGTCAGTGGAGTCTCTCACTGATCATTTATAGTCCAGCCAGATGGAGACATGAGGACCCCCATCGTTTAAACTCCCTCATTAAAGGTTCTTCTTCACAGAAGCGCCTGCTTCATGGCAGTATGGGTGGGAAGAGACTCCCTGAAGAATCTGTGAATGGTGCGATGGAGATTCCTATTGTACTGTCTATGTCAGGGGTCGGCAAAGGTGGCACGCGCACCGATTTTTGATGGCACGCCGGGTGGGCTGAGCCGCTCAGCCCGCCGCTGCTCCGGGGCTTTCCGCCGCCGGCTCCTGCCAGCCAGGGTCCCACCGCCAGTCCCACTCAGCGCCCGCTGCTGGCTTGGATGAAGGAACCCCAGGCTGGCAGGGGGCTGAGACCCCAAATGGCAGGAGCCAGCAGCCAAAACCCCAGAGCGGTGGTGAGCTGAGCATTGGACCAGGCAGGGCGGATGATATCCTCTTTCCCCAGTTGCCTAATTCATCATTCATTCATTCATGCCCGTCACCCCAACCGGGGTATGGGCCGCCAACAACAGATCTCCATAGTCTTCTATCCTGGGCCATTCGCTCTAGCTGGTTCCAGGTATAGCCCATTTTATTACAATGAGAATATAAATATGTTTTGCTGGGTACTTGTCCCTTCCTCTTCCCTTTCTCAACACAAAATGGTTTGTTCCCTGGGAAGGGAGAGTGTAGATTGACAAGCTCCACAGCTTACACTATGCCCCACTGGATTTTCCTTCTCCCTCTGTCTCCAGTCTGATTACTCCAATGGAAAACAACCCAGGAGCAGAGAAAGTGGAGTTAGTACCCAAGGGAATGTCACTGGGAAGGGAGAGGCACAGGACTGGGATGGGCAGCAGTGGCTCCTGGGGACAATCCTGGCACAGAGCTCCGAGGGCAGTGGGAGCTCAGTACTGACTGCTGAGAAGCAATGGAACAAGGCACACACACAATTGTGTACACAGCAGCATGGCAGCTCCAGAGCAGCATCACATACAGGGAAGGACCAAGACAAACCCAAATCCCTTCCCCCTCCCCCAGGACAGGAGTAACCCAATGTGATCAGGGACTGGAATGGCCCCTGAGGGAGCTGTTCCTCCACACAGCCTTTACTTCTGGGCTGGACAGTTCTTAACACTCCTATTGGAGAGTGGGGCTGCAGGCTTAGCATACCCCCTAGAGGTAAAATACAGAGTGTTTGCACAGTAGTTACTATTGGCATGAGTATGGCTTCCAACAGCACTGACCAGCCAGGGACCCTGAACTCCCTTCTCTCTCCTAGGTGAGGGTTGAGGCACAGGACTGGGGGAAGCTTGGCCTCATTTATATGTGCCTAGAGCTTTACAGATAATTCAAAATTCTGAACTGCTGTAAACCAGCATAACTCCATGGACTTCTTGCTGGTCTACAGCAGCTGAAGATCTGACCCAAAGACCTTGCCTTGGGCTTACACTCTAATAGAATGACTGAGTGATCACACACTCTGGAGGAAGAGAGGGAGGGAGGTTGGGTGTGGAATGGCTGAGAGAGCAGCAGAGAGTCCCAACCTTGCAGGGAGCCTGGGTTTTTAGCAGATCATAGATGTTAGCAGAGTTTGGCTTGTCTTTCTTTGTTTTTGCCTAGTTCTTCTGACATTTATTATTTGTAGTTTTTCACCACTGAAATGCAAGGGTGCTGGAACAATGTGTATAGTGGGGGTGCTGAGAGCCATTGAACTAAACTGCAAACCTTGTATATAATGGAAACCACTTCAAGCCAGGGGATGTGGCAGCACCCCAGCACCCCTAGTTCCAGCACCTATGCTGAAAAGTTCTGACTTTGGAAGTCTTCATGGAAGAAACTTGATTTGAGTGCAGAGAAGGGTGCTCAGCTGGCATCTAAGAGAAGAGAGATTGCTCCTAGTGCACAGGGGAGCATGGACGATGGTGTGAAGAGAAGGGAGGAAGCAGACTAAGGAGATGGGATGCTTGAATGAAGTGAAGAAATGAGAGGGGAAGAGAGGAGAGAAGAGACTCAGAGGTGGAGCTGTGCAAGACCTGGAGGGGGAAGACTAGATGCTTGTGCTTGATGCATAAGGTGAAGGATCTGAACAGATGCGGTCTGAGCAGCTGGAGAGGGAGGCAGCTTTCACAGTTGTATTAGTGAATAGAGAAGAGTGAGGGGAGAAGTGGGGAGGAAGAGGTGACAGAGGTGAGTTGGGGAGATAATCAAGGCACAGACAAGGCATTTGTGGATGGGGATGGCGAGAATAGGGCAGGTTTTAGAGATGTTGTTGAGGGAGAACTGCAAACAAATATGGGCATGTGGAGAAGGATAGGAGTTGAACCTGGCACTGAGTTTGTTGGGGAAGAGAGAGGAGGTACAGATGAGACAGGAGGGAAATCAGTTTTGGTTTTGCATTGCAATTGGTGGCAGCACATCCAGGGAGAGAAGCAGGAAGAGGGTCTGAGATGTGAGGACGGGCAGAGGGAGAGGTCAGGTGACTTCACTCTCCAGGGGTGTCAGTCGGGTCCTTTTTGGAACTATCATAGACTATGATACATTCACTATCATAGACAATGTCACAAGCCCACCCAAAGCTGCAGGCTGCTACTGTTGCTCAGAAATGTGCAAGGGAGGGAATGGTAGCCAGGGTCGTTTTCTCACTGCCCCTGTTACACTGTGTGTACTGAGGGAAGCAGATGGCTGATCCTTCAGAGCAAGTGGGAGATAGCCCCAAAGCAGAGAGAGCCAGAACAGCCAATCCCCAACTATTTTGTCAGCTTGTTCAGCCAGCCATGGCAACATGAACTCTGCAGCAACAAGAAGGGATGAGACTCCAAGGACTAGAAAGGAACCATCCTTGTGTGCAATGAGATCTGGGTTCAGATACTGGCTCTGCCTCTGACTCGCTGTGTGACTCTAGGCAAGTCATTTAGGGCCTGACCCAAAGCCCATTGAAATCTATAGAAAGACTCCAATGGGAAAGCCAGTGGGCTTTGGATCAGGCCCTTCATCTCTGTGTCTCAGTTTCCCATCTGTAAAATGGAGGTAATAATAACATAGCCTTTCTGCTAGCCCTTGTCTGTTTAGGCTTCTCTTGCTATGGATATGTACAGCGCTTAGCACAAAGGGGCCCCAATCTTGGTTGAGATGTCTAGGTCCTACTGGAATACAAATAAATATCTGCTCTCTGACTTCTTGCTCACTAGGGGGAATGTTCAAACATCAGCATCTTTACCACAGAGAGTCAAGGTTTCTCAGTCTAAGAACAGTTTGTCTCTCCCCATCAGGTTAAAAAAAGCAAACCCAAACCTTTCCCATTAACTTCAAGGGGCAATTTTTTCCCATCTCAAGGTATTTTTAACTAGGGCTCTCAGGAGTATTTCACTATGTCAGCTTGGGAAGTATGTAGCCTGGGATCCAAGACTTCCATAACTGTGCAATGGGAAGGAAGTGGCTGCAGCTGCTATTGGCATGGCATGCCTGTAGCCTCTCTCAGCTAGGTACCTCTGCCAGCCAAGGGCACTGCTGGAACCAGCCGCATGAAACCCTTCCTTAGTAAATGTAAACACACATAAATACCCATGGCTTCTGTTCCCTAATGCTGGTTGTGACAGCTTGGCACCCCAATATTCACCACTATCATGTAATTAGGATCTGTTTTGTACAAAGTATGCCTTGTAAGGTATCATTCTAAAAGTCTTGATCTGCTAGACAATATCTCATTAGATTGTATGCGTATCATTGTATGTGAAGTTATGAAGTTTGGCTATGTATGTGTTACTGAAACATGCTGAGAGGTTGAAAACACCCACAAGCAGCCTTTCAGGTACAACAGTAAAAAAGCCAAACAATGTTAATGGCTTATTGAGGAAATGCACACAAGCACAAGGATTACTCCAGGAACTGTGTTGTGACGTTATTGACATGAACTGTGACCATATAAATCATTGTTGCAACCAAGGTCCTACAGTTGCACCAAATCTTGTACAAAGGAGGTCAAATAAGGTTTCTATGAAAAGGTTGTAATTTGCTGGTTATAATTATGCTGTCTGTATGTGTGTATCATTTTTGTATTTGAAATTATGAATATTGGCTATGTACTTGTATCTCAATGTGTTTGATTCTAAGTAGCATCAGTGAAGCATTTGGTCAGCTTCTTGAGAAAGGACTATTCTGAGTAAGTGCCCAATCAAGAAACACTTAACTGACAATGGACCTTGGGAGACTCCAATCACATCTGAGGAGCCTTCTTGGGAACGTTCAAGGTAGCATGTGAGCAATGGCTGCCGCGCGCAAATTGAGTTATGCATGGACATGTGACTTGCCCATGTGACTCCAAACTCCATCTTGCTGCTGTGATTTTCCACAGTAAGAGCAAAGGGGTCCTTTCACATGGCAGAGAATATAAAAGTCCCTTGAAACCCCTCCATTTTGTCTTCAATCCTGCTTCTGACCTCTGGAGGAACTATGCTTGAAACTGAAGCTCTGAACAAAGGACTGAACCACCCATCCAAACTGGGTGTTTGTACTCCAGAGACTTAATTGGTTTAAATCAGCATTAATCCCATCAAGCCTGAAACAAGCCTGAACTGAGAACTTTGCAATTATTGTATGTATTTGTTTCCATTTAACCAATTTTAACTCATCTATATTTCTTTCTTTTTATGAATAAACCTTTAGATTTTAGATTCTAAAGGACTGGCAACAGCATGATTTGTGGGTAAGATCTAACTGGTATATTGATCTGGGTCTGGGGCTTGGTCCATTGGTATCGGGAGAACCTTTTTTTTTTCTTTTACTGGGGTATTGGTATTTGGTCCCACCAAAGGCCTCTTTGTTACATGTGTACAATAGAAACCTCTCAGAGACAGCACTACACAATGGGAACTGTTTGACCCAGGTCACAGCAAAAAAGCTTTCCAGCAAGTGGGAAGAAGATATAAAAGGGTGGAAATGACATCATGATGGTACCTCACTCTCCATACAATGCCACACTTGAAAACACCTGAGGGACAAGGCCTGGACTGTGGGAAGTGATGATCCCAGGCTAGAGGGAGTTTTAGCCTGTGTATGAAAATCTGGGAAAGCCAAGGCAACTTGTGCCTTAAGAATCTGCCAGCCTGTGTATCACTCGGGGTGAGAATTTGCTAATTGATATCCTACCTATCTAGTGTGTTAAGCTCAGTTTGCGGTTTTGTTTATTTACTAAGATAATCTGCTTTGATCTGTTTGCTATCACTTACAATCACAATCTTTTGTAGCTAATAAACTTGTTTTGTTTTGTCTAAAACCAGTGTTTGGTTTTAACTTGGGGCAGAAAGCTGTTGCATATCTCTCTCCACGTTGAGGAAGGGGCAACTTTTATGAGCTTATGCTGTACAGTTCCCTGTGCAGTGCAAGATGATATAATTTTCGGTTTACACTCCAGAGGGGGTGCGTGCCTTAGCAACTGGGAGGTGCCTTAGCTGAGCCTTCCCATGCAGAGCTGATCTCAGCATCTGTGTGAAGCCGCAGCTGGGTGTGTCCCTATTTGTGTGTAGGCTGGTGAAAGAGCAAGCTTGGAGAGCTTGGCAACTTATTACAGCACCACAGTGTGAAAGGGAGCCCAGGCTGGTGAGTCAGGCAGGCTCAATGGTACCCCAGTTCCAAGTGGCACCTCAGGGGGAACCCATCACACTAAGAAGGCATGAGAATTCAAGCACCAGTTCACATTACATTTGTAGATATCAAGGCCATGTTTGACGCTGTTGACAGGGAATCACTTTGGCTGATTTTGAAATTCACAGGCCTTTCCGACAAGCTCTGTAGAATAACTCCTCAAGCTGCATTCTTGTAAATGCCAAAGAAACCATCTTCTGAATTAGGTTGGGCATTCAATGAGGATGCATTGCCACCCCAGAACTCTCGAACACTGTCATAGACTACATGCTTGACCAGACACTAAGTAAATGCATTTTAGCCATAAGCCTTGATGATAAGAACCTCACCAACATCGACTTTGCTGACAACATAGTGTAGTTGTCGAATCAATGGATGAGCTAGTTGCAGTATTTAAAGCCTGGAAAGCTCAGCGGCAAAAGTCAACCTGAAAATTTTGGGGGGTAAAAACCAAAATTCTTCCAGTCAGTGATTTCAAATACACTGCAGGCTCTTAGTGGCTGACCGCCCAGTCAAGACTCAACAACCTCGGCTCTGTGGTTGATAACATGGGCAGCCTAGAGAAAGAACTGGAAATCCACACTGCAAAAGCATTATCAGTAATGAGTGCCTCATTAAGAATGTCTTTCACAAACCAAACACCCTGATAGGTAGAGAAATGAAGCTGAAGATATATAATGCTGTGGTGGTCAGTATCTGACCTATGGGACTGAAACATGGCCCTTACTGTCAAGATTGAAAAGAAGTTGGACTTAATTGAGAAGAAGCATCTTCGAATGATCGAAAATGGTATGAATTCAAGCTGAATTAAGAGATCCATTTTCAAACTAAACAGATCCCACTCTCTCAAATGGTCTCCGAATACTCCCTAACATCGTACAGTCATCTGTTCCGAATCCTCCCAACTTCCCTGTGAGAATCATCTTTTACTTTGTCCCAGTGAAAACAGGAGGGAAAAGACCCCCCCGGAAGACCTTAAACAGAATGGCTGAATGACATCATCTGACACCTGTCCTTCACAGGCATCCTACACCGTAACATGCCAGACTTGGCTCAGGACAGTCCATCATGGAGGCACATAATGGCTGCATTCAGTGGCTTCTACGATATCCAACCAACAGCATTAAAACTAACGATTTCAGTGAATCAGCTAGATTCTCCAAGCAGTACATACCTCATTGCATGGGAGGCAAATCCTCACCCAGATTTCTTTCTCCTAGCCTGGTCTCACTGTTATTTCTGCATGAAGACATGTATAGGAGCCCGAGACAGCCGGCAGCTAGACCCAAATTTCCAAAAGTAGCCTCTGATTTTGGGTGCATTGGTTTTGGGTGCTCAACTTGACACACCTTGGTCCTAGTTTTCAGAGGAACTAGGCAGTCTCCACTCCCAAACTGTTACAAATTAAAATGTCACATTAAAAAGGTGGTCCTTAGTGTTTGCAAGCTTCCTTCAATGGGGCACTGGCTATTCCAAAGTTAAGAGAGGGGAATGTAGATTAGAGCAACTAGAGTCATGCTAAGTCAGAGTTCCTTGGGAACTTCAGCCTGGAATGGGAAATCTCCCTGTAGACAGGCTGGACTCACCCCTGCGGCGCCTCCTGCTGGTGACTCTGGGAATTAGCTTGTTTTCCAGCTCTGGTGCACCCTCTGCAGGCCGGTGATCCGCCTGTCTTCTGGCCTCCGTGTCCCGCCTTGGACCCGGTGCCCTTTTACATGGGGTGCTGCCCCCTAGCAGTAACCCCTTTCTTTCAGGGTCTCCCCCACTCAGGGAACCCTCACCCTCTATCTCCACCTTGCCTCAGTATATGGCTGCTGCCAGTCATTGTCTAGCCCCACATCCTGGGGCAGACTGCAGTATCAGCCTACTCATCACTGGCAAGGAGGGTTTGGACCTGCTGCTTTGGCCTACCCCTGGGCTGCCCTCTGCAACCCCCAGTACCTGTTGCCCTATGCTAGGCCGCAGCCTGGGGTTTTCTAGGCTGGAGCTTCCCCAGCCTTTCCCCAGCCCTGCTTCACTCAGGTATCCACTCTCTAGCTCCCTACAGCCAGGCCCTTCTCTCTCTGAAGGCAGAGAGAGACTGTGTGCTTCTGGCTTCCCTGGCCTTTTATAGGGGCCAGCTGTCGCTCAGTTTGGGGCATGGCCTCACCTGCAGTCACTTCCTTAATCAGCCCAGCCTTGAGAGCAGCCGCTCTCAAGCCCTGCCAGGCTGCTTTTAAACCCCTCAGGGCAGGAGCAGAGGTTCACCCTGCTACACTCCCGCAGAACAAAACAGGAAATAGAAAATAGACAAGGTGGGAAGGAAGGAACAATGGGGTAAGGCCAATGTGCTGAAAATGACTGACAGATGCCAAAGTGATGCTGGGGAATAAGAAGGATTTTAAAAGACACATCGGGGGAAAAGAAATACCAGAGTGAAAGCAATGATAAACGAAAGGGATGAAACCCATGATGGCACTGATCCCCGATCCTGAAATTGAATCCCCCCTGGTAGTCCCTTAAGCCCCACTGAAGTCAGTGGGATTCACAATAGATGTAAGGACCTCCCGCATAAATCTGACTGCAGGAATAGGACCCTGCTTTTTAACTCAGTCTTTAACCTGGGGGATAAAGGAAATCTTGTTGGACAATTAGAACGTAATAAAGTCTTTGTAAGATACTAAATGGCAAGAAGCAGGGAGAGGGGAATGCTTGGAAGATGTAAAAATCTGCAGAAATGGACCAAGCTACCTTGGAGAAGTATCTGATGTATGAGGCTAGGTATCAGAAGTCCTAGGTTCCAGTTTTGCCACTGACCTGCTGTGTGACCCTGGAAAAGTCTCTTCCTCACTCTGTGCCTCCATTTTCCCACCTTTTGTCTGCTGAATCTGAGTGCAAGCTTTTTGGGGGCAGGGACTGTTTCACATTTTTGTGTGTGCACAGCACCTAACACAATGGGGCCCTATCTTGGTTGGGGCCTCGTGGCTCTGTAATACTGACAAAAGTCAAGGGGATTAGTGGCAGGAAAC